>NC_141071.1:1145000-1607500 GCF_041138505.1 Cibotium barometz
ATCTAGGCGTAGAGAGCTCTCCCTTCACCCCTTTCGCAAAGGAGCATTGTGGTGTGACACAACGAGGTGAGGACGCAACAAACAAGCTAGTGCACCCACATAGGGAAGTTGCAATTTGCAGCTTGAAGGTAAGACCCAACGACATATGCTTCAGTAAGGCCAAGTGAACATCACCCAAGGGAAACAAAAATCTTAAAAATAAAAAGGGTTGCATCTTCTATGTGGCAACACAAGACCATGGTGCCACACATTGGCACCTTTAAAAAAAGCTTTTAAAAATTCATAAATTTTTCCATTCTCTTGTTGTTGGTGGGTGTTTGCACCTCTCTCTCTCTCTCTCTCTCTCTCTCTCTCTCTCTCTACGCACATGTTCAAATGTTTATATTCCCCCTTCCCCCCCCAAAACACACACCTGTTTTGTATGTATGTGTATGATATATGCACGGAGAGAGAGAGAGAGAGAGAGAGAGAGAGAGAGAGAGAGAGAGAGAGGTTATATTAGCATCTACTAAAAAGCTGAAGGGTCTATGAGACCAGAAAGATGCTACGTATGATCCATGTGTAGACTAGATACTAGAATACAAAAAAGAAAAAGACTACCTACATCCTATGTAGGTCCCTATGTGTACAATGTAATAATATGCATGGAGAGCTCAAATATCCATGGCAGAGTAGAGTGCCAAGATGTCGTATCTTGGACCATTCACAGCTTTCCACCCCGGCAAACAACTTCACCACCGACTTATGTGACGCGAGGATGTGGTTACCACCATTAGGAAGGGGACTATGTTAACCACTCCGCAGGTTAATATGGTTTCACCCACCTGGCCTATTGTAAAGCACTTTGTCATCTTACCCGCTCAAACAGGCACTTATCTTTTGTAAGTAAGATGGTGTTGGAACATATAAAGCGCCCTTACCTTGTGCTTAATATTAAATAGGGAAAACCTAAGGACGTTGTATATATACTTGCTTAAGGCTAATAATAGAGGGCAGACCATTTTTAAGTGTTTCTTTTTGTTTTTTGGAGTATGGATTCCAGCAAGCCAAGTTACTACTAATATAAAGGGTGATTGAAAAGAAAATGCTTAATTTTATCAATTTTTAAAGATTGTGAGGTTCTTAAATTCCTATGAAGAAATTTATGCATATAGTTAGAAATTAAAAAAAGAAAATGCTTAATTTTATCAATTTTTAAAGATTGTGAGGTTCTTAAATTCCTATGAAGAAATTTATGCATATAGTTAGAAATTTATGCATATAGTTAGAAATTTATGCATATAGTTAGAAATTAAAAAAAGTTAAACCTAAAGACACGTTTTTGAGAAGATACCTGTGCTAAATCACCATAAATACAACTTTCTCATGTGGGCGCACTAGATTTTCCCCATCGTGCCATCGTTTTCTCATTATCTCACCAAAGAGATCCTCGACAATGGGGTGGGAAGGGAGAGTTTTTTTAGCCTTGATAGAAGTAAACAAAAATAATCTCCACCCAAGATTTGAATCACTTAAGAGGGAATTGGAGAAACTTTAAGTACTAAGGATGTTCAAATCTCTTCCAATCATGCTAGCATTTGCATTATGCATGAATTAAACCAAGACAAGCAAGGGAAAGGGGGAAAGAGAGTAGAGAGCTCATAAGCCTTGATTCACTATGGGAAATTATTATTATTCCTTAGTGTCAAAATTGAGCTATATATAAGAAGCTTCTATTCACCCTTGTTGCCTAACCTAGAAGTAGTTCTTGGTTGGGCAAGTGTGAATACAAGAAGCTTGCATTACCCTTTCCTTTTTATGACGGCAAATTTTGTGGTTTGTTTTCTCAGCCCCGACACTAAGGGCTAAGGCTTCTAATGTAAAAGAGCCATCCTCGGATGGCACAAGAAGACATGTGCGAGAAGGCATAGGACATATACCATAAACACTCCCCTCTCAGCAGATGAAGCTCTCATCCTTGTTCACGGGTGAGATAGAGTTCTTTATCTAGAGTTCTCTATTTCAACAAGAGGGCATAATGTACACTTAACTAACCAAGACTGAAAGTAGTTCTTGGTAACTAGTCTAGCTCCCAAAAGGTATATCTATAAAGTTATAGACTTCTCCATATTTATGTATTAAGCACAATGTAAGGCTACTTTATATATGTTATTGTCATTATATAAAAGACTCTCTCATAATATTAAAAGATGGTGTGAATGCCTTGCGTGAGGAAATGTTAATTAGAGTGGTTAACAACGTCCTCTTATTAATAAATCTAACTAAAAAGAAACTATTGTGAATTTGTTGCCTAACGCACGTGGTTGAAAGACGGCTTTACGTTTGTACCACAAACCTAAAGACAAGATGGCTTTACTAGATAAGATTTGTGAAACAGATAGTAACAAAGAAATGCACACAAATTACATGAATTCTTGCTTTTGAGGATGAGATTGTCAAGGCTTGATGGACACTTTTCTTGAAATAGGGCTATGATACCAATAGAGGAAATATTTATAAGAATACAAATTGTAAGCACACAAGAAAGCTTGAAAGACACAGAAGGCCTTGATCCCATCTTAGCTAATGAGTGGATGTCACAAGATTGGGACTCATACATCTAGCCATGAGGCGGCCTTTCCACCAACCATGCTTCATGACTCGGCTCCACCGGCCCGTCGAGCACGTCATTGCACGTTTTCCTTGCGGGTCTCACCGTTCACTTGCCTTCATGCCCGGCCCGACTCCGTGGCCTAGACTCGGGACTTGCCTTCTATCCATGATCCACTGGCCCGGCCGCGTCTTGGCCCGTCTCGACACGGCACGGCTCGTCGGTCCGTCGTTTCCATCGTTTCGGTCGCGTTTCCACGTTCCAGCAATCTTACCGTCAAGGCGGGGGAGGGCAACCCGTGGAGGCACTTGGCATCACGGAACCTCACTCACAGTGCTTCTACGTGTGCCTAACATGGGTCCATGCTACACCACTCCATTGCACCTCATCCCCATATAGATGCATATTCCTTGGCGCACGCTAGCATACCCCCAAGGCACCATGGGGCCTTGGATAGTAGTCCCACCTCACAGTGGAAGCCTTTGCTATATAGAAAAAGGTAAGGTGGCTCGCCCTAGTGAGGGGACATGAGCCACACTGAACACACTTTTTTTTTTTGCAAGGAGGAACACACTTTTTTTTTTGCAAGGATGACAACTCTTTTTTTTTTTTTTTTTTGTAAGGACACAGAAGTAATAGGGGTGACATGACTCAGTGCTTATCCAAACATACACATATACATAAGCATATACGTATGTATGTATGTTACTAGTTCTTGTATATAATAAATATAATAATAATTTTATTCATGAGGGCAGCGCTCAGTCGACTATGACGGGTCGCCGCGATCGATGATGACCGGCGAAGTGCGCGGGGGCCCCAACGTCCCCCAAAAAATTTAGAAAAAAGAAATCTGCAAGAGAGAGGTAGCTGTGTTGTTCATTTTCGCTGAAAAGAAGAAGCGCCCACGGTTTTCTGTGCTCCGATCTGCCCAATAATACTCCTCCTTTACAGAAGCGTCCTGCTCCTCCTCCTGCTACATCTTTCTTCTGATTTCTCTCTCAGGTTAGTCATTTTTGCCTGATATTCAAGTAGGGTTAGTAATTTTTGCCTGATATTCAAGTAGCCTTGCTTTCATCTTCACCTTAGCTTACTTAACCTTGCAATAATCTTCAGTATGCTTGCTTTTAATTTCACCTTATTCTACCTGATCTTAAGTCTCCTTAATCTTGCATTTTTTTAAAAATCACGTTTCAAGCATATAGTTAGTTCTAAACCTTCGCTTGATTTTCTCCAGTTTCTTTTAACGGATTGAAGAATAATGCCGTGATCAATTTTTTTCCATGCAAGTGCACATGAAGGATGCCACCATAGCAAGTGTGTCTGTTAGAGGAATTGTTTATTTTCAAAACTGCACATGAAGGATGCGAACATACTTCATACTATATTTCTTTTTACTTTGAATGCATGATGCATGCTTCTCCTGTTGTCAAATGTTTGGTCTGCCTATTTACTGATTTCTTTGGTTGTCTTTGGGTATTTTTCCCTTTATCGAGCAAGATTCTTGTTAAGACAGATTTTGTACAAAATTCTTGTTAAGACACATTTTGTACAAAATTAGTACATCTAACATGCTAATCAGCAAAAGTAGTGAGTGAGTGAGTGCATGCCTGTGTGTTGAGGTAATCTCCACCTAGATGTAAACATGGGCCTCCTTAATGATGAGAATCCCAGAACTGACAACAGGGCCTGTGCAGAGAGACATGCTACTCTATTTCTAGATTTTGGTGGGTGTTCGGTCCCAATAACCTGTGGCTGCATCTATATTCATTCTGTTTGTGGGATGGAAGAAAGATGAGGTACGTGTGATGTGTTGTTCCTACTATGGCTCTTCATAGCCTGTCCCTATGGAGCCACATCTCTTGTAAGAGGACGCGAACGCATGGGTTGCTATCACACAGTGCTCCCCAGCTGGGGGCATGAGTTTGAATACTGACACCTAGTATATATAACCCTCTCTCAAAGAAAGGGTTTAAAAAAAATAAATTCAAAACTCTAGATGGCATTCTTTGAATTGCGGTAGATTATAATGCAGGTTTTTCCCAAGCTGAACCGTAAACCTCACTGATCACAAAACAGTGTCAAGTTCTGTTCTCTTTGTAATGGCTGATTATTCTTTTAAATTTAATGCAGCAGTTTTGAGGTGGACAATGGCATGCCTGAACAGCCGTGGCTTAAACATAGATAGATTGGGAAGCCAACAAGCTGTTGAAGTCTCTCGTAGAGCTACACAGTATTTTGGAGGAAAGTCTGTCTCCCTCAAAGGCTTCCATAAAGGGAACGTTTTGTTCTTCACAAACCATGGTCATGACAAAAGTTTTCCAAGCCTGAGGTTGGTGCTTTTGATTGAAATAAAGAATGCAAAAATTTAACCCGATTAATCGGATGTTATGAGAGCCCTTCCATTGCTGTAGCTGATCACTTCAAATGTGAAGCCTGATACATGTGCTAGCTTTACAGGGTACGGTGTGCTATCCTTGAAAGAGAAAGCAAGGTTTCAAAGAGGACACTTTTACATGAACTTTATGACCAGCAGAAGCAAAGCCCTTGGTATGATAATTTGCAGCGGCCTGTCACAGATTTGAAGCCCTTGATTGACAGCGGGGTTCGAGGTGTCACAAGTAATCCAACAGTAAGTAATACTTAGCAGATGCGCGCGCGTCTGCAGCACACACAAGTGTGTTTGTGTGTGTGTGTGTGAGAGAGAGAGAGAGAGAGAGAGAGAGAGAGAGAGAGAGAGAAAGATCAACGTCTAGAGGGTCCATGAGACCAGAAGTAATACATGTAACCCATGAGAGACTATTGTGGCATCATCATATAAAGTATACATACTACTGTGCCGCTGGACGATGTCCCTGATTTGGAGCTGTTCCAATGATGGCACCCAAGGTCCCTGTGGACAGGGGGCATCTGGCTTTCTAAAGCTGCTGTGATCTGTTGGATGGTGACCCCTTGGTTGCACTGAGAGGCTGTTTCTGATGTCGACAATACTGCCATGTAAACGTGGTCTGGTATGTCGACCCGAGTTGGCATGATCCTTTTGAGGCCTATCCTCTCTGTTATGAGAGAGAGAGAGAGAGTGACTAATAAGTGGTTGCCAAAGGCCAAATTGGCCTACGACTCGTACAATTGAGAGTTGTAGGCTAGGAACACCTAATTTGTCCTCTGTGATTGCAGATATTTCAGAAAGCGATATCTTCCTCAAGTGCTTATGATGATCAATTCAGGTAAAAGCCCTCTCAATTTTAACAACAATATGGACTTGTTTTTGTCTTGTGCTTTCAAGTACCTTCTTACACCTTACAGGCAGCTCATTGGAGAAGGCAATGGGATTGAAGATGCCTATTGGGGCCTAGTTGTGAAGGACATTCAGGATGCTTGTGTGCTTTTCAAGGGCATATATGAAGAGAGCAAGGGTGAAGATGGGTATGTTTCAGTAGAAGTCTCACCAAGGCTTGCACACGAGACGGAGAAGACAGTTGCAGCTGCAAAATGGCTGCACAGTGTAGTAAACCAGCCAAATGCTCACATCAAAATCCCTGCAACTGCAGAATGTGTCCCGGCCATCAAAACGGTTATTTCCTTGGGAATAAATGTCAATGTTACGGTAAGCCGATTAACCCACATATCACCTGCATGTGGAGGATAATGAAAAGTAGGTCTTTTATGCGTTTTGATCAATGTATACATCATCTCCTGTTAGTGTCCTATATGTGAAGAAGCTAATAAACAACATGCCCCCCCTCTCTCTCTTGTATATGTGAAGACAGTAAATAGGCCTGGTTAAGAAACCATCTCCTGTGCATCCAAGTGATGGTTAAGAAACCATCTCCTGTGGATCCAAGTGATGGCATTCGTTTTTTTTGAATGGCATTCCTGGGCCTACAATGTGCAGCTTATTTTCTCATTGCCGAGGTACGAGGCTGTGATGGAAGCATATATAGAAGGATTGGAAGCTTTGGAGAATCCAGATCTTTCAGGAGTAGCGAGTGTTGCGTCTTTCTTTGTAAGCAGGGTTGATACTCTGGTTGACAAAAAGCTAGAAGAAATCGGAACTGAGGAAGCCCTGGCACTCCGAGGAAAGGTGAGTTGTTTCTACTCATGTTTTCCTTTTTTTCCTTTCTTTCTTCTCTCCTCTTTTATTGCCGAGTGAGATTGGCTGATAAAATGGATGTTTAGGGGCTCTACAGATATAAGCTACACCCATTTCTAGGGGATTTCACAATCTAATTGAGTTAATTTCTCTTCCAAAATGGTGTTTAAGCCAAGCGTCTTGGCAGGCTGCTATTGCTCAAGCTGCACTGGCCTACAAACTATACCAGGATAAGTTTTCTGGCTCGCGATGGGAAGCTCTCAAACATCGTGGAGCGCAAAAGCAACGCTTGTTGTGGGCGTCGACTAGTGTCAAAAACCCAGCATACCCAGATACACATTATGTCTCCCCTCTTATTGGTCCCGATACAGTAAGTAGCGACGCATCAAATGATACCATTCTGTGATGTATTCATTTGGTGTTTTTGGTACCATCCTTTGATGTATTCATTTGGTATTGTGGATCTGCGCCTTGATTTCTAGGTTTCAACGATGCCGGATGCTGCACTCGAGGCTTTTGTGGATCATGGAAAAGTCTCGAGGACTATAGATATGGACTATGTGGGAGCTCAGAAAGTTTACAACAAAATTGAGGAGCTGGGTATTCGTTGGGAAGATGTTGGGTCCTTGTTGGAAACAGAGGGGGTGGCTTCTTTCAAAAAGAGCTTTGATGATCTCCTTGGTACCTTGGAGAAAAAATCTGCAGTCCTGTTGAACAAGCCTTGAGATGGGTTGGTCTATGTGGTGTCTTGGAGCTTTTTAACAAGACCCAAGAAAGTTTGTATCTTCTCCAGTCTTTTGAGGGTCAGGGATGATGGCAGACAATACAGTCTTCTCACATACAGACACCAAGTGTTTTTACTCTTCAATAAACCAGTCAATAGAACACAGGCTCAAAGTATATTAGTGTGGCGAGCTATATCTTCAGTTAGGATGACCACAATGTTTGGGGGATAGCAAAAAAAATTGAATAATGCAAGCCTCGCAAATAAGGGGATGGATGGCTTGTGAATCTAACCTATGCTGCATTATTTAAGTAAAATCAAACATTAGCTCACCTATTCAATCTTTATACCAAAAAAGCATTCCTTAACATGAAACATATTTACAAAGTAATAATTTTAGGTCTTAATTTGAGTGGGTTTTTTCCAACCGTAGGGTGTTTGTTTGATTAAAATTCAAAATATATTTAATTTCAGAAGGAGAAACGTGTAGATTGAGAGACTTAATTATGAAGGATTTGAGACTTAAATTATGATATAGTCATTGGACTTAATTTCTCCAACGGTGTTTTTTTGTTACACAAGATTATCTTATGCTTCAATTGATAAATTTGAGACTTTGCAATTAACAAAAAATATTCAACTTTGAAAAGAGTGTTGGGTTGCAAATATGCGCAAAGTAAGGTGGTTTGACACATGGTCTTTTGAATGCTTTGTGTTAACCACTCCGTTGGTTAACATGGGTTCGCCTACTTGAGCTACCATAAGGTACTTTGCCATCTTACTCGTGCGAGAATGAACACTCAACTACTATTTGTAAGACACTTTGCCATCTTACTTGCACGAGATCGAACACTTAACTACTATAAGACGGTATTGGAATATATAAAGTAGCCTTATCATGAGCTTAATGTCAAATAGGGAAAGTCTACAGGCTCAGTGTCCATAGTTGCTTTAAGATTAGTAATAGAGGTCGTACCATTTTAAGTTTGGTTGACCTAGTTAAGTCCTTTTTTAAAATAAGCAATACACAACCATTTTCTTGCAATAGTTTTCTTGTAAGGTCTCCTTCTTCCCGCTTCTTGCTTGCTTGCATGCTATTATGTTCTTACTTGATGGATGCTTGTTTGGATAGGTGTGATTGTAGGTTTCCCTTACATTAGCTTTTTCTTTTCTTGTCTTTTGTAAGAGAGAACCATCACAAAGAATCATCTCTTCTTGCCTCCATCTAGGCTTTGAGGGCTTTGACTTCATCCCTTTGGCAAGGAGCATTCCAATGTGACGACAGAGTGAGGACGCAAAGGACGGGCTAGCATATCCACACGGGAAGTTGCAGATTATAACTGCAAGGCAAGACCCAATGACACATGCTTTGGCAAGGCTAAGGTAAGTTCTTCACTTGGATATATTTGGCACCATTGTTGGGGACTAGCCTAGGGCGGCTTAGCTCTGTTTTTCTGTCCATTCCAAGCTATTGGGATCACCCAATATTTCTTGGTATTGATTAGGAGGTCACACTCCGAAAAACATACAGTTTTGGAGCCTTGGATGTGTTTGTTTGTTGCTTTTGATTTTGAGTTTGAGTTTATTTTGCATTAGGGAATTTTATTTTATCTATTGGTAAGGTAAAACCCTGGTTCTTTTAGTGATTTGCATTAGGTCATTCTATTTATTTTTGCATAAGAGCATTCTATTTCATCTATTGGTACGATAAAACCTTGATTTTCTTAAGTGACTTCCATGAAATTGGAGCCCAAGAGAGCCTTAGATTTCATTTCTTTGATCTAAGAATTAGCATAGCAATTGTGATTAGGAGTGTAATCCACTTCGAAAGCATGAGCATTGAGCTCCATTAGATTGAATTAAAGTGAAATTGTCAATTTTAGTTCATGTATTTTATAATTTTTTATAAATTATTGAATCAGTAGAGAAGAAGCATGATAAATCATCTAAAACCTTTAAAGAAACACTTAACTAGTTACATCACAACCCTTAATTAGAATTAGGAACACTAAACATACACCAAGTCCAAAAAATCACAAAAAATACCAAAAACCAAGCCAAACCAACTCTTGGTGGGTAGAGGACGTGAGCCCATAGTCCCACACAAAAATGTGAGCCTGGAGACGTGAACCACACATGAGCATGAAGGGAGACGTTAGTGTGGAGGTAGGTAAACCTAATATAGCTCGAACTAATTTTTACAGCCATAAAACTCGAAGGACACATCTATCCTTGTCCTTGAAAGATATTCTTGTCATACAATCTGTAATTTTAAAGGAAAATTCTTATCCTTTGCAATTATGAGAAATTAAGTACAATTATTACCCAATCAATAAGTGCACACCACCTTCCCTGTTCCTAGATTTCTACGCCTCAAATAGACCCGTTTCACACTAGGGAAGGATGCGAACTAAGTTCATATAAAAAAGGTGTGAGCCTATATACATGAGCCAAGGGACGTTAACTTGTAGATGTGAGCTCAAATGTCCATGGTGGACTAGAGTGCCAAGATGCCGTATCGTGGACCATTTACACCTTTCCACCCCGGCAAACAACTTCACCACCGACTTGGTAGACATGAGGATGTGGTCACCATTAGGAAAGGGACTATATTAATCGCTCTGTAGGTTAACATGGTTTCACATGCCCAATCTATCATAAGTTGCTTTGTCATCTTACTTGCTCAAACGGGCACTTATCTTTTGTAAGTAAGATGGTGCTAGAATATATAAAGAGACCTTACCTTGTGCTTAAAGTCAAATAGGGAAAATCTAAGGATTTTGTATACATACTTGTTTAAGACTAGTAATAGAGGGTGGACCATTTTTAAGTGTTTCTTTTGGTTTTTTAAAGTACTTGGAGTCCACCAAGCCAATCTAAAAGCAAACGCTTAATTACATCAATTTTTGGATATTTTAAATTTCTATGAAGAAATTTATGCATATAGTTAGAAACACGTTTTTGAGTAGATACATGTGCCAAATCGCCATAAATACAACAAATAGATTTTCCCCGTTGTGCCATCAGCTTCTCATTATCTCATCAGAGAGATCCTTGCTAATGGGGTGTGAAGAGAGAGCTTTTCTAGCCTTGATAGAAGCAACCAAAGATAATCTTCACTCGAGATTTGAATCACTTAAGAGGGAATTTGAGAAACTCTAAGTACTAAGGATGTTCTAATCTCTTCCAATCATGCTAGTGTATTATGCATGAATTAAACCAAGACAAGCAAGGAAAAGAGGGAAAGAGAGTAGAGAGCTCACAAGCCTTTATTCACAATGGGAAATGATTATTATGCTGCTTAGTGTCAAAATTGAGTTATATACAAGAAACTTGCATTCACCCTTGTTGCCCAACCTAGAAGTAGTTCTTGGTTGGGCAAGTGTGAATACAAGAAGCTTGCACTCCCCTTTTGCTTTGTATGGTGTAACTCATGGGGTAAATTTTGTGGTTTATTTTCTTAGCCACGGGACTAAGGGCAAATGCTTCTAAAACAAAAGAGCCATCCTTGGATTGCACAAGGAGACATGTGCGAGAAGGCATAGGATATATACCATAAACACTCCCCTCTCAATGAAGCTCTCAACTTTGTTCAAGGGTGAGATAGAGTTCTTTATCTAGAGTTCTCTATTTCAACAAGAGGGCATAATGTACACTTGACCAACCAATACTGAAAGTAGTCCTACCAATACTGAAAGTAGTTCTTGGTAATTAGTCTAGCTCCCAAAAGATATATCTATAAAGTTATAGACTTTCCCATATTTATGTATTAAGCACAATGTAACGCTACTTTATATATGTTAGTGTCATTATATAAAGGACTTTCTTGTAATATAAAAAGATGCGTGAGTAAATGTTCATTAGAGTGGTTGACAATGTCCTCTTAATAAATCTAACTAAAAAGAAACTATTGTTGGAGGGTTCATCTCCACTATTCTGGGTGCTTCCCTGGTGTTTCTGCACCTGGGGAGGACCTCCCCTAGCCTCGAAAAATTTTCCATATTTTTATGGATTTTTTTTCACATTTTTAGCACCTTTTTCTGGCACGTTCTATTTTATGCTCCAGTCGGCCTGCTTTGCTGGTTGGGCTCTCTAGGTGCTATATAAGCATGGGATTTTTTTAAAAATGGCTCCTAAAGGTGTGACCGTAGTCATAGGTCTACTCAAATCCATATGCATAAGATGAAAAGCGGTGGAATCCCTAAAATAGGCCTCCTTTGGATATGAATCCCAATGTTTCTTGCATTGTAGACAAGCTAAGCAGATGCCAGACATCCAAGGTAGTTGAGGCAAGCCTTCCACCATGTGGGGTGGGAGATAAGAAGCTCCAGTGATGAAGAGAAGGGAAGATGCCCATAGCGGGCATGCCAAAGAGTGTAGTATCCTCCTCTGTAAGAAGAGCCTGATGAGAGGCTAGAAGTTGGAACAAATGAGAGTGATCAAGATTGGGTTCCGCCTGAAAATTGGTGTTCTTGTAGAGACCACCCTCTTGTATGCCCCAAGCGATAATTCTATGAGAATCTCTGTGAATGATTTCCAAAATATGATCATCAAAGTATACGGCATAGCCTTTCTAGGCTATCTTAGAGACAAAAAGTAAGTTTTTGGATAACTTTGCAACATAGAGAACATTCTCTAGGTATTGGGGCCTCCCTGAGGGAGTGACTAGAGGAATATTACCCATTATTGGTGTATCCAACATGTTGATTGTTCGCAAGTTAGACCTGCATATAGAGATAGAGTGAGAGTCCTCCAAGATATCCTTTTTGTGAGTCATGTGAGAAGTAGCCCCAGAATCCACAATCTAGTCCTCAAGAGAGGTATAGTCCTCGCCTCAATGGATGAGGTGCACTCTTCAACTAGAACAAAGGCCACATCTTTGACTTTGGGTTTGGATTCTTTGTGGTTGGAGTCCTTCTATTTTGAATGTTTCTCCTCGTCTCTCCTTTGCTTGAAGCAATCGGGCCGTAAATGACTAGCCTTGCCACAGTAGTGGCATTTCCTCTTCGTAGATTTGCCCTTTTCTTTTCCTTTATCTTTATCCTTGGAGCCTGGAGCAGATTCCTTTGATTTCTTGATCAAGAAATGGGGCATGGGGAGTGTGGAATGCTGGAATTCTCTTCGATTTTTGAATTGATTAATGTTTTGGGGGTGTTAAAAAACCATCCTAAGGAGGATCAAACACTAGCTCCATTGCATAGTTGAATAGAAATGAAGAAGATGAAGTTAAGCTACTAATCAAGAAGTAATTAGCATAATGATGAGCATAATGACAACATAAGTGAGGGGCAAATATGTTTTGATTTCAATAGATGAGAGCCTCTTTATATAGGCTGAAGTACATGAGGATTAAGCTCAAGATTAGGTGTTAATCATCATCTAAATCATCTCCACCTTCCCTCCTAGATTCAAGCACCTAAAAGTGACCACCAACCCTAGAATCTTGCTAATCACACCAATGCTACCTAATCAAGGGATCACGACCCCTTTGGCTGATGTTGAGCTCCTAAATGACTCTTTTACATCATGGTAAGGTTGCATAATAACCTTTGTATCCATTTGCCCATAATCTATGACTTTAGTGCATAGTGCTAGTTACAAGGTATGTGCCCTACACATAGTGCATAGTGCATAGTGCTAGTTACAAGGTATGTGCCCTACACATCATTTTAGTGAAGGTGTTTGCCATATTTTTTAACACCCCTCCTCAAACACTGAATCCACTCAATGATGCAGTTGGTCATGCTGACTCTCATGAGCCTAATTAACCACCCAATGCTCAGTGATAGCATGCATGAGCGTGGTCTGACTAGCAATGCCATACATAGGTTATGCCAATGTGAACTCAGAGGCTTTAGTCATGCGTACAAAAGAGGTATGGGACGACTTTAGAAGAGTGTGACAAGACGTGGCTACATGTATGAGTGAAGAGGACACCCATGTGTATAGGGCATGCCCTTGCTTTTAGCACTTTAGAATAAATGATTTGATCTAATCATAGATAGGGCCTCATGATGGTGGCCCTTGTCTTCATCTTTTTCTTCTTCTTGGTCTTCTTCCTGCTGCACTTCTTCCATGATGTAGACTCGTTGCATCTTCTTCTTGGCAAAACAATTCTTCTCTACATGGCCAGGTTTGTGACAAAAGTCACAAATGAGATTGTTGTTGTTGTAGCCCTTGTTGTAGTTGCCTTTGTTCTTGCCATATCTACTAGATCCTGCATAATAAGCATTTTCAGTAGACAAGGTTGATGACGATGGAGACTCCATTTGCTTGGTCTTTAGTTTTCTCTCCTCCTCAAGAAGAGATGCTTCAATGTCCACAAGCTCTGATACCATGTTAAAAAACCATCCTAAGGAGGATCAAACACTAGCTCCATTGCATAGTTGAATAGAAATGAAGAAGATGAAGTTAAGCTACTAATCAAGAAGTAATTAGCATAATGATGAGCATAATGACAACATAAGTGAGGGGCAAATATGTTTTGATTTCAATAGATGAGAGCCTCTTTATATAGGCTGAAGTACATGAGGATTAAGCTCAAGATTAGGTGTTAATCATCATCTAAATCATCTCCACCTTCCCTCCTAGATTCAAGCACCTAAAAGTGACCACCAACCCTAGAATCTTGCTAATCACACCAATGCTACCTAATCAAGGGCTTCAGGTAAAGATTTAAGTAATACACCAATGGAGACATCTTCATCCATCTTAAGACCTATTCCTGCAAGTTGTGTTAGTTACAAGGTATGTGCCCTACACATCATTTTAGTGAAGGTGTTTGCCATATTTTTTAACAGGGGGGCTATGGGTCACTGTGGACAAAAAATTAAGGCAGTCTCCAAAATTTGAGGGACATGACCAAATTTGGAAAAAAAATTGAATTAATCATGATTAGTGACCTTAATCCAAAACGTTTATGCTTCTTTCTTCTTCTCCACATGCTAGATTCTGAGGGAAAATAGGGTTCCATCTGTAGCAATTGAGCTAGATTCTGAGGGAAAATAGGGTTCCATCTGTAGCAATTGAGCATCATTGATTTAGGGTTTGTATAATGCATCTCAGCATCTTTCCAAAGAACCTTGCAATGATGCCACGACTTCTTTTCATGGAGAAAACGCTGATCTGTTTCCTGTGCTGGTTTTTGAGGAGGGTGTGATGCCATTTTTATGCGAATCAAGGTTACACAGCCATTGTATACCTTCTAAATCTTAGGCCAAGGTAATATAAGCTTGATGCAAGCATTTAGGGCTCATTAATAGTGCATATGGCGTTTTCTTCTCCAGCAGCACATTGTGCATTTTTGGGTTTGTGAGGCCTGAGCGGGCTGCCATTTTCGCTTCAAGTAGTTCTTGGGATCAAGAAAAAGCTTGTTTAAGCTTGGCTTAAGTAGAACCAAGCTTAAGCTTTGCAACAATGAGTCAAAAGGCTGTGAATTTGCTGTGCTTGAAGATGGACGCTGCCGTGAGGAAGTACGCCATTCAAGATGCGATTTAGCATGCTTATGATCATCTCCTTCAAGTCTTCAACACTCAACAACTATGCAAGGAGTAAGGACTTTGTTTATGTCTTTGAATATACCATTGATGAAAGCATTGTATGATGGCATTTCCAACTCTTTGAGCACTATGGTTTCAAGCCTTTTGAAAACTTTTCTTTCAAGCCTTTTGAAAACTTCTCTTCGAGCTATTTGAAACCATAGATTGAAGTCTTTGATTTGCCAATGCTTTAAACACTTGCATGCTATATGCAATGGTGAAATTCTCATGACATGTGAAAGCTTTTGCATGGCCATTATATCCACCATTGAAGGGATTTTGGAATGCATCACATGAGTTCTTGCTTAGCTTAAGCAATAAGCAAGCATCACTTGTGTTGTTAATTGAGCCATTGGGAATTCTACTTGCCATTTGGTTGCTAGCTTGCTCATTGATGTGAGGGCTATGGAGTAAAGACAAAGGGGCTGAAGTGATGCAAGTCAGTGAGGTGTGGTTCCATAATGTTGCCAAATACTAGCCTAATGCAAGCACATGCATGGTCTACATGGGCCAATGATTGCATTAATCTTAGGAATTCCAACTTGAAGCTACTCGCAATTCATTTGCCTTGTGATTTCACATGATGTTGGATGCTATGTGGATGTTGTTTTTGTGGTGATTGGTGTAATGGAGCTACTTTGAATGATTGGGGAGAAAAGCATGAGTACATGCTCCTTGCAATTCATTTGCCTTGTGATTCACATGATGTTGGATGCTATGTGGATGTTGTTTTTGTGGTGATTGGTGTAATGGAGCTACTTTGAATGATTGGGAGTACATGCTCTTTGTAATGATGAAATGAAAATCGCATGAGTCATGCTAAACACATTGTAAGTGCTCCTTATCTTTTTGAAGCTACATCCACATACACTTCACTTGTACTCCCACTTCAATTCATAGTATCTAGTATGCTTGTAACCTCAAGCATTGGAGGAGAGAGGCCTGGGGGGAGCATGGCATGAACTCTCCTTGTCGTCGTGAGTGCTTTTGGTAAAGCAGCAACAAGGAGAGGGATTAGGTACTTGGATGTGAAGACTTGGCCCTAACTTTCCTAGATTCGGACTAGGTACGAGGGTGGGAAGGCTTGGCTGGGAGATTGGCAAAGCATAAAGCGCTCCTTCGATACACACTCGACTATATTGCAGCATGCGGAAGCTATGGAAGCCAGTTGTCACTTGATTTGGCATGATAGTGGTCGAAGCATAAGAGTTGCATGAGCAAGTATATGCTTTTGATAGTGATCATTTGGGGCATTATATCATGATTGGATATTGGGCAAGTGCTTATGGATTTTGATTGAGATTTGGGCTGAATTGCGGGGAGACTATGGCAAATTTTTTGTGATTTTCCTACAATTTACAGTGTGTACAGAAGTGCAATTCAATCCCAATCCGTTCAAGATCTCTCAAGGGTTTTTAGAAGCCTTAAAAGGGCATCTTAAGGTGAACCTAACTAGCCATCAAGTGGTTGATTCGGACACCATCTCAGGGTACAAAGGGGATAGTTCTATCAGGCTGAAAACCCTAATTCAGTCAAAAACAGTGTGGACTAAATTGAAGGTGTTTACATAGCTTAAGAACAATAGCTTAAGAACACTACCTAAGAGCCTCCAAATGAGCCAACAAGTTTCCAATTCCGTTACTGTTTGGATGGTCAACTTCACATAGTTGTCTTTCAGATAAAGTTAAAACAGAGAGGTATAGGGGTGCTCAAAGTGGTGATCCAGGATGATAGAAGTGTTCCTCTCATCGAGACAAACATGGCAAGCCTTTGATCATTCAATTCCGACATCGGTAGCACCAGAAACCCTAATTTGGTACAATGGGTGACCGTGAACAAGAGGGAATGCCTTTACATGACATGAGTGATCACATAGTGAATGAGGGCATGTCAATTCACACAAGTGGAAGTGCAAAAGTTTCTTTTGAGCACACTACTTTAGATATGCTAAAGGTTACTATCACCGAAGCTATGAAGGATGCACAACGGGATATTTGCTTCCAAAACAGTGAGCTTTTGAGACAAAAGAGCGTGAGCATATGCGGCAAAGCAATCTTCTTATGGAGCAAATGTTCAATGCTATGAATGAGGGCTTCAAGAAGCTTGGTGATGGGATAAATGAAGTGCAAAGGTGTGTGAAAAAGATTCACACTTATCTTTTAGGACAAGAGGCTGGTCTCACAACCACTAAAGGTAATTTCCAAATCCATCATCTTATGGGCTTAGTCGGCATGGAAATGTTGTATGTGAGGTGGGAACTTCCAATGGGACCACTCAAAATATGAAGACATCACTTCAAAAGAACCCAAATTATGTTTCTCATGTTGAATCACGTTATGGGCTTAGTCGGCATGAAAATGTTGTATTTGAGATGGGAACTTCCAATGGGCACACTCAAAATATGAAAACACTTCAAAAGAACCCAAATTATGTTTCTCATGTTGAATCACCTTATGGGCTTAGTCGGCATGAAAATGTTGTATTTGAGGTGGGAACTTCCAATGGGCACACTCAAAATATGAAAACACTTCAAAAGAACCCAAAAGATGTTTCTCATGTTGAATCACCATTGTCAAAGCCCTATGGAAAGGAAGAAAAGTATAGGCAAGATTTGATGGAGTCAAAACAAAGGGGAATTGCCATAATTTCCAATGAAGATGATAAAGATAAGTATGCACGGTTGTATGATGAGGTCATACACTCCAAGTTACCAAAGTCCTTGACAAAGGATGAATTTGTGGGTTGTATGATTTCTACTCCTATTGGAAGCTTATGGTTCAAGCATGGTGAATCATTTGTAGAAGCTTTGCTCTCTTTTGATGGGGAAGGAGTCACTTGTATACAGCTTAAGGAATGGATTTGCAATTGGGATGCCTACTTTTGTGCATTTCTATGCAATGAGGGGGACAAAGTGAAGCGAGTGACATGTAAATTTAGATGCAAAGCTAGATAATGGTGGCTGCAAGTAATGCATGAGTACAAGTGGAATTGGGTGAATCTAGCCTATGAAGCGGTGCAAAACTTTGTGGCTACTCAATAGCAATGGAGATTTAGGGGAAAATGCATGCCATTATTACATGTGGATTCATTGCCTAAGTATGCCTAGGAATATTGGTACCTTTCCTTCTTTGTGCCTAACATTAAGGAGAAGGAGATCATAGGTGGATTTGTACAAAAATTAGGCAAGGAGTTCATGCAAGTGGTCCAATGCATCATGGATATTGACAATGACATTGCTCTTAATGAGATAATGTTGTTAGTGGAGCTCTTCTACAAGCGTACCCCATCTATACATGGGCTTTCTACTAGGACTTCACTTCAGTCCACATCTCTTATTGGAAGCCATTTCTATAGGAACACTTTAAGTGAAGAAGGCGATGCTAATGATTTATGTCAAGTGGCTTCAATGCATGTATGGATGGCTGAAAATTAATTAGTGGACAGACATGAAGATGCAAGTGTTGATGGGGAAGATGAAGAGAAAATGCATGGATCTCTTCTTGTTTTGAGGAGAATTATATGGATAAAGATGGATAAAGATGAATGCAATGAGGAGAATTATATGGATAAAGATGAATGCAATGGGACTCTTCTTGATGAAGGAGACTGTTGAGAAATGTGGTGCCAAAGTGCATAAGGAAGAGGTTGGGAGTGAGTAACGTACAAGGTCATCTAGCAAGCTGCCACATCATCAAAGCTAATTTATCCCACATGAGATCTCAAGAAACTTAGTAGCCACCTCATATAAAAGGGGCACCTTCAAGCAATGTAAACACAATAAACTCATCTCAAGCAATATCAAGCAAGTCCATTTGGTTGCATTTTTTGTCCATCTCTTTTTAGTTATTCTTTACTCTTGTTCATGTTTTAATCATGTTTAGCATTTGCTTTAATCCACCTTAGCTTAAGCCTAGCCTTGGTCCATGTTTCTCAATATGGTATCAGAGCCGAGGGCCCGACTAGGCTTGGCAAGGTGAATAGATTAAACTTGCATTAGTCTAGGTTGATAGGTTGCATTAGATCTCTCTTCCACACTTGCTAAAGTGGTCTGAAAAAGAATGACTGTTACACAAGAAAGGAGATGGATGGTTATGAAAACATGATAAGTCTTGCACTTAAGCATTAGGGTAATCGAGAGAGAGAGAGACGTAGAGGATCTTGCTGCTTCATCACATCAACAGAAGGGCAGAAGTAGAATATATGTTGATTGTCACAAGCAATATGCCAACAAGCTTCATATAACAAGCCAAAGGCATCAACCATAGTTGCGCATCAGCATCATCTTGCAAGCAAGGCGGTTCATCAAAATCATAGGTGACCCACGTGGCCAAACAAAAGTGGGGCAAACCACCATAAGCATAGTTGTGAAATGCAGCCGGTTACAGTATAGCCGGTTACAGTATAGCCAGTTGTGAAATGCAGCCGGTTATAGTATAGCCAGTTGTTGTGAAATGCAGTCGGTTACAATATAGCCAGTTGAACACAAGACTGCGCACAATAGAACTACGCAGAGAGGGCAATGAGTCTAGCCAACATTAGCAACACAACAACATTACCATCTTCATTTGTCAAATGTAGAAGCAGCCCTCCACATCGCCAAATAATTACAGCAACGCAACACTACAACCGCATGAGCTCCATGCTGGTCCGGTACCCTTACAGCACAAGAAGGCTCTAATCCTAGAGCAGATGCTTGCCGGCTTCCACATGCAAAGTGTCGAGGAACTCTAGAAAAGAAGGAAGATAACCATAACCTACAGTCGTCGTCGTCTCCCACCAGCAGCGTGCAGATAAGGTAGCATCTTTTCTTTGTGGTTCACATAAAATGGAAAATATACTAAGTTTTGAAAACCTTATAACGAAAAAAAATTAACATATTCTCTTTTAGAGGTTATTCCTATGGAGGAAATTGGAAACTTGTGGTGTGAGCCTTGCATACCAATGCATCATACAACATGTGTATAAATGATTTCGTCTCATGGTGGTCATCACATCATTTACAACTATGTTGCAAGCCAGGGTTGCATGGAAGAGAACAAGGAAGAAGACGACATGCTTTGGTGCCCATGTACTCAATTTGTGATCACACATTTTCTTGCATTAAAATAAGTGCGATCCACATGCATATTTCACGTCCTAGTGATGCATATTTTATTTCCATGTTTGCATTGGGATTAGACACTGGCCATATAGGCTAAGACCTTCCCGTAAAAAATATTACATTTGTGTTTGCATTTTTGGATCCTAGACACTACCATAGAGACCCAAGAAGCTCATGGTAAGACCACCCACTGCATGACATAATGTTGCATCAGTGTGTAAGAAAAAGAACCAAAGGCACAATGAAGAGGGAAATATCAAAATGAAAAAGAAGAAAAGAATTCAAGAAGAAAAAAAAGCAGAACTGACATAGAAAAGCACGAACAACAAAGAAGCTACCAATCACTACCCAATTCTTAAACAAAACATTTGTTGTAAAAAATCTTGCTCTTAACAAAAAGTGCTTGTAACCAGCCTCTGGGACCGATGACATACCCAAGCTGGAAATTTATAACTCACCTAGAGCCAAGTAGCATTAAGGGGGGGAAGTGCGAAAGTAGCACATGGGCCAAAGTTGCTCACAACATCACATAGGGGAATGTAGAAAGTAAAAAGTCAAACAACATTTTGTAACCGACATCCCAACCACCTTGAGTAGCCCAAAGATTTGGCACCAAGGGGGGGTGTTGAGAAATGTGGTGCTTGCCAAAGTGCATAAGGAAGAGGTTGGGAGTGAGTAACATACAAGGTCATCTAGCAAGTTGCCACATCAGCAAAGCTAATTTATCCCACATGGGCTCTCAAGAAACTTAGTAGTAGCCACCTCATATAAAAGGGGCACCTTCAAGCAATGTAAACACAATAAACTCATCTCAAGCAATATCAAGTAAGTCCATTTGGTTGCATTTATTGTCCATCTCTTTTTAGTTATTCTTTACTCTTGTTCATGTTTTAATCATGTTTAGCATTTCCTTTAATCCACCTTAGCTTAAGCCTAGCCTTGGTCCATGTTTCTCAACACAGATAACTTTTACGAAGATCTTCATGGTGTTGCATTGCATGGGAAATTTGTGGTTGTTGCTGACCATGAATATGTGGCACATGATGTGGATTCACAAAATGATTTTGTGGATGAAGGAAATAATGTGGTTGATTGTGATCCTTATGATGACATTTATGAGGAAAATACTTTGGGTAATGATGATGATGATGCTTTGGTTTATGGAAGTGATCCATGGGTGGACTTTGATGGAGTGGATCATTGGTTGTTGGTGGTGATGGCACTTTCAACCCTGATGTTTCATACCCATTTGATCCTGGTATACATGGAAAGATGCTTGATGTGGATTCATTTCCATGGAAAGATGCTTGATGTGGATTCATTTCCATATGATCCGGGTGGACAGCATGCATTGCCACTTGAAGCGGATGGGTTTCCATATGACCCAGGTGGATACTATGCATTGTCACTTGAAGGATGGGTTTCCTTTTGAACTGGGCATTTTTGGAAGTCAACCTTATTGATGGACTTGGTGTGGGTCACCTATTATCTTATGCTTGATTCTTCATGAAATGAGTACAGCTGTATGGTGTCTTTGGCCAGTTACTTGCATGGATTTGGTGGATGATGATATGAAGGATGCCATTGTTGTAAATTTACTGTATGGACAACCATGGTAATTGGTGTACTTCACCACTCATCAATCAAAGCTCAACAAGACTCCATGGGCTTATGGACATCATAGGGGGCAGTCCATATGTACATCAAATAAGTGGACAGCTCTATGTGGAGTTCTCTTGTGTGAGGCACTTTTGGAGTTGCAACACAATGTACTTCTGCATTCATGAGAGAAGTCAAGAAGATTCTCAACGGCCCATACATTGCTCCATACATAGTTTCGAGGACGAAACCTTTGGGTGGGGATTGTTTGTATAATGAAGGGGGCTTGGAATTAGACTCAAAGGGAACCCATGGGCATGGATATGGCCGGGCAAGTATGGAGGCCCAACATTAATGAGTGTGAAAAGGTGGGAAAGTATATAAGTGAATATTGTAACTAGGGGCATTACTCACTTTTTGACTAACCAAATCATACTTCTTGGAGCTCTATGCTTCTATGGCTATGGTGATACTCCCTTGAGTGCATGTGGTACTCCATCATCATGAGTGCAATCACTCTCTTTTTTTTCTCTCACCATCATTATAAGGACCATGCTACGGAAAGCTCTTTATGGCCTTAAATAGGCTCCCAGGGCGTGGTACCAAAAGATCGTTGCTTTGTTTCTCTCATTCCTTTGCGAGAACTGTTGCAAGCAGATAGTAACCTTTATGTTTTGATAGAAGAGGTACCAAAAGATCGTTACAATCTGCTTGCAACAATTCTCTCATTCCTTTGAGAGAATTGTTGCAAGCAGATAGTAACCTTTATGTTTTAATAGAAGAGGATTTTGGGCTTTAGATGTGATGTGGACCAAAATTTGGGGGTATTGCACACCAAATTTTGAAATCTACAGGACTAAATTTAGGAACGTTCACTAATCCTGATTACTTTTTTCCAATCACCATGTTTTTGTTAATCCTCATATTTTGAGAGCTTTTCGAGCCAATTGTGTTTTTTTTCTTAGCCCGTTTGCAAGCCTAAGCTTGGGGAATACATTGGGGGGATCATTTTCTTCAAGTGTTTAGCCCATGCTTATGGTGGCAAGCTTATGTGAAAGCTTCAATACCCTCTCTATAGCAAGAAACAAGTGAAGATAAACCCCTGAGTATATTTAGCGGCAATTTTCAACATTGGGAGTGATTTTTTTAAATAAATCTCAACATTGAAACCCTAAACCTTGTCATTGATGCTTGCAATCACTTAGCAATGGTCTATGTCAATCATGTTTGGGCTATTTAGAGCTTTCTTTGGTGATTCTTGGAGCATGGTGAAGCAGAGGGAAAACCAAAAAATGTTTACAAATCTTCAACATAGAGCTTCATACTTCAACATTCTCAAGCATTCAAGCTACCGGAAGGCTATTGTGACTGGCTATTAATTCATGATTTGGTTCATTTCTTGAAGATTTAAGATTTGTGATTTGAAAACCCTAATCACTTGATAGTGGATAATCCTACATGTAATTAGTGTTGCCTGATTATCATTAGACTCACTAATGGTGCTATTATGTAAACTAATGCTTCACATAAGCCATTGATCAAATCCTAACTCTCAATCTTGGAAGTTTGATCAATTTTCAAGTAATTTCCATGCAATGGTGATTACCATGGCTTCTCATATGCTATTTGAAGTCCCACTTGCTTGAAGAACATTGGCATTTGATGGCATGTTGATGGTTGAATGCTTTTTGGATGCTATGGGCATATGTGGCATAATTTTTGTGTCATTCAAGATTTTAATTGGCATTGTCCAGAATCACTTGGTACTTTTTGGTTGTTACTTTATGTTGTTGGATGTGATGGAATATGGAGAAGTACATAAAGCATGAGAAATATGTTATTGTTATGATGAAATGATAAGTATGAGTCATGATTAAAATCAAATTGTAAGTGATCTCAATCATCTATTTAAGATTTAATCACTCTCCAAATCACATTGTACTACACTTCTCATTTCTAGCCACTAGTGATGTGTGAGGGTACCCCGGTATGTGGAGGAGAGACCGAGGAGAGCATGGCTGTAACGTCCCTCCCAAGCCATGTATGTGTCTCTTTTAATATAGATTTCAAGAAGGAAAGAGAGTGAACTTATAGAAGAGTGAGACAATAAGGCTAGAAACATTAGGAAAGTGATAGAGCAAAAATATTAGCTCCAAAAATCCTAAAAGAAATAAGAAGATAAGAATAGTTCTATTAAGAGATAAGTATCTCCAAAAATAGAAATTCGAATTTAGATGATAGGAGGTCATATTTAGAATACTTTTATATATTTACAGTCCATGCATACTAAAAATGTGAAAAAGCAATGCATTTCAAAAGATGGAGCGTTTACAACTATATACATACGTTTTTGCTATTCTACTTATGCTGGCTTGTAGACCAGATGCCTTCCGGTTCTTTTGACTGGTTATATGACCATATTCTGAGTTTTTATCAGAGAGTTATGGTCAAAACAATTTACTAATTCTGTCAGGGTCTCTACACATGGAAAACTGTAAGAAGGTAGCAAGTAGCCTCAAGGTAATCCTAAGAGCTTGAGATGTATATATCCCTCATTCTTATCTAATCTCTTAGAAGAGAAGGTTAGATTGCTATGGTCTTTCTTCGGAGGAAGAGACCAAAACTCCATAGCTTTTCTTTTAAAGAAAGAATAGTATACTGTAGCCCTGCAAAAAAGAGAAGGCTATTTTGCCATAGACCTTCGAAAGAGAGGAAAGTCAGAGTACGAGTAAGAGGACATAAATCTTGGGGATGATCGGATGATTTCAATCGTAAGAGAATAGTTGAGTAAATGGATTGTTATCTTGGTTGAATTAAGATACAGGTACAACTTCTCCCTGCCTTGACGCTGCCCCGTTCTTGTGCTTGTGTAGCCGGACGGTGGAGACGTTAGTCGGCCATGGTATCCCTCATACCATTGGGAGAATGAGGTTCGCCGATTGAGGCGAGTGATTGTGATGCTGTCCTAGTTTTGAGGGCCCAGGCTAGTGCAGTGAATTAGCCCACCCTAGTGCGCAGACATCCCTCTGTGAGGTGGGAGGATCAAGTGACGGAGCTTGAGAGGGCGATAGGCTGGCTTAAGTCCTTGCCAGCGGGGCCGACGACGAGGTGTATGGTCCCGTAGGATTTTGCCCAGCATGTAGAGGCTGGAAGGCCGAATTCTAGATCATCGACAGTATAAAGGAAAAGAATAAGAGAGCCAATTTGGCTTGTATGGAATTGATTCATGTATAAACTTTTTTTATAAATCTTGTCTTTGGCATTATTGTACTGTGGAAAAAGGTTGTGAAAAGGGCCTTAATTAAGGAACATGTCAAACAGTGTGGTAGGATCAATTAGAAAACAAATTGACACGTGAGTAGGGTGGAAAGTGGGAGGATGGAATGCCTCGATGGCACCATCCTACGGACGGCTGGACTCGATTAGTCGGGTAGCTTTCCAACAGATTAAGTGAAAGCCCTATGCTAGATAAATAGGTTCTCGAGCAACTCTATTCTAGGAGACTAGGCCAGCGGCTGTGCCTTGCATGGATGAGGAAAAAAGTGTTGTCTCTAGGAATCAAGATTAGTAGTTGCCCAAATTATGATCAATTACCCTATGGGTAATTTGACTTTTAGAAGACCACGCTCCCCCTGCGAGATAGGACTAGGTCTTACCTACAAATCATATCCTTGAGTCTTTACATGGTCAAGGTATCGATGAGTAGGAAAATTTCTCCAAGCTAAGACTTAGAAGACTATCTTAAGTGTTTCCCCTATTTTGGAAGGGGGGGAACCTGACAATGGCTTGAACTCACTCTGCCGTTATTTTCATGGGAAAGCGGTACGGTGAGGGATTAGGTCTTGGTGGGAAAGACATGGCCCAAACTTGTGCCCTCAGAACTCAAACTTGGGTACAAGGGTTGGAAGAGCTTGGCTAGGAGATTAGCAAGCTTTAATGCGCTTCTTCTTTGACTTCACTTCATTGACTACCAATTGTGGTGGCAAATGATGTATTCTCATTGGGCATACTGTTAACACATTAGATAGTGGATGCATTGCAAAGGGCAAAGTGTTATGCATTGGATGGAATTGGGGACACTAATTGGATGATCTTGGATTCCCATTGATGCATTGTGAATGCCTTGTGATGGCAATTATAAGAGGAGTTGATGGGAATCAATAATTTTGTTTGCTTATATTGAGATTCAACTCTAAAAGCAACAAAATGCTACCAATATTTCTAAAATTTCCTTGCATACCTGCAACCTAAACCCTAAATTATACCATAGGGGTTTTTTAGGTCTTGCCTAAGGCTTTATACCCTCTTATAGTGCTCCATAAGTACTCCACATCATCAAGCCTTAAAGATCTTGATTTTGAGATCAATTGGGGGTCAAATTAGGGTTTATCAAAAATTACAAAACCCTAATTCAGTCATAAATCCTAGATTGTGTCGCAAGTGTCTTTTACATATTCTCTTAGTACTTCATCAGACCTTCCAATCAAGCCCTTAACCCTTTGATTCCGGTATCATTTGATAGGTCAAAGTGACAGTTACTTTTTGACAAAAATCAAAATAGAGTTGACTTTCACTTTGACTTTGGTCAAACCTTTTGGGGGGATGATATTAATTTCTAAGATAGTCCCAGCAAGCTAAAGATCATTAAAATTGGTCTATTTTTTTCATCTTATAGACAACTTTCCATATTCAGCAGTACTTCAAAAACTCTAAAACAGAGAGTATTTGCCTCACCCAGAATCTTTCTATTTTTGCATATTGTGTTAGTACACATCATCAGATCTCCATGGAGTCCTTGAGTACCCAGTTCCAATCTTGTTTGACCTTTCATCCATTCAAATCCAAAAATTGTAGCTTTGCCTAGGGGAAGGCCACGCAAAATTGTGGATGAAACTCAAGAGATATTGGAACCTATTCAAGGGGCACTTGTGGAAGACATTGATGGTGCACTTAACATGTGACAATGCATGTGTTGAGCCAATTTTGGTACACAGGTTAGTGTATGACAAAATGCTTGGAGAGGGAAAAGGCAAGAATTCTTGTGAGGAGGTTACCTATGTAAATGTGGTGGCATGGAAGGGAAAAGGAGTATGCGATGATGTCACTAATGCAAGGGAAGAATCTTCTAAAGCCAAAGAAGTACCACCCATCTCCGATGACATATATCACATGATGTGCATGATGAGGGAAATGTTGGAAAGCTTCAATGACAAGCAATCCGAATTTAAAGACCAACTCCTCAACTAGAAAATTCAACTTCTCAACCTTTCAAAAGTGAGATGACCTTGTTGAGAAGTAAATCAAGGAATGGTGTTGTTCATCCAGCCTTATCAAGATGCGAGGATGCATAGTCATGATAGGAAACCTTTGCAAGATACTTATATGGATCAAGTTCCTCATGTTGACAATGGAATGCAGTAGCATTTCTCTTTTGGTTATGGAATGAAAAACCCAACAAAAGGAGTAAGCATTAGAGATGGGAATGACATGTGTTTTGGCAATAAGGAGAATGTTACTTCTTCTCAAAGGAATTTGCAACATGCTATGCCTAATACATTTTGTGGTTCCACCTCTCATGCATCTACAAAAGGGAAAGGATTGGCACATGGCTCTTCTTATCATTCAGGGTCCAATAATGTTAGAAGCGCTCCAAGGATGCAAAGGGAAGAGTTGCCTCTTAGAGATGGGAATGACATGTGTTTTGGTAATCAGGAGAATGTTCCTTCTTCTTAAAGGAATTTGCAACATGCTATGCCTAATACTTTTCGTGGTTCCACCTCTCATGCATCTACAAAAGGGAAAGGATTGGCACATGGCTCTTCTTATCATTTAGGCTCCAATAATGTTGGAAGCGCTCCAAGGATGCAAACTACAGAGCTGCATGATGATGATTGGCACATGCAAGATGATTGGCAAGGGAATCTTGATCATGGGCATACAAGAAGGCATGATGAATTCAAAAGTGTTAAAGATAAAATAGTGTTGCCAAAGTTCAGTGGAGAGAATACTTCCAATGAACACTTTAAAGAGTGGCTCAACAAGATGGCCTTCTACTTCAAAATGAACCCTAGAAGTGAGAAGGCTATGGTTTACTTTGCAACGTTGAATTTAGAAGGGTATGCACATGCTTGGTGTGGAGGCATTTACAATCTCAAGCTTTTGAAGTTACCTTATGGAATGCTTTCACGGATGAAATGAGAGACACCTTTATCTCTCAATTGCATCAAGACAAGCTTATGTGTGATTGGGATGACTTGCAACAAAGGTAAAGTAGTGTCAAAGACTACACCCACAAGTTCATGAAGTTTATGCTACATGTGCATGGGTTTAGTGAATAATTCAAGAAGGCAAAGTACATCAAGGGTTTGAGGACCAACATCGGTATAGATATTAAGACACAAAGGCCAACTACTCTAGGAAGCCATGCTTTTAGCGGAGATATATGAGGAGAAGTATTTAAATGCATGGTTAAATAGAGTTAGTTTTCGTAATGATTCAGCTCCTAACACTTATGGGAAGTCTATGAGAGATGCTAAATCTACTTCTTTTGTGCCCAAGTTTCCAACGGTGTATGGAAGTGGAGGAAAATCAAATTATAGGTTTGGCAATGCTTCTCATGCTCCTCAAAAGTCTACAAATGTTGATGGGAAGCCTCTCAATGGTGCTAACAAGAGCAAGTTCATAAAGGAGAATCACATGAATGAATTAAGGAGTAAACACTTGTGCTTCAAATGTGGAGAGAAATGGAACAAGGAGCATTACAAAGTTTGCAAAGCAGGGAATGTCAAGCTTAATATGGTGTTAAGCTTAATATGGTGTATTCCGAAGTCTTAGAAGATGACAATGAGAAAGAGGCTGAAATCTTCAATGATTGCTAAGACTTTGAGGAGAGTGACCATGATTATGAGCTGGATGGTGAATTTAATTGTACAAGTGGTAAATGGGGCTGACACGGATTGCAAAATGGTATGCCATGATGTGGCATTGGTGCTTTCACATGACCACTTTGCAAAGTGGATTTGTTGATGCTTGCCATGGGGCCCATTGATTTAATATTGGATTATGATTGGCTCTCTACTTTTGGATGCATAACCATGAACTTGCAACATGGTTACATGGAGTTTATGCATGAAGGAAGAAGTGTCACTTTGTGGGGCAATCATGCACCAAAGTTGAAATTTATTAATTGCACTCAATTCAAAAGGAGTTCAAGAAGTTAAGTATGGTATATGTGCTCTACAGCTTTGTAAAGAGGATGACATTGGCAACAATGAAGGCATAGTCGCACATGATGGCATGGCAAAGTTATTGGAAGAATACAAGGATATACTCCAAATGCCAAAATGCTTACCACCTATGCGAGAGATTGATCATGGGATAGAGCTTGAGCCTAACTCTAGGGTGGTGGAACCAAGTCAATCACCATTTGCATCACCGGTGTTGTTGGTGAAGAAGATCGATGATACCTTTTGAATGTGCATTAATTATAGAGATGTGAATAAGATCACAATAAAAAAAAAGGTATCCTATCCCAATGATTTGATGATCTATTGGATGAGTTAAAGGGTGCCAAGTTCTTCACACCAAAGATTGGCTTGAGGTCTAGCTACTATCAAATAAGGATGAAGAGTGGTGATGATATTAAGATGGCATTTAGAACCAAAAGGGGATTGTATCATTATATGGTGATGCCGTTTAGGTTATGTAATGCACCCACCACTTTTCAAGATTTAATGATCAAAATGCTTCAACCATACCTCTTCAAGTTTGTTTTGGTCTTCTTCGATGACATCTTGGTGTATAGCACGAGTGAAGAGGAGCATTTGGTTCATGTATGCAAGGTTTTTGATGCACTTAGAGCCAACCAATTGTATGCAAAGGAGAGTAAATATATTAGGGGATGCACAACATACATTAATTATTATAAACAATATTAACATTTATATGGTTATTTAAGCTTAGGAGAAGTGGCACCCATTCATATGTGCCTTTTGGAGGAGCAAAACCCTTTCTCTCTCCCACACACGGTTGTAATTGACATATACTATTATGCAATACAATGAGAAAGCTTCGATGGTGATTCTCTGTCTATTAATTTCCTGTTGGCAATGCGATGCCAACAAAATATACTTTCATGGAAAGTGAAGTTGAGTATCTTGGTCACATTATGGGTGAAAATGGCATTAGAGTGGACCCAAGGAAGGTGAAATGTGTGAAGAATTGGCCTATACCTAAGCACATCACTCAACTAAGGGGATTCTAACCCATGGGCCGGTAGGCTAGATCGGGGGATTCCTTCGAAACCATTAAGACACAACTAGTTACATTAGTTAGATTAAGTCCTGATGAGAAGACCTTGTTCTGTGGGAAAGGATCAACGACTGTGCCTCCTTAAAGGAGGAAAAAAAGCGGTGATTCTATGGACCAAGTGCAAGTCTCTTCTTGATCTAACCATGTGACTTCAGGTTCGGTCAGATCAGTTTGAATAGTTAAGACTTTGACCCGTTAGATTAATTCCCCCGTTAGAGGATTTTTCCCATGGCAGAATCGCCCGTGCCTTTTGGGCGAGGGGAGTTTCTCCGGGCTTGGTTTCGGAGGAACCGTTGGGCTAGACTCTCATCTGGACATCCGCGGGCGGGCGAGGCCCCGAGTGTGGATCCCCACCCCGCATGGCGGGAGGCTGATGCTACTTCCGCCACCGCCGGCGCCCCCGGAGGGGGATCCTACAGCTGGTATCAAAGCTTTGTTGAAAGCTAATAAGGAGAAACGAATTCTTATCAAAAATTTATAATAAAACTCAGAAAAAGCATTTACATATTGTATTTTCATTCCGTAAGCTTCATTAATAAAGAATTTTTAATCAAAGAAATTATTTTTATAGATGGAAGTTCCACACTTATCTGGTGTTCCCGACCTCACCCACTCACAAGACATGAGTGTGTTCACCTTTCGAGCATCTCATCTCTTCCGCTACAACTCAAACGAGCCGAGCTAGACTCGCAAGCCATTTCAAGGATCTATATTTTCCTGACCCAGTGGAGAGACGACAGCACAAGTGGTTTGCAGGGCAGTATGTCCACACCTCTTGCGACCAGCGTACGATGCTGAGGCAGAATCTCTCATTGACCATGATTCTGATGAAGCTGAAAGTGATACATGGTGTTATTTTATATCACTCAACGCCTCAAAATTTTAGACTTTCATGCCAAATCTACAAACTCCTTAGTCGCTTTATTCCTAAGGAGAAGATAGTAGCTCTGTGTGGCAGTAAGGGAATGTTTGTATCAGGGCATGGCTATAGCCCAGTACCATCGTCTTATGCGTCTCCCGAGGAGATTTTGACTTCTGGAGCCGAGTTGCTCTATGTACATATTGTAACTTTTATATAAATAAAGAAATATTTTGTGGAAAAATTCCATAGAGTGATTATTATTGATGAATTGATAAAGCAAAATCTGTTACCGGACATATGTCATAGATCTCCAATAAGATCATTTATCTTGTTTAAGAAACTATTTTTTGAACCTCTTAAGTCTTAGGATCGCGTGGACGATATCAAAATAAAAATTTAATAATATATCCTTTTTGGCAGAATCATGAGGTGAGGAAACCGTGGCCGTCTCACAGCCAGACCCTCTCTCTAAAGAAGAGGAGCTTGACCCCGACGTTTGTAAGGATCTTCACAGAACTCAGCCCAGGACCCTTCAAAGGAGAAGGGGAGAACTTGGACGAGGCTGTGGAGAAATGGGTGGAAGCTATGGAAGAGTATTTTGATGTCACAGGCTACAATGAGCGGAGCAAAATGTCTCTTGCTAGGCTGAAAATAGTGGAACTAGCCATGGTGGCATGAAGGAACCATTGTGACACCAACCATCTAGACAGGAATACCCAGTCCTCCTGGAACGATCTTAAAGCCTATTTGAGAAGGATATTTTATCCCCCCAGGTTTTTAGAAACCAAAATGAATGAATTCTTAGAGCTAAATCAGGGGGAACAAAACCATCGAAGAATATCACCAAGTATTTGCTCTTCTACTCAAGTACTCACCACCTCTAGAGATGAAGAGCAACTTATGGCTAGATTCATTCGGGGAATGAACGAACCCTTAGACACACTGGTCAAGAATGCCAAGCCAGTCTCCATGGCAGAAGCTATCAGAATGGTGAAGGACTTCGCCAAAGCTTTCATCGTAAAAGTCCCGCCAAAGCTAGCTCCCTCATCCTTCAAGAGATTTTAGACATCGGGAAGTTCTTCCAACTTTCTGCCTCCAAAGAGACACCAAGGTCCCAACCAGAATGTGGAGACGGGAAGCTTCAAGAATGAAGGAAGACCTTTCCCTCGAAGTACATTCTCAGGAACTCCGGCTCTCTCAAGAATGTAAAGGGAAGAGCTTTGAAGCGAGAACAGATGCTTCGGATGTCAGGGGTTTGGGCACCAGCTCAAGGATTGCCCATCTCCTTCTGTGGGCCAAGGAAGTCAGGGACCCAGAATTCATAGACGTCTAGACGCCTTCATATCAGTCCAATTAGGGTCCCCCGTGCCAGAATCAGGGCAACCCCAAAAGAGTGCTGGCTCAGCCTACAGCCTCCATGTAAAGCAGACTCCGAACTCCCTCCCATAATTAGAACAACCAGAGAGAGAGAGTTCCACCTCAGACTGTAGAGCAGTCACTATAGCTGATGAAGTGGAGGAAGAGAAAGGACAGATCTATGCAGCAATAGAGCATCAGGGGAATAACCGTCAATACTCAATTCTCCTCCAGACTCCAGCAGAGTACCAGGGTAAGCAATTCAAGCTTTTGATTGATTCAGGCAGTACTCATTCATTTATTTCCCCATGATGTCTGCGTAAATTAGTCCTAAATAAAAAATCAAGGAAACCTATGCAAGTGGAATTGGCCAGTGGATCACACACCTTGAGACAAACCTTATTCAATTTAGTCTAGATGGGAACGTAATAGAGTGCCAGTTCAGAGTCCTACCCTTGGGAGTCTATGATGGAATCCTTGCAATGGATTAGCTCCATAAGAATCAAGCTGATATTCATTGTCACAAAGGAACCATCTCTTTCCTTGACCTTCACGAGAATAAAGTTCAAGGAATTGGAATTTTCGGATCCCCAGTGCTACAATTAGTCAAGGCTTCCAAATTATTAAAAGGGCTCAGAAAGAGGCAAGCTGTTTATGTTATTAAGATGAATCCAGTAGACATAAAATGCAAGGCTAAACAACCAGAGTGGTTAAGTGAGTATGCAGATGTGTTTCCTGAAGAGCTGACTGAGATGCCTCCATCTCGTGAAGTAGATCATGAGATCGAGTTAACCCCTGGAGCTCAGCCAGTAGCCCAGTGTGTATACAAAATGCTAGTCCCTGAAGCCATAGCTTAAAGAACAGTTAAGACAACTGTTAGAGCAGGGTTTCGTCAGACCCAGTGTCTCACCTTGAGGTGCACCCGTTCTCTTTCAAAAGAAGAAAGATGGAACGTTAAGACTCTGTATTGACTACAGAGGACTGAATCAATTAACAATTAAAAATAAGTATTCTATTCCTAGGATTGATGAACTTCTGGATTGGTTAAGTGGGACCCAAATGTTCACAAAGATAGATCTCAAATCCGGGTACTACCAAATCAGAATCAAGGAGCAGGACATCCCAAAGACAGCATTCAATACTCGCTATGGGCATTATGAGTTCACAGTCATACCGTTTGGATTGACTAATGCCCCGGTGACATGTAATCGTCTTATGCAGGATATTCTCAGAGAATACTTGGATAATTTTGTTCTCGTCTTCTTTGATGCTATCTTGGTATACTTAAAGAATGTTGCAGATCATGAAGATCATGTGCGTAAGGTCCTGGAAATCCTAAGGAAACACCAACTCTTTGCAAAAAAGAGCAAATGTTCTTTCTTTGTTGACCAGGTGGAATACTTGGGATTCATAGTATCAAAGGATGGGACTTCTCCTGACCTCGCAAAGATCCAAGCAGTCGTAGAATGGCCAAAACCCAAGACAATAAAGAAAGTCAGAGGATTCCTAGGATTAACCGGATGGTATAGAATCTTTATACCTCGGTATGCTCAGATAGCATCCCCTTTAACTAACCTTCTCAAGAAGAGTACACGTTTTCAATGGACTACAATGTGTCAGAGTGCCTTTGACAAACTGAAAACAACCTTAGTAACCAACCCTTCCTTAAGTTGCCAAATTTTACCAAAACCTTTGAGGTAGTTACTGATGCCAGTGGGTTTGCCTTAGGTAGTGCTCTTATGCAGGAAGGTCATGCAGTGGCCTATGAATCCAGAAAACTAAGAACACATGAGAGAAATTATGCCGTCCATGACTTGGTAGTTTATGCTCTAAACTTGTGGAGACATTATCTTTTGGGATAAAGGTTCACCTTAATGACAGATCATCAAAGTCTGAAGTGGATCTTCACCCAAAGGGATCTCAACATGCGTCAAAGGAGATGGATGCAGACCCTGCAAGAATTTGATTTTGAAATTAAGTATCGGTCGGGGAAAGAAAATGTGGTGGTAGATGCGCTCAGCAGAAAAGCCTCCTTGATTGCAATTACAGTGGTGTCAAATCCATTGATCAGTGAAGCAAAGGAGAAAATCATGTAGGACAAATTCTTTGCCCTTATTGCTACCCTTCTGATGCAGGAAAGCAAGACTCCTCAGGAAATGAGTTGAGTTCTTGGGTACAAATTGGATGAAAGATGCATGTATTATAATAATTGGCTATGTATTCCCAATGATGAGGGAATAAAAGGAAGAATTCTGAGAGAAGCCCATGATAGCCTGATAGCTGGACATCTAGGGTTTATAAAAACCTACATGTCTGTGAAGAAAAGCTTCTTCTGACCAGGATTCAAAAAGGATGTACTTGATCATGTACGAAAATGCTTAATGTGTCAGAGAGTCAAGGCAGAGAGAGTCAAGACGCCAGGGAAATTGAAGCCTCTAGACATTCCTCAGATGAAGTGGGAATGTATCAGTATTATGGACTTTGTCTCACTGGATTACCTTCAGTGCAATCAGGTTACAACTCCATTTTTGTGGTAGTTGACAGGCTAACCAAAGTTGCCCATCTGATTCCAATGAAACATACACTACAGTGGATGTTGCCCGAGTTTTCCTTAAAGAGATCTTGAAATTGCATGGCTTACCCAGCAGGATAGTAAGTGACAGAGATCCCAAATTCACATCAAAATTTTGGACTGCATTCTTCGAAGCAATAGGAACTTTCTTGGATCTCAGCACAGCCTATCACCCCGAAACAGATTGCTAGACTAAAAGAGTAAATAAGGTAGTAGAAGATATCCTTCGATCATGCTACGACAAGGAACCCAAGAAGTGGTTAAGCCATTTGCATTTGGTTGAATTTGCTTACAATGCTTCTTATCATCGAAGCATTGGGATGAGTCTTTTCAAAGCTTTGTATGGGCAAGATTGCCTTACATCGTTGACTTGGTCTGACCCATTGATCAGAGTCGAGATGTCCAGACAAATGCTTGATGACATGGACCAGCAGATGCAATCAATCCGTAAAGATATAAAGGCAGCCCAAGATAGGCAAAAGCAGTATGCAAAGAGTTTAAAGAATCAGATATGGTCTTCATTTGAGTACGACCAAAAAAAAGTTCCTTATCCTTCGGGAAGTACAAGAAGCTCTCTCCCAGATACTGCGGGCCATATACTATTATAAAGAAAGTGGGCGATCTAGCCTATAAACTTCTTCTGCCTCCCCATCTCAAGGTACATATGGTATTCCACGTTAGTTTGCTTAAGAAATATGTACCAAGCCCGAGTCACATGCTTGATGATGAGCAATTGATTTCTCCGACTCAAGGCTAGATGATACTCCAACCTGAAGAAATCCTTGACGTTCGAGAGAAGATTCTCAGGAGCAGAGTCCTCAGAGAATTTTTAGTAAAGTGGAAGTTCTTCCCTCCAAAAGACGCCACTTGGGAGAAGAAGAAGAGTTGGCGAAAGATTACCCCCCCACTTTGCAAGATGAGGACATCTCGCGTTTTTCAAGTGGGAGAGGATGTAAGATTCCTCCTCAGCCTGAATATTGAATAAGCCTTTACTTCAATCACCTGTAATCATTCCCTGTTTCTGAATACAAGAAAATATTATTTTCCTTGTTTTGTCTAGAGAGATAAAAAATTCTAAAGAGTGGTAAATCAATATTGAGATATTTTTGGATATAAAAATTCTACAAATATCAAAAATATATTTTCCTAAAATAGAAAATCAAAATAAAATTTTCAAGGTGCATTAGGAAACAATTAAAAATGATTTAAAAGACCTTAGTCTAAGGGTAAAGATTTTTTGAAATTTTTGGATTATGGTCCAATTAAGGTTCCTATTATGGACCAATAAGATTAATCCAAGTATTGGGATGAGATAAATCCAATGAATAAAAGAAAATACCCAAAAATGAGTATAAAAATAGACCCTCATTCTTTTGTATTCTCATCTGTGAACTAGACCATGCCAATATTACTCTAAAATAAGCATGTAATCCTCTACAATTTGGAGAGATTGGAGCTTCTCTCTCTCTTCAACCTTCTTTGGAGCTTTCCTCAACATACTAACCAATTGATTGGTTGGGGGCCTCTCTTAAGACTAGATAATTAAGAAAAACAAGAGGTAAAGTGTGACTTTATGATTTTTTTTCTTAATCTTCTAAATGTTTTTCACTTCTCAACCACTCATGGAGCAATTCTTAATTCTAAAAGTAAACTCTATGCTAGTCAAATTAGAGGCCAAAGAAATGGCTTTTTAATGCCAAAATTTTTGAAAAATTAACACATAAATCATTTTCATGCATATAATATAAAAAGAGGACTTCCTACCATATTCTAGGATTAGTCATCCTAGGTTAAATGAATAATTCTCATCATATCCATGAAAAATTTGATTTTTAATGTTTATGCATAAATAATTAATTAGAGAAAAAGAGAAATTTCTAGTAATTTTATTTTTATGATCAAAGAGAAATTCCCATGATAATGGAGATCCATGTATTCCAATGGAGAAAGAGAAAATTTATAATATTAAAATAATGGATATTTTATTTAAAATTAAAGAAGAATTTTAGATAAATTATTTTTATACATGAATAAATTTAAATGATAAAAGAAGAATTCCCATCATATTTGGAATTCAATCATTTAAATGTAAAAAGTGGAATTCTTGTCACATTTGGATTAATGGAAATTTTTATTCAATTTTAAGAGAAATTTTAGTTAAGTTTATTTTTATGCATAGGAAAAATTTAAATGATAAAAGAGAAATTCCCATCATAATTGAAATTCAATCATTTAAATGGAAAAAGTAGAATTCTTGTCATATTAGGATTAATGGATATTTGTATGTAATTTTTAAGAGAAATTTTAGTTAAAATTATTTTATCCATGAATAGATTTAAATGATGAAAGAGGAATTCCCATCACATTTGGAATTCAATCATTTAAATGGAAAAAGAAGAATTCTTGGTATATTTGAAACATTGAATATTTTTATTTAATTTAAAGAGAAATTTTAGATAGATTTAATTTATGATAAAAGAGGAATTCCCATGACATTTGGATTGCACTCACTCATTAAATGAGAAAAAGAGAGATTTCAAGCTTATTCAAAAAAATAGATATTGGTATTTAGTTAAAAGAAGAATTTTTATCATATTTAAGAAAAGAAGGATTTGAATTTATTTTTAGTGTCAAAAGATAAATTTTCACCATAATTCTACCTAGGAAATTAAGGTTGAGAAATTAAATGGTAGAAAGAATATCTTTAGATATTTTAATTGGTTAAATCACTAAATTGGTATTTACTCAAAAATAGATGTTTATCTGAAGGGAATCCTTGTTAGAACTAAACCGAGTGAATTTGGTTAGACTACAAGAGGGACGGACAGTGAACCTACTTGTCCATCTCTTGATCTGAATGAAGAAAAAACTTCGTGACCAATTCCAGTTCCTAAATACAAAGAATAGACTACCGTTAAACTAAACTAGTTTTCCTTTGACCGAAATCACTAAGAATAGACTACCGTTAAACTAAACTAGTTTTCTTTTGACCGAAATCACTAAGAATCTAGTTGGACAATCAGTCAAATGACGGGTAGATTACCCTGATGAGAGATCAAGGATCCTCATTATTATGAATCTGGGAATTATGGAAAAAGGGGTTTTGTGGAACCAATCTCAAACTAGGAATTGTATTCGCTTTGTCTTTCATTTAAAGGACTGTTTTACGCTAGGATGCTGGAGGAAGCTTTTGGCATGTGTTTAAATAAGAGGAGGTTCGTTGCAACTGCTGTGGCATGGCGGGGAGTCGTCGAGAGACATCGCTTGTCCACGGCAAAGCTTGCTGAGGTCTTGACCAGCCTCGTTACGGTTAAAAATGGTGCATTTCCAGTACGATGGGCGAGGACCGACGAAGCGGTCCTTGAGTGAAGTGCTAGGACACCTAAGAAGGATCCTAGAGGGTTCTGACCAGGTGATGCATGGGCTCACGGTTACTAGGACACCCATGCGTGCGTCGAGGAAGATTCGGATGGACTAAAGGGAAAGATTTTTGTGAATCAAATTTTGATACTGGATTTCGTTGGTTGGCCAGTTATCTTCTTCAACGGAGAGTCTAAAGGACACATTTTGTAATACAGTGGACTCAAAACTTTGGAGGATGCTGATCAGTAATATTATGATTTCTATTGAAGGATTGTTTCAAAGACAACTGAATCTGTTATAAATGGCAATTTCATATTGGGTGTGTAAGTGGTATGCCTACCTTAATTTTTGCATGAATCGCCGACTAGGGGGCCTGGGAACTCTTCTCCTCGGTACCCGGGCAAAACACAACCAAATCTTTATGAAGGAATCCCACCAATACAATGGTTGGGTGGTTGGCTAACCCATGGGCCGGTAGGCCAGATCGGGGGATTCCTGCGAAACAATTAAGACACAATTAGTTACGCTAGTTAGATTAAGTCCTGAGAAGATCTTGTTCTGTGGGAAAGGATCAGCAGAGCAGCTGTGTCTCCTTAAAGGAGGAAAAAAAGCGGTGATTTCTATGGACCAAGTGCAAGTCTCGTCTTGATTTGACCATGTGACTTCAGATTCGGTTAGATCAGTTTGAATAGTTAAGACTTTGACCCGTTAGATTAATTCCCCCGTTAGAAGATTTTTCCCATGGTGAAATTGCCCGTGCCTTCCAAGCGAGGGGAGTTTCTCCGGGATCGGTTTCGGAGGAACCACCAGGTTAGACTCTCGTCCGGACATCCGCGGGGCGAGGCCCGAGTGTAGATCCCTACCCCGCGTGGGAGGCCGACACTGCTTCCGCCGACCACCGCCGGCACCCCCGGAGGGGGATCCTACAAGGTGGTTCACCTTAGTGAGGTGACATGAGCCACACTACCCATACTTCTTTTTTTTTTGGCAAAGGAGGACTACACACACACACACTTAAGTTGTCAGAAAGTAGTAGGGGTGACACGACTTAGTGCTTATCCCAACATACACATATACATATTCACACACATATACATATACATATACACACACACACACACACACACACACACACACACACACACACACACACGCATATATATATACATATATATATTATATGTGTATGTATATACATACATATATATAATATATATACTTTGGTTTATGTTTGGACCTTGTCCTAGGTATGGGCAATGTTTTGGAAAAATAAAGCTTGGACATGGGCAGTATTTATGAGGTTATGTGATGCTAGGTTTATTTTCTAGATGAATGCCCTTATATTGGGGAATAAATAATAAACTGTGTGTTGTTTTTTTTATTATGCATTGGGCAATGTGTGCCCATTTAGTTTAATTTTCGATATCATTCTTGTTAGTAATTCAATACTAGCAGGAGGTTATACTTGTGCTAGTAGTTTTTATCTTACTGGTAGTTTGGTAAGGATAATGGGCCTTTAGGTCTTAGACTGTACTAGTTGATTTACACATTGATTAACCCTATGCACTTCACGGTTGGGAGGATAAGGTGTGATAGAACTCATATATCAAATTGGTATAATAAATACATGGGTTTGGCTTTTGATGTTAACCAGTGTGGGTTGGGTGACAACTATGACACATGGTTAGGTCTATTGACACCTGCAATACGCATCAGACTAATTGAATGTTTGTCTGTCTGTATGGATGCAAGTAACATACTGGCTGGTTTTAGTAAACGCTGTTATTGTGCTTCACTAAAGGCATGTTGTGATTTTCATCATGTACTTTCAAACATGATTTATGTAACTCTACATTTATTTCATGGGTCATGTAAACAAATTATTTGAATCAAGGTGGTAGTGTCTTTCGAGTAGATGTTTCTATTAGGCTGTGGATTACACACACACACACACACACACACACACACACACACACACACACATACATACATACATACATACATACATACATACATACATATATATATACACACACACACACGCGCGCATATATACATATATACATATATACATGTGTGTGTGTGTGTGTGTGTGTGTGTTGGATAAGCTTGAAGTGAAACAAGAAATCAAGAAGAAATATAAGTAATTGAAATAATTGTTTGTTATGATGTTGCACTCCAGTTAATAATGTACACTAATGTGTCAACTTCCTTAGCCCAAAAGGATTAGGAACATTCTTGCCATTAAGCATCCTCCTTTGACATCTCCACAATCGCATGATTCTTGTGCTCTACATCACCGTTTTGCTACGAATTGTGAGCAGTAGTATAGTGAGCTCCTACATTTGGGTCGTGAGGTCAAAGGAACCCGTACCATAAGCCTTTACAACCACGACATTAAATGTCAAACCAAAGATGGAGTGGGGACCTAAAGCCATTCCTCTGATGCCACCCCCAAAGCTTACATAGATAGGGAGAGTAGTTGGCTGCCTGTACTCTCAAGAGCCGACACTACCTCTGATGAAGTTGAAAGATCCCCTAGACACCAAGCAGTAAGAGGCAATACCAAGTCTCTGTGTAGGTGGCCCTACCCATTTCCACATCGAAGAAGATCCACCCTAAATGCCAAAACCCCAAGGGAGCCGCGCACCAAATCCCATGGCACTGGCACATATACACACATACATAGTTAAGTATACATGTACATATGTATATATATTCACACACACGTATATATATATTTGAGATGATTGGAATTGAACACCACAATAAACATACACTACCTATTACTGTCTGCCTCACGGTATCGTCGGAGGAGATTTGATCCCACGACTTCTCAAAACATTTCCACCATCTACACGGAATTGGCACATGGCCTCCCTCAGCACTATCTCCCATGGGGTCTTAAAAACTCTTGTCAGCATTGATCAAAATTGCGATGCCTTTTTTGGCCGTCGGATAAAATAAACTAAGGCAAGTAAAGTACGTCGAGTAAACTACAAAAAACTGGGAAAATTTCATCTTCATATTTTACTTTGTAGTTTACTAAGTGGGCATAGTTTATTTTTTAGTTTACTCAACAAATCATAGTTTACTTCGTAGTATACATCATGGGATGAGAGTGAATTTGGGTTTGGGACTTAGAAAAATTAGGAGCAAGATGTTATGTGCAAAAGAGGATTTGAACTAAAAAAATTGGGTCATCCTTGGAAACATCTTACCACTACACTATACCTTTAAGTAACAAAATGATGCTGTTTCAAACCAATATATTTTATGCTTTTCACCCTTAATTTACTCGTCTTAATTTACTTGTCGTAATTTACTTTATCGGCCCCAAAAAAGGCGTCGTGATATTATCAATGCTATCCATTGATACCACCTAACAAGGATCTTTTTTAAAGACCTGGTAGGAAATAGAGTGTTGAGGCGATAATGTACAACATGGCCTCTCGAGATTAAACTCTAATGTAGCGTAGTACTACGAGTTTTCAGAGTTTCAGTTCTTAAATTTTATTCAAGCGGGGGCTGATGCAGACGTCTCCAAAAAATCCAAAAAATAAAATAAAATAAAATTGTGCAAGAGATAATCGTGTTGTTAATTTTTGCTGATGAAAAGAAAAGCGTGGGCGCTTTTCTGTGCTTCACTAATACTCCTCCTTTACAGAAGCATCATCCTGCTCTTGCTACATCTTTCTTCTGATTTTTCTCTCAGGCTAGTGCCTAATATTCCAAGTAGCCTTGCATTAATCATCGGTGTGCTTCACGTTTCAAGTATATGGTCAGTTCTAAACCTTTGCTTGATTTTCTCGAATCTTTTATTTTCAAAACTGGCACATGAAGGACGCCACCATAGTTTTTACTATTGACAGACATCCTATATTTCTTTTTACTTTGAATGCATGATGCATGCTGCTCCTGTATGTACTGATTTCTTTGGTTGCCTTTGTGGGTATTTTTGCCCTTGCATCTGCTTTCAAGATTATTGAGCAAGATTCATGTTAAGACACAATCTCCACCTAGATGTAAACATGGGCCTCCCTAATGATGAGAGTCCCAAAACTGACATCAGGGGCCTGTGAAAAGTGTGTCAAGTTCTGTTCTCTTTGTAATGGGTGGCTAATTATTTTTAATGCAGCAGTTTAGAGGTGGACAATGGCATGCCTGAACAGCCGTGGCTTAAACATAGATAGATTGGGAAGCCAACAAGCTGTTCAAGTCTCTCGTAGAGCTACACAGTATTTTGGAGGAAAGTCTGTCTCCCTCAAAGGCTTCCATAAAGGGAACGTTTTGCTCTTCACAAACCATGGTCATGACAAAAGTTTGAAATAAAGAATGCAAAAATTTAACTCTATTAATCGGATGTTTATGAGAGCACGTCCATTCCTTGTAGCTGATGTGAAGCCTGATACATGTGCTAGCTTTGCAGGGTACGGTGTGCTATCCTTGAAAGAGAAACTAAGGTTTCAAAGAGGACACTTTTACATGAACTTTATGACCAGCAGAAGCAAAGCCCTTGGTATGATAATTTGCAGCGGCCTGTAACAGATTTGAAGCCCTTGATTGACAGCGGGGTTCGAGGTGTTACAAGTAATCCCACAGTAAGTAATACTTAGCAGATGCATGCGTGGGTGTGCAGTGCGCACGAGTGTGTGTGTGTGAGAGAGAGAGAGAGAGAGAGAGAGAGAGATCAACATCTTCAAAAGGACCAGAGGGTCCATGATGTTAGAAGTCATCTCCTGTCTATCCATATACACCAGGGCCTTGTTGTGGGTGTGCCCGCCCTTATTAGGTGTTTTCTCATTTTTCCCCACTCTCCATATTTTTTTCCATTTTTTCCTATTTTTTCCTTGGCTTGGGTGGTTGCCCTGGGATGGCAAGAGGACCCATATGCTGGCCGACTGTAACAGTTGTTGATCCTTGTGAGGAGTATGGTGTCTCTCTAACTCGGAAGCAGAATGGTTCATTGGTTTGGTTGATGTATACTAGATTGGACGGGAGCTTCCTGATGAGGTTGTTGAGCTTATGTTTGCAGATGACTTTTTGGGAGGCAGGATTGTGTATCTTGTGGTTTCTGCAGCATGCGAAGGATCTTGGACTCTTTTACACAGGAGGGGGATTGATGGATGGAGTCTGACTCCACGGTTGGAGTGACTCAGATTGGGGAGGAGATCTAGACACAAGGAGATCTACTTCAGGTGACAGTTTTACCCTCGGCTGCAGTTTTATGGAGCAGTAAGAGGCAGCTATCTCTTGCCTTGTTGACAGAGGCAGAGTGCCGGGCTGCTTGTGGTGCTCTTGCGAGGTGGTGAAGTTACAGAGGTTACTTAGCGGGATTGGGTTTCCAGTGATGGAATCCTTGGTCATCCAAAGGCACTTTCTTCGTGAATAGATTGTTTCTGATGATATCTTGCTAGAGTTTTGTTCGACGGAGGACAGTGCGGTGGACCTCTTTACGAAGTCGCTATCTCAGATGTTGCTCTGGCGGCATATTTTTTCCCATTTTTCCCTATTTTTTCCTTGGCTTGGGTGGTTGCCCTGTGATGGCAGGAGGACCCATATGCTGGCCGACTGCTCCTTCAGGTCCCCGACCTCTCATGGATGCTGGCCGACTGTGTACAGCTGGCCGATTGGTGCTTTTGGCTGGTCGTGGAGATTCAGGTCGAGTCGGCTGCCTTTTCTACAGGCCGACTGCATGTTTGGGGTCATATAAAATGGCCCCATTGCCCCATGCCATTTATTTTTCTGCACTTGCTCTTGTGTTCTCAGATTTTGTCTTCATCTCCGCTGCATATTCTAACACATGAGACCAGAAGTAATACATGTAATCCACGAGAGACTATTGTGGCATCATCACATACAGTATACATACTACTCCTGTACCGCTTGAGGATTGGAGCTGTTCCAATGATGGCACCCAAGGTCCCTGTGGACAGGGGGCGCCTGGCTTTCTAAAGCTGCTGTGATCTGTCTAATGGTGACCCCTTGGTTGCACTGGGAGGCTGTTTCCGATGTTGACAATATTGGTGTGTTGATCGGACTTGTCATGATCCTTTTGAGGCCTACCCGTCTGTCATGAGAGAGACAATTGAGAGTTGTAGGCCAGGAACACCTAATTTGTCCTCTATGTGATTGCAGATATTTCAGAAAGCGATATCTTCCTCAAGTGCTTATGATGATCAATTCAGGTAAAAGCCGTGTCAATTTTAACAACAATATGTACTTGTTTTTGTCTTGGGATTTCAAGTACCTTCTTACATCTTACAGGCAGCTTATCGAAGAAGGCAATGGGATCGAAGATGCCTATTGGGGCCTAGTTGTGAAGGACATTCAGGATGCTTGTGTGCTTCTCAAGGGCATATATGAACAGAGCAAGGGTAAAGATGGGTATGTTTCAGTACAAGTCTCACCAAGGCTTGCACACGAGACGGAGAAGACAGTTGCAGCTGCAAAATGGCTGCACAGTGTAGTAAACCGGCCAAATGCTCACATCAAAATCCCTGCGACTGCAGAATGTGTCCCGGCCATCAAAACAGTTATTTCCTTGGGAATAAATGTCAATGTTACGGTAAGCGGATGAATCCCTATATCACCTGCATGCGGAGGGTAATGAAAAATAGGTCTTTTATGCGTCTTGATCAATATACACATCACATATCGTGTTAGTATATACTCTACATACTTGTAACATTAAACACCCCTATATGTTAGAAGCTAACAAACAAAATGCCCCCCCTCTCTCTCTTGTATATGTGAAGACTGTAAATAGGCCTGGTTAAGAAACCATCTCCTGTGCATCCAAATGATGGCATTCGTTTTTGTTGAATGACGTTCCTGGACCTACGATGTGCAGCTTATTTTCTCATTGCCGAGGTATGAGGCTGTGATGGAAGCATACATAGAAGGATTGGAAGCTTTGGAGAATCCAGATCTTTCAGGGGTAGCCAGTGCTGCTGCTTTCTATGTAAGCAGGGTTGATATTCTGGTTGACAAAAGGCTAGAAGAAATCGGAACTGAGGAAGCCCTGGCACTCCGAGGAAAGGTGAGTTGTTTCTACGCATGTTTTCCTTCTTTTTTCTTTCTTTCTTTTCTCCTCCTTTATTGCCAAGTGAGAGTGGCTGATAAAATGGATGTTTAGGGGCTTTACAGACATAAGCTTACACCCGTTTCTAGGGGAGTTATCAATCTAATCGAGTTGATTTCCCTTAAAATCCCTTCCAAAATGGTGTTTAAGCCAAGCTTCTTGGCAGGCTGCTATTGCTCACGCTGCACTGGCCTACAAACTATACCAGGACAAGTTTTCTGGCTCGCGATGGGAAGCTCTCAAACATCGTGGAGCGCAAAAACAACGCTTGATGTGGGCGTCGACTAATGTCAAAAACCTGGCATACCCAGATACACATTATGTCTCTGCTCTTATTGGTCCTGATACAGTAAGCAGTGACACATCAATGATAACCATTCTTTGATGTATTCATTTGGTTTTGTGGATCTTTTGATGCCATCCTTTGTGTTCTGTGCCTTGATTCTAGGTTTCAACGATGCCGGATGCTGCACTCAAGGCTTTTGTGGATCATGGAAAAGTCTCGAGGACTATAGATATGGACTATGTGGGAGCTCAGAAAGTTTACAACAAAATTGAGGAGCTGGGTATTCATTGGGCAGATGTTGGGTCCTTGTTGGAAACAGAGGCGGTGGCTTCTTTCAAAAAGAGCTTTGATGATATACTTGGTACCTTGGAGAAAAAATCTGCAGTCCTGTAGGACAACCCCTGAGATGGGTTGTGGTCTATGTGGTATCTTGGAGATTTTTAGCAAGGCCAAGAAAGTGGCTATCTTCTCTTGAGTCTTTTGAGGGTCAGGGATGATGGCAGACAATACAGACTTTTTGTCTAGGAATACAATCTCACATACAGTCACCGACTCTTCAATAAACCAGTCAATACAGCATGGCCACTGAGGCTGTCTGGGATGGAAAATAAGAAATAATATATGCATTTAACTTATACTACATAGAATTGAAGGACAGTATTAACCTGTGTTCTCCTAAATGAGTGACAAATGAGAATTTTACCTTATAAGATGATTCAGATGTGTACTAGTTCAAGCAAAAGATAAGCATTATAGATTTCCCCATAAAGAGATTTGGTTTCAGAGTTTTATTCAAAATCTTAAAAGATTGATTAAAAAAAAACAGTCTTAAAAGTTCTATATGAATGATCATGAATTTAGGTTTAAGTGCTTTGGGAGGACTTCTTCCTGTACGAAAGGAAACTAGCGATAGTTTGAAAAGTGCTACCAAAGCAATGTGAGCTATATCTATATCCTTCAGTGTAAATTCGTAAGGACAACCACAATGTTTGGGCATAGCGAAAAGATTCAATAATGCAAGCCTTGCAAATAAGGGTGCAATTCCATGCATGAAAGGGATGGATGGCTTGTGAAACTAACCTATGTTGCATTATTTGAGTTGATTTCTTTGTTGCAACAAATCCACAGTAGCTCACCTATTCAAATCTGTATGCCAAAAAAGGCACTCCTTCACATGAAACATATTTATAAAATAATGATTTTAGGTCTTAATTTGAGTGAATTTTTCCAACCATAGTGTCTTTGCTTGGTTAAAATTTAAAATATATTTAATTTCAAAAGGAGAAATCCTTGGAGTGAGACTTAATTATGAAGCATTGCAAAAACTTAATCATAATAAAGCTATTAGACTTGATTTCTCCGATGGTGTTTTTTGTTACACACAAGATTATCTTATGCTTCAATTGATAGATTTTAGACTATCTGTAATTATAAAAAACCATTCAACTTCGAAACGAGTATTGGGTTGCAATTCTATGCATAGAGGAAGGTGGAGAGGATCTAGGTGGTTGACACATGGCTTTTTGGATGCCTTATGTTAGCCACTGAGCCAACAAAACACAGACACGAGTGGAGGAACAATGGAACACGTAGAAACAGAAGCCGCCATGGCCCTTCAAACTCTGAATTCAACAACAGGCTCTATGAGGAGTGCCTTAAATTTTATGAAGGCGTTCAATTGCCCTATTTTTGGGTGTAGCTCCTACGAAGGAATGGGAGCACAACCTGGAACCGCAAGGGTTCGCTCCTAGAGGAAGTGGTCAAACTATGTCCGATATCATAATGTTTCAACATTTGGTGTTGATCCTGAGTTGGGTTTATCCCAAATAGACCATGACCAGTAACAAATAGGTCAATAATTGCAGTTTACAACAAATGGAACACGTCTCTTTTGTTGTACCACTAGGGACATGTGTTCCACAATACTCCCAATAATAAGCACTCACAACACAAGGAGGAGTCGTCCCAATCTCCACAAGGGTCCACTATAAAAGTTTTACCATAGAACCGAGTTCTAGTTCTTCTCCGTTTGGATGAGGAATGTGCGACACGGGGAAGCATAAAGAGCTAATGTCATGGACTACCTCATGACAAATGGATCCACAAGGGAAATCACATAATGTGTCCTCAATCCCGCTAGTGAGCATGCAGCCTCAAGGTCAAGCCAGCGGAGGACAAATGCCATTCGAAACCGTGCAACCCAAACCCCATAGGGCAAGAGATCCCGTACCTTAAAACATAGGGTTTCGTGTAACCACCTCTTTACGTTCCACCGCCACGTGAATACACAGAAGACATGCTTAAGATGACATTTGAAATGGGAAGGGGGGTTGTAACCAACATAGCACCTAGAGGCTCAGAGTTGGGCAAAACCAAGCCAATCCACATCTCAAGGATGATGACCAAATGTGATGGAACTAGATATCCCATTTAGTACCTAGAGAAGTTTGATCAAATTTGTGAGGCCATGGGATGGTTTGATGATCTCACCAAGATCTGCTCATTTGGACTTTGCCGTGAAGGTAAAGCAAGCCAATGGTTTAGGTCATTAACCCCACTTAAGAAGGCCATCTTTGAGGTCTTGAGACATAGATTCATTGTGGAATTCTTGCCCACCAATGGATCTAGATGGAGCTCTATCGCACAGATCTATAACCTTAAGCACAAGAGGAAGGCAAAACAATGCAGGACTACATTGCTAGAACCAAGTATCTTCACATGAGATGCAGCACCTGCGAAGACTAGATGACTTATCTCTTCATCGATTGATTTATGATCGATCATCTTAAGAACAAGAGGCTTCATGACCATTCTTAGGGCTAGGCATTACATCTTTGATGAGTGCTGCTTCGAGGTAATAGACCTAATAGACAATATCTTTGAGGTCTAGGCACTACATCTTTGACGACTGCTACCACGGGTAGATAATCTCCAAGACAAGGATATAGAAGTCGTCCACCCGAACCAAGAGATAGGGGATGCATCATCCAAAGCCTCATCGTCAGCTAAGGGTGCTTAGCCTAGCACCAGCTAGGCTAGCACCAGCTAGATTCCTAGCCAAGGACGTGTGCATGGGCGAGTTGGTAGAGAATTTGCTTAACCGTTTAGTAGGCCCCGCAGTGGGTAGGGTCAGCCCGCAAGGGCAACCCCAACCAGCACCTCAAACAAGACACCCGTATCTATTCCCATGAAGAGATATAGTTTGGTGTGCAATTTGCCACCAAAATCATACAAGTACATAGTGTCCAATGTTGAGGCCTAGATATCAACATTATTGTGCTCATTGCCAGTGCCACAAGAACCATTACACAACTTGTTGTTGTTGGCACCAAGAAAACCCAGTAGGGTGGACTTCGACACCACGACAGATGCTCTCTGTGTTAAGGCAACCATTGGCCTTACTAGCCCCACCAATCTCACTCCTCACCAGGCACAGGCTCCAATGCCTACATATCAAAACCCTTTACCACGAGGTATGTATAGACTACCCCAATTTCCATATCCCCAACTCCGGTACTACCACCCCATCCCGTTCCTCCAAAAGCCACATGAGTACAAGAGTACTTGTTTCTTTGCTAACCCTTCCCAATACAAATCAAAACCTAAGAATAAGAGAGCAATGAGTCATATGACCAATAAGACCTATATGAGCAGTAATAGTATGATCTAGTATGATCCCTCTGGATGTCATGCCTAGGGTTCCCCCGTAGACTACATCTTTCTATTCGAGGCCATGGTGCAATAAAGAGCAAGAGACATCAACAATATGGTATGTAGGCCATTGATGTAATGTTTTTGATGTGCAAAGGCTTACATTGTATTGCAGGGTGCCCTCACAAGACCTTTCACCAAATCCACTAAGGACACTCAAAGGATTTGGAGTGCTCCTAGCACTTTGAATCTTGTGGCCTCACACAAAGACCCTGTGCCAAATCCCTTGAGTGCTCTTAACACTCAAGGGATTATCCCAACAAAGTGATAATCACTGTCCTATGGTGGGCAAAAGCATCTGCCCCCACTTTGACGAGCCTTAACTTATGCATACAAGAAGGACTCATTTGCACAATCCATCTTAACGAAATTACAAGGCTCCCAGCTAAGACAAGGGTGGTTGGATAAAGGAACATCCAAGGTTTCCAATAAGCAAAAAGCCCAAGCTGTGACTTGGAAGCAAAAAACTAAAGAGCCAGAGGTGAAAGCCCCATAAGCTATAGTACGGCTAATGAACCAGAACCACATGTCCAAAAGAAGAAAATCTCGAAGAGCATAAGTGAATGCCCCATTAATCCTAGGATATTAGGTTAAATTGGGAATTCCTTGCATCATTAGGTATTGGAACTTGAGGATCAAGCTCCCATGGAGATGAAAGTGTACTAATCCTATATTAACAACATGATTAATGTTAATCTAAACTAAGGAGGATGATACCTAAACACAATAATGAGGAATACCCTTAACTAATTTAGCTTTAGACTCAAGCACAATTAGGTTGTTATAAGATTGAGACTTGTACTCATAAAGAGGCTTGAGAGCTTGCTTCATCTTTTATAGCTTGAAATGGTTCCCTTTTATATGAGGAGGTACACTCTTGGGCTTGTACATCAATGTGGGATAAGTCTCCACTCTTCTCTCTAGCTCACATGTCACCTCAAATCTCAACACTTTGCATACTATGTGATAAGCTTAGAGTGTAGCTAGAAACCTTTGTTCCCAATCGTCTCTACAATCTTGGTTTTAAGAAGGAACATAGATTTTTATTAGTTCTTTCTGCTTGGCCATTAGCTTAGGGGTACTAGGGTGAAGCTTTACGGTGTGTGACCAAGAATTCTTGTAGCAAGAATTGTATTACCTCATTTATGAAATGGATGTATTGCCTTATTTATGAAATGGATGCCATTGTCACTGCTAACAAGCTTAAAATGACACCCAAATCGAGTGATTACACACTAATAAAGGAATTTACATGTAGACCTTGCGTTGGCTTTTCTTGTGGGTTGAGCTTTGACCCATTTTGTGTAGTAGTCCATTGTCACTACGATATACCGAGCTTGGGTGTGCTTGGGTGTGTCGGGCAACCGGGCTAATGGGACCAATGAAATCGATGCTCCATTTCTCGAATGGTTACAAGGATAGAGGGGCATCCTATCCTTATTGTGCATAATTGCAGTTTGTTAGCATTCATCACATCGTTCATCCACGTCTTCAAATAAGGTTGGCCACCATAAGCCTGCCAGGAGAATCCTTCGAGTAGTGGTATCTACTGCAAAGTGTCTGCCTGCAACCATTATAGAGTGGGCTTGCTCTAAAATAGAGACGTTTTCATCCTCATGGATGTCTCATCTCATTATTCCATCTTTTCCTTGTTTGTACAATTTCCCCGTGAGATCAATTGATAGGGGGCAACCTTCTTGATAAGGCATCTTGCTCGATCGCTGTTGATCGCTGTTTCGTTGGGTAAGCCATTAGCTAGGAAATGTGCAACTTTATCTCCCCATTTAGGAATTAAGTATCTAAGTTGTAACAGGGGAGAATTTGGCAAGTCATCAGCAACTCCCACCAGTGGTACTTCATTAGGAATGCGCAACATGTGGTCGATCAATACATGTTGGGAACCTTTGTGTACCGTGAGAGTAAAATCAAACTCTAGCAGAATTAGGAGCCATTTGGTGATCCTACCCGTGGTGCAAGCTTTATTCACTAGATGAAGTAGAGCTTGATGGTCTACAAAGAAAACGAATTTGGTCGTCAAAACATAATGATGAAACTATTTAACTGTATAGACCATGGCGAGCCCTTCTCTTTTAGTGGTGGTGTAATTTTGTTCTACTTCGTTTAATTGGTTGAATGAGTCGGATTTGAATAGGATATGAGTGCATGAACATGAGGAAATGAGAGCTATGGTGGATGAAAGTTGGAGTAAGGCATAATTAGAGTTAAGAATTGACACTAATGAAGATAAACAAGATATGGATTAGGTCTAATCACGTACTCACATTTTTGCATTATGAAAATGAGTTTGATACATCCATTTATAGCTCTCGTAGAGCTCTTATCCACATGCTCCATGCACCCTTATGCCATCCATGTGTTTATAGATGCCCACATGCCTTGTGCACCTTGGACTTTCCATGTGCCTACTTTTTGACCATTAACTCCGTTTTACATTCATCCATTCACAATTCCTAATAAACTTAGTCTTCAACCATTCTAATTTCATGACATTCTAAGCTCCATCTCCTTTGGCTTCCACATACACATTCCCCCATACATAACATGATAGGCACCATATTTCAACACCCCCCCTTGGTGCCCAAATGGGTCTCATCTCCAAGAAGGTAATGTGACATACATAGATGTGATATTTGCCCTCCCCCCCTTTGATAGAGACACATACATACATCACTTAGCCTACATCATTGGTATTACATCAGCATGGCATGACATCATGGACAGCATGAACATAGACATCATCACATCCACACACATATGGGCACATCTTCACCAAGGGTTGCCTAATCCTAAGGTTGACATCAACATCAGAAATGACATAAAACATCATCACACCTAGAAAAGGTGTTCTTGTGGAGTATCCTCATGATTTTCTTCCACCATCAAGTTTGGGTGCTAAATAAGATTAAGATCACTATGAACACTTACTAATCTCGTGGAAAACAATTTAGGTAACTTTGAGTGATCAATCAGGATGGTTGTACTTCGATTTAACCACAATGCTTTGAGAGAATGAAATACCAATGAGTGAAGGTGATCTTGAGCTAATGGTACTTGGAATTAACCAATTTTTAATCAAGGATTAGTGAGCATAACAAAAACTTAATGGAAAAAGAGGTGTAGGCATGGATCTCAAATTCTACTTAACCATTTGCCCAACAGACTTCACCAAGCTACCAAAAACCCCTAGAGCTAAGTGTAACCTGGCCAATTTGATGCGAGCTTACTAGCATTGCAATTTTCCCAAAAAGAAATGGCACCGACTGTAGCAAAGAATGCGCGTGTTGCTTGACGTATTGATTCAAATCCTTTGGTGTGCCACTTTCCCTGAGGTCCCCTACACTCTCCTTGGAGGGCTTGCTCAATGGTGGAAAGAGAAGGCAATGGGAAGCCCTCCACCATAGGGTGGTTCTCCATAGATTTCTTTTGAATAAGGTGAACTAATTAGCCACTAAATAGGGATTCAAACTTACTAATTATGATATGATAGAGTGGTAATGAGATGAAAGGAATGGCATTGGCTCTGATACCATGTTAAATGAGTTATATTTTAATAGGATATGAGTGTTTGAACATGAGGAATGAGAGCTATGGTGGATGAAAGATGGAGTTGGAGTATAGAATTGACACTAATGAAGATCAACAAGATATGGATTAGGGCTAATTACATACTCATATTTTTTGCATTGAGAAAATGATTTTGATACATCCATTTATAGCTATCATAGAGCTCTTACCCACATGCTTCATACACCCTTGTGCCATCCATGTGTTCATAAATGCCTGCATGCCTTGTGCACCCTTGCACTTTCAGTATGCCTACTTTTTGACCTTTGACTCCAGTTTACATTCATCCATTCACATCGCCTAATAACCTTAGTCTTTATCCATTCCAATTTCATGACATCCTAAGCTCCATCTCCCTTGCTTCTACATACATGTGCCCCCATACATATAACATGATGGGCATGTTGAGAGATATAATCGCGGTGTTGTGTGTGTGGGAAAGCACCCTAGAGGTGCAAGATATTGTGGTGAGATAGGAATGCCACATGTAATATTGTATGGTGTGTGAGTGTTGACCAAAAGAGTGGAAAAGAAGTTGCCACATGGATGATGATGTGTAAAGTGGGATAAGGCTAGAGAGCCTATATCATTGTATGGTTCATTGTGATATGCAATACAAGGGAATAGTGTTGAGTGTGCAATCTCTCTCTCTCTCTCTCTCATGGAGTTTTTAGTGTGGTTTTGGCACCTAGGGTTTCAAGAGAAACCACTTGACGAGAGTACCCTTAAAAGACTGATTGTATGCAATAAGGAGCATGCACTTTTGGAGCTCAATGGGGAGCTAGCTACAGTCATATTGAAGGCTATATGTAAACCTCAAGAAACAGGTTTGATGGTTGAGGCAAGAGGAGGTGAGTTCCATGGGGAGCTCAATGTAACCATTTTGAAGGAGGCCCTCTACTGCACAAACCAAAATAAGGTTTGGTTATTACAATGAGAATCTAAGGCAAAAGCTTTTGAGGAAGGGGAGAAGAAGAAAGCTTGGTTGAAAGCTTTCAACTGAGAGAGACAGTCCCAAGGCAGCATCGAGAGAGAAGTCTTTGGTGTGGAAGCTTATTTAAGAGCTTGATATAGCCATGTTGATGGCTACCATGGAAAACCTCGCCTTTGAGAGCAATGAGGCAAAATGACGGTAGATAAAGCTCAATAGAAGATGGGTGAGCATCAAAGAAATTGAGCAGGGCTCTTGAAGGAGCTATAGCAGCTGATCAAGGCTTGCATGGTAAGCTTAGAGCAGCAGAAGAAAGCAGTGGATCCAGTCGTGTCGAGGAGATTCTCCTTTGCATGTAAGATGCATGGCGAGGGGCCAAGTTGCAGTCAAGCAGCAGCAAAAGCCCATGGATGCTTTGCAGCTGTGCAGGCCAAGTTCGGGTCCGGGAGCCTGCAGTTCATGGACGTTGGTGAGATGACTGTAATGGAGTTCAAGCTGAGCATGGGAACCAGCGCGCCGGCGTGCTCCTGCACGAGGCCCGCGTGACCTTCTACAATTACCTTATGTGGCATCGTGGACTCAAGGAGATTCTGCACACTCGTTGTCTACAACCAATAGCAGAGAGAAAAAGGAAAGCTGCAGACCAGCAAGTGGAGGAGAGAGAGAGGGTGGATAACGGCCACCCACCACAGTCCATACAGAAAGAAGACTGGCAGGCAGCATTCAATATTAAAGCCAGCCGTCTGCATGACACACTGACAGAGCTGGCAGCATGTGTTAACTTTGAAGAAATTTTATTATTATTAAAAAAAACCCTTAGCCATTATAAGGGTGCATTCACACAACCAATTTTCAAAGCTTTTAAGAAGTTCACACACACATTGAGGGTCCCCTGCCGGGTGGTGACCAAAATGGATTGTATAAATTTTATTTTTCACCCACAATTGATGATGGTCAATCGTCCACAAGCCTACGTGCTCAAAACAAAAAATTTGTAATCACCCATGGTATGAGGGTCGCCCTACCCAAGCTCACCTAGAAGCTCGAAATGGTTGTTGTGATGTGTGCATGAGCGATGCACGTGTGAGGTGCATGCGCATGGGTTGGTTTCCACCCGAACTTCCATGTTCAAATCGGACTCAGTGGTTCCGCTATGAGTGAGTCGGCTCAAAATGGACTAGGTGTCTAAGATGGTAGACACGGGCACACATGTTTGACACTCCAATGTATCATTGAGGGGGAGTGTTGAGAGGTAGCGATTGCGGTTGTGCAATGCTACATTGATATGGGTGATGGGTGAGTTGTGGAACACCTCGATTAAGAGGGGGTATTGAGAGATATAATCGCGGTGTTGTGTGTATGTGGGAAAGCACCCTAGAGGTGCAAGATATTGTGGTGAGATAGGAATGCCACATGTAATATTGTATGGTGTGTGAGTGTTGACCAAAAGAGTGGAAAAGAAGTTGCCACATGGATGATGATGTGTAAAGTGGGATAAGGCTAGAGAGCCTATATCATTGTATGGTTCATTGTGATATGCAATACAAGGGAATAGTGTTGAGTGTGCAATCTCTCTCTCTCTCTCTCATGGAGTTTTTAGTGTGGTTTAATCTACCTTAATCTTATGCTTAATCTATGTCCTTCACTATGATCAATCCCATTTCTAGAATCTTAACAGGGCACCATATTTTAACAACAGGGAAGTCCATGTAGTGTTCTCCGGATTGAGCTAGTACACGCATTCACATCTTATCGCATCTTATTTTCATCTTATCACATCCATTCACATCCTATTACATCCCATTTACATCTTATCACATCCATTCACATCCTATCACATCCCATTTACATCTTATCACATACATTCACATCTTATCGCATCCCCATTTACATCTTATCACATCCATTCACAACTTATCGCATCCCATTTACATCTTATCGTATCCCATTTACATCTTATCACATCCATTCACAACTTATCGCATCCCATTTACATCTTATCACATCGATTCACATCCTATTCCCATTTAGTAGTTTTTACTACTTTGATACCGATAATGGGACTTTTTCTAAATTTCTACCACAACTGCTTAGCCTAGATAAAGGTTCTTTTTCTTGACGACTATTTTCATATTCTTTCTCAATTTCTCAAATGAATTATATTCAATATTCCTCTTTTGGAATAGAAGAATTCATGGGATTTACAAAAATCAATTCTACCCATATTTTCACTTTTGATAAATAATCATAAATTGAATTATACTAAAAATTTATCTTTTTCTCATTTAATTTCTTAGACCTCAAATATCATGGGAATTCCTCTTTTTGCATTTGATTATTTGCATTCCAATATCATGAGAATTTCTCTTTCTTCATCAGATATTTCTCATAAAATAAGTTCATCAAAAATAAAATATCCATTAATTCAATATGCTAGAAATTTCTCTTTTTCCATCTAAATGATTGAATTCCAAATGTCATAGGAATTCCTCTTTTACCATTTAAATATTTCTCATAGATAAAATAAATTTATCTAAAATTTATCTTTGAATTTAAATAAAATATCCAATAACTCCAATATGCTAGGAATTTCTCTTTTCCTATCTAAATGATTGAATCCCAAATGTCATAGGAATTCCTCTTTTACCATTTAAATATTTCTCATGGATGAAATAAATTTATCTAAAATTTATCTTTGAATTTAAATAAAATATCCAATAATTCTAATATGCTAGGAATTTCTCTTTTCCCATCTAAATGATTGAATCCCGAATGTCATAGGAATTCCTCTTTTACCATTTAAATATTTCTCAAAGATAAAATAAATTTATCTAAAATTCATCTTTGAATTTAACAAAATTATCCAATAATTCCAATATGTTAGGAATTTTTGTTTTTCCATATAAATGATTGAATTCCAAATGTCATAGGAATTCCTCTTTTTCCATTTAAATATTTCTCATACATAAAATAAATTTATCTAAAATTCATCTTTGAATTTAAATAAAATATCCAATAATTTCAATATTCTAGGAATTTCTCTTTTCCTCTAAATGATCGAATTCCAATTGTCATAGGAATTCCTCTTTCATCATTAAATACAATAACCATAATTTTCTCGTGTCTTAATTATTTAATTACACTTAAACTTAAAAATTAGTTTTCCATTGAATGTGACAAAAACCATTCTTTTAACCTAGGATATTCAATCCTAGAATATGATAGGAAATCCTCTTTTCAAATTATGCATAAGAATGAATAATGCATCAATTTCTTAAAAATTTTGCCATAGCTCCGCTGCTATTACTCGTAATTTTTAATTTTTATGAAAAGAATAAGACATAGTAAAATAATTATGATAGTATAACTATCTTTTAGCATTAAATCCAATTTATGGATTTATCCCATAATATTACTATATTTTTCAAGCATATAAGTATAAAAACCATTTTCTTAAACCTCTAGCTTCACAAGCCTAGAGTTTGATTTGTGAATAGAGAATATCTCCATGAGAAGCATTAATTGAATATAGAATAGGTCATAGGAATGACCATTCTTTGGGGGAGAGAGAGATAAGCTTAAAAAAATATTTTAATTTAAGCATAAATGAAAACTTTATGTGTTTAATCACTAAAATCCATTAGAGAGCTTTAATTGCATTAGAGCCGTTCAATTGAATACTTCTCAAGCTTGAGAGGGGTTGAGAAGTGAGAAACATTTAGATTAAGAAAAAGACCATAAATCACACTTTACCTCTTATTTTGCTTGATTCTTTAGTCTAAGGTGAGGCACCCTAATCAATCAATTGGTTTAGTATGTTGATGAAGACTCCAAAGGAGGGTGAAGAGAGAGAGAAACTCCATTCTCTTCAAATTGTAGAGGATTTTTAGAGGATAATAGAAAATATCATTATTTCAGTATAATACTAACATGGTATAGTTCACACATTTTTTTACAAAGGGCTAAGGATCTATTTTAGGTGAGGGAGTACTATAACCAAGCACATCTCGTTCATTCACATCCTGATTCACATGACATCACATCTTATTCATTCACATCCCGATTCACATCACATCTATTCACGTCCATCATATTCATTTACATCACATCCATTTACATCCATCACATCACATTCATTCATATCCATCACATTCATTCTCATCACCATCCCATCCCATACATTCTATCCACATTACATCACATCACATCTATCCACATCATGTCTCATTCATACACGTCTCATCTCATTCATCCACATCCATCCAATCGTTCACATGTATGACTACCCACATCTATCCATACACATCCACTTTCACATCCATTCTTTCACATACACATCCACATCCCTTTATATCACATCACATCCTTTCACACATACACGTCCAAATCCATTCTTTCACATACACATCCACATTCATTCTTTCACATACACATCCACATTCCTTCTTTCGCATACATATCCACATCCATTACTTTACCTACACCTTCACATCCCTTATTTCACTTACACATCCACATCCATTCTTTCACATACACATCCACATCCATTCTTTCATAACACATCCACATCCATTCTTTCACATACACATCCACATCCATTCTTTCACATACACATCCACATCCCTTTACATCACATTACATTCTTTCACATACACATCTCATCACATTCTTTCACATACACATCCACATTCATTCTTTCACATACACATGCACATCCATTCTTTCACATACACATCTACATCCACTTCCACTTCCACATCCATGTACTTCCCATCTCACCCTTTCACATATCCTCTCATCTCATCATTCTCATCCACATCCATTTACTTCACATCTCATACCTATTCATTTTTATCATATCACATCGTATCACATCCCATTCACATCTTATCGCATCTTATTTTCATCTTATCACATCCATTCACATCCTATCGCATCCCATTTACATCTTATCACATCATCCTACTGCATCTCCCATTTACATCTTATCACATCCATTCGCATCTTATCGCATCCCATTCACATCTTATTGCATCCCATTTACATCTTATCACATCCATTCACATCCTATTCCCATTTAGTAGTTTTTACTACTTTGATACCGATAATGGGAGTTTTTCTAAATTTCTGCCACCACTGCTTAGCCTAGATAAAGGTTCTTTTTCTCGATAACTATTTTCATATTCTTTCTCAATTTCTCAAATGAATTATATTCAATATTCCTCTTTTGGAATAGAAGAATTCATGGGATTTACAAAAATCAATTCTACCCATATTTTCACTTTTGATAAATAATCATAAATTGAATCATATTAAAAATTTCTCATTTTCTCATTTAATTTCTTGGACCTCAAATATAATGGGAATTCCTCTTTTTGCCTTTGATTATTTGCATTCCAATATCATGGGAATTCCTTTTTTATCATCAAATATTTCTCATAAAATAAATTCATCAAAAATAAAATATCCATTAATTCAATATGCTAGGAATTTCTCTTTTCCCATCTAAATGATTGAATTCTAAATGTCATAGGAATTCCTCTTTTACCATTTAAATATTTCTCATAGATAAAATAAATTTATCGAAAATTTATCTTTGAATTTAAATAAAATATCCAATAATTCCAATATGCTAGGAATTTCTCTTTTTCCATCTAAATGATTGAATCCCAAATGTCATAGGAATTTCTCTTTTACAATTTAAATATTTCTCATAGATGAAATAAATTTATCTAAAATTTATCTTTGAATTTAAATAAAATATCCAATAATTCTAATATGCTAGGAATTTCTCTTTTCCCATCTAAATGATTGAATCCCAAATGTCATAGGAATTCCTCTTTTACCATTTAAATATTTCTCATAGATAAAATAAATTTATCTAAAATTTATCTTTGAATTTAAATAAAATATCCAATAATTCCAATATGCTAGGAATTTCTCTTTTCCCATCTAAATGATTGAATTCCAAATGTCATAGGAATTCCTCCTTTTCCATTTAAATATTTCTCATACATAAAATAAATTTATCTAAAATTCATCTTTGAATTTAAATAAAATATCCATTAATTCAACTATGCTAGAAATTTCTCTTTTCCTCTAAATGATTGAATTCCAATTGTCATAGGAATTCCTCTTTTATCATTAAATATAATTACCATAATTTTCTCATTTCTTAATTATTTAATTACACATAAACTTAAAAATTAGTTTTCCATTGAATGTGACAAAACCATTCTTTTAACCTAGGATATTCAATCCTAGAATATGATAGGAAATTCTCTTTTCACGTTATGCATAAGAATGAATTATGCATCAATTTCTTAAAAATTTTACCATAGCTCCGCTACTATTACTCGTAATTTTTATTTTTTATGAAAAGAATAAGACATAGTAAAATAATTATGATAGTATAACTATCTTTTAGCATTAAATCCAATTTATGGATTTATCCCATAATATTACCATATTTTTCAAGTATATAAGTATAAAAACCATTTTCTTAAACCTCTAGCTTCACAAGCCTAGAGTTTGATTTGTGAATAGAGAATTTCTCCATGAGAAGCATTAATTGAATATAGAATAGGTCATAGGAATGACCATTCTTTGGGGGAGAGAGAGATAAGCTTTTTAAAAAAAATTAATTTAAGCATAAATGAAAACTTTGTGTTTAATCACTAAAATCCATTAGAGAGCTTTAATTGCATTAAAGAGCCATTCAATTGAATACGTCTCAAGCTTGAGAGGGGTTGAGAAGTACATTTAGAGATTGAGAAAAAGACCATAAATCACACTTTACCTCTTATTTTGCTTGATTCTTTAGTCTAAGGAGAGGCCCAATCAATCAATTGGTTTAGTATGTTGATGAAGACTCCAAAGAAGGTTGAAGAGAGAGAGAAACTCCATTCTCTTCAAATTGTAGAGGATTTTTAGAGGATAATAGATAATATCATTATTTCAGTATAATACTGACATAGTATAGTTCACACATTTTTTTACAAAGGGCTAAGGATCTATTTATAGGTGAGGGAGCCCTATAACCAAGTCCAACTAGGTTCTAGAATTTTCTAGGTTTAGTTTGGCTGAATTTAGACAAGATTTGGACCTAGTTTGACTCTCTTTTGATTTGGTTTGATCCAAGAGAGAGGAGAGATAAAAATATCAGAATATTTTTGAGTTAAAAACTCCACCACACATGTGAAATAGGTGCCTCCTTGAAGTGCCCCCTTCTCCTTATCAAGGTGTCAAAAATGTATCATTATACCTAAAATATCTCAATTTTTTAGTAATATTCATATTTTTTTACTAATAAACCTTGTACTCAGTCAACTCTTCATCTTATGTGGGCATTTACTCATTTTTGGGTATTTTTCTTTTATAAATTGGATTTATCTCCTCTCCACACTTGGATTAATCCTATGGGTCCATAAGAACCTTAATTAGACCATAATCCAAAAATTTCTGAAAATCTAGACCCTTAGGCTAAGGTCCTTTATACCTATTTTCAATTAATTCCAATTGCACATTGGAAAGTTCTTTTTGAATTTCTATTTCAGGGGAAATCATTTTAGACACTAGGAGGATTTTTATATCCAAAAATATCTCAATTTTGGATTATCTCCCTCTAGACATTTTCTCTCTCCAGGCCGAAACAGGGCAAAACAGGATCTTTATTTTATTTCAGAGAGGAGAATAATTATAAGATCAGAAGGGGAGGTTCTTACACTTGTATACCTCAAAGGCTGGAGGGAGGAATCTTACAACTGGAGCTTCAGCTTTCCTAGATGTAGCTCGAGCTGAGAGTTGAAAAGTAGCACTGTCGAAACTTTGATTGTTGATCTACCCACTTCTTCCATCAGTTTTTATGGATGATTAGGTGTCGAGTTACTAGCTCCCTGATAACATTTTTTAGAAAGTGTCCACCTTGGTCGTCGCTAATCAGCACCACCGGATAGCCAAACCGGGTCATGACTATTTCATTTAGGAACTTAGCTACTGATTGTGCTAAATAATCTTTCAGTGCTCGAGCTTCCACCCAATTTGTACAATAATCTGTTGCCATTAAAATATCGGTTTTTGTTCCACCTAGCCGATGGCTTGAATGGTTCAACAAAATCCAATCCCCATTTCATGAGGGGTTCCAATGTGGTAACACTGGGTTGTGAGGCATCCGATCCTGCTCCATGGGCTCCATACATAACATTCGGAGCTACTTAAACAGATCACCATTTGGAAAATCATTAGGAACCCCATCCAGAGCTTCACCACTCTCCAGTCTCTGGAAAGGTAATCTGCCACCACTGCATGTGTAGGCCCAGTTGTATGAATCATAATACACTCAAACTCCTATAAGATCAACATCCATATGGCCAGCTTTCCTATTGAATTAGGGTTATTGACTAGATAAAGAAATCAAGGCAGAATGATCCATATGAAAATTAAATTTGCTGCCCAACAAATAATGCTAGAACTTGGTAACATACTATATCATCCCTAAAGCTTCCCGCCGGTGGTAGAATAGTTTTGCTTTGCCTTGGACAGTCTCCGAATAGCATAGTACACCGGTCAGAACCACTTTGGCTCCTTTTGCTGCATCAGCACACTATTGATGGTGGCCACATCTAAAGCATCCATGAACACATGGAAAGGAAGATCCCAGTCTGGCAGTTAAACAACCGGCACCCGCTAATATGGCCTAACAACATTCTGCTTTCCACAACGAATACAAACTTCACCAGATTTAAGCTCAACCGGGCCTCTCAAAATTTTGTCAAACACAGCAACAGGTGGTATATATGAAAATACTTCCACCTAAACACACGGAAATCATCCAGAAAGGCCCTCATGAAGGAGGTCAAATACTCCTTATAAATCTCATGTACCATCCTTGAAATGTATTCGGAGCATTCTTTAGATCGAAGGTCATCAAATTGGAAGAAAACTCCCCATTCTTTCACAAAGGCTATTTTCTTCGATCTTCAGGTGTGCCATGGGAACTTGATTATATCCACTGAACCCATCCAAAAAAGTGTACATCTCATGACTTGCCACGGCATTCGTAAATGGTAGAGGAACATATCTATGATGGTTGTTGCATTTAGCTTCCAACAATCCACACATACCCGTAGCTTTTAATTCTTCTTTGGAACTATTATGATGGGTGACCGCTAGGTTGCTCGGTCAATCGTGTAAATAAACCCCACCTTCAGTAGTTTATCTAGTTCTTCCTTTACCCTCTTGGCATAATTCGGGTTCATCCATTAGCGTTGCTGACAAATAGATATAATACTTTGTCATTGTTTAGTTTTTTCCTCGTCTCGCGAGCTTAGCTTTTCATTGAGGTTGTTTCTTCCTTTAAACTTTCTTCTTTCTTGCTTCCTCAATCAAGTGGATTGGCTTCGAGTTGTACATAGAGAGAGGTCTGTATTCTTGCTTCCTCAATCAAGTGGATTGTCTTCGAGTTGTTCATAGGAGAGAGGTTTGTAGAATTTTCTAAGTTTAGAGGAATCCTTCTATCCACACTCAGCAGATAGCTCCTCCCAAAGTTATTTCATAGATCCTAAAAGGACCCATTGCTCTTAGTTTAAGTTTTCTTTTATTTTTCTTGAGGTTATAAAGAAGGATCAAGTCCCCTACCTTGATCCTCTTGATTTTGGCGTCATAAAGTAGGACCAAGTCCCCTACCTTTAACCTCTTGCTTTTGACGTTCGAATCAAACCATATTTTTTTCCTCTTCTTTTCAACATACATGCCCAACCACCAAAGAGTGTAATCTAGCTTCATTTCTAGTTTTCAAGTTTAATGAGTCATTCAGACAACTCGACGAGTCCATTCCATTTGTTTGGCTATCCTCAAGGTTGGGATCATAAATTCAACATGGAGAATTGCATCTAGTCCAAAGCCAAAATTATAAGACATAGTCCATGTTCACGTCTTGTAAGCAATTTGATATGCCTATAAAGTCAATGAAGTTTATGTTCCCAGTCTTTTCTACAGGCCTTGACTTTTTTAAAGAGCACTATACATAAGACTTTATTTGTACTTTTAGCTTGTCCATTCGTTTACGAGCGATTAGTATGGGGAAGACTTATAGTGGATAACATAAATTCTTCTAAAAGAAACTTCACCACATCCTTTAGTAAAATCAAACTCGAGAGAAGAAGCAAAAACCACCTTGTAATCTGCCTCGTGGTGCATGGTTTTTCCACAAAATAGAGTAAGGCTTGATGCCCAACGTAAAGTACTAACTTGTTTTCCAAAAGATAATGGGGTGGTGAAACTTCTTCACAACATATACCAGTGACAATCTTTCCCTCTTTGTGGTCGTATAGGTCTTCTCTAGCTCTCGTTCAGCTGTCTACTTCATAGAAAATGAAGAAATCCATGTTATTTTCTTCTAGTTGAGTTAATATTCATCCTACAGCATAAGTCGATGTGTCAGTGTGCACATGGAAGACAATATCCCATCTTTGTGCTCTCAAAATTGAGTTAATATTCATCCTATAGCATAAGCCAATGTGTCAATGTGCACATGGAAGATAATATCCCATCTTGGTGCTCTCAAAATCGGAGCTAAGATCAGAGCTTGCTTTAGCTTATGGAATGCTTCCTTGCATTCATTTGTCCATATGGAACATACAAGGCATATAGAGGTTTAGCAATTTTTACATACATAAATATGAATCTTCTATAATACCCTATATGCCCCATAAACCTTTGAACAACCTTTAGGCTTTTAGGTCTCTCGAGTTTTATAATAGCTACTCAGATCTTTCCTTCATTAGTCTCGTTTTGGAAACCACATGCCCAACATTCTACCATACCTAACCATGAATTTACACTTTTTTTGGTTCATGCATAGCCTATAGTACTAGCATCTCTCAAACACTTGCCTCAAATGAGGGATACACTCTCTTCTCCACTTTGAGTTCATGCAGAGGTCATCCATGAAGACCTCTAAGAAATCCTTATAAGAAATGGACATCGGCCATTGAAATGTAGCTAACATGTTTGTAAGTCCAAATGGCATTACTTTGTACGTAAACATCCCATCCTCTGTAGAGATTATGGTTTTGTATTGGTCTTTGGGATCTATGGATACTTGGTTGCATCTTGAAAATCCATCTAAGAAGCTATAAGCTTCCTTTTCTACTGCCCTTTCAAACACATGAAAAGGTAATGGGCAATGACCTTGTAACATGTTTAGTACAATGATCTCTCATCACTGTGTGGCAACATTCAATACAAGGTAACATGCAATGACCTCTCACCATGGCTACATCTACCATTTTCAAGTTCACACATATGTGGATCTTATCATTCCTTTTTTTTAGTATGACCACCGTGTTACCCAGTGAGTGTGTCAATTTCATATATAAAACCTGGTGAGGTTAGTCTCTCAACTTCTTCCTTGATGGTTCTCCAATAGGTTTCATGTGTATGTGAAAGGCTTTTGTTTTGGTTGGCCTTGCACCATCCATCAATGAGGAATATCGTGTGTTGGTAGACTTTAGGAGGGACTCCCTTGAGATCTAAGTAGCTTCAAGCAAAAAACATCTATCCACCAGTGAAATATCATGTGATAGAAAACTTTAGGAGGGATCTAAGTAGAGCTCCAAGCAAACACATCTTGGTATTCCTTAAGTACCTTTGTTAATTCAATCTCCTCCTTAAGGGTCAAGACAATAGAGATCCAAACATTTTTTGGCTCCTCCCCTAGTTGTTCTAGGTCAATTTGTTTAGCATCTTCAAGTCTATCATAAGACACCCCTATCTCGTATGGTTTCTCTCTTTTTGGTGTTGTTGGGTACACACACCTTCATGTTCTCTATCTTGTAGTTCCTATGATGTGGAACTTGCCTTCGGCCCTCTTCTTGATCACTATCTTCAAAATTAATTCTTGGTGCACACAACTTCATGTTCTCTATCTTGTAGTTCGTGTGATGTGGAACTTACCTCTAGCCCTCATCTTGATCACTATCTTCAAAATTAATTCTTGGTGCGCACACCTTCATGTTCTCTATCTTGTAGTTCGTGTGATGTGGAACTTACCTCTAGTCCTCTTCTTGATCACTATCTTCAAAACTAGCTTCTTGTAGTTCCTATAATGTGGAGCTTGCTCCTAGTCCTCTTCTTGATCACTATTTTCAAAACTAACCTCTTGGGATTCCTCATTGATTCATCCCTCATGTATAGCTTTGTTTCCTTGTTGATTCATCCCTCACGTATAGCTTTACCTCACCAAGTAAGCCCCTTTGCCATCTAGACTTGGATATCTTTTTGGAGTCGACAGAGGCTGAATCCACATGGTTTTCTTTTGCTAAGTTTTTAGCGATTTCAGGATCTATTTTCAAGATGTCAAGGGTTTTTTAAATCTCATAGAAGCTTCTTTGCTTTCAAGGAGTTCCTCATTTTCTTCAAACACCTCCTCATCCTCTTTATTGTTGTCTATCGGCCTTGAGGAGCATCTTGGCTCAAATCTTGCACCAAAACCTCTAAGTGGTATGTCTGCATTTCCAAGGAGTTCTTGTTTTATGGGTTTTAATTATTTCAATCCCTCTTGGTTTTTGAGAGTACAAAAGATATGGTTCTTATAAGAACAATGTTATTTCTCTCTTTGTCACATAGAACTAAGTTCTCGTGGTTCTAGGACATGTGTACATGTCCATTGTAGCCAATAGATGCATCCAATTTTCCTTCTCGTCAAGGTCCGATAGTGAAAGCAATAGAAGTTTCCTCATCTTGCTCACAACTTTTACAGCTATGCTCATTCACATGCTATATGTTTCTCTCTGAATGAGCTATCATATCAAACCCTAAGTCAATGATATTCGTCTTGGATCTCTATAAGAATGGTTCTTTAGGTTTACCTTGATGGTACTATCGTCTTGGTGTGGAGGTAGATGTCATCTCTTCCCTAGTCATGGACCTACATCATTTGGTGCGCATAAAAGGACGTCCAAGGATCACATCATAATTGGTGGGCCTTCCAAAGTCAACAATAGCAAATGTAGACTTATAGGCCAGGCCACACAATGCTACTTTTAGTTTTTTCAAGATTCCTATGGGTGGTCCTAAATTTTCATCGAGTTGAGGATAAGAAGGTTATAGGCTTTTGCTCCCCCATCTTCACCACATAACTTTGGTGGTTATAGTCACTTTTTCTCCTCCATCTATGATCATAGTTGTGGTCACTCCTTCCAATTTAATTAGAATGCCACCATTCCAATTTGATCGGAATGATGACATTCATGTTATCACCTTTGAAGAATTTACCCACTATGTTGACAAACACATCTTTGTATACCTTCAATGGGTTTTTCTTGATTTCCTAGTTAGTCTCACTCAAGTCTCCTAATGGCTTAAGCTCAATTTTCATCCATTGATGGACTTCATTCCATAGTCACAGGGGTAGAGAAGATTGCTTGCAAAGATCCCATTTCCTCCTTAAGTTATGGCCTTATTAAAGGTACATTAGCTATGGTCATTAACTCTTCCTCTAAGTTAATGTATGAAGAAATGGTCTACAATAAATTTATTTTTTATTATCGTGACACCCATGCCCACTCTAACTCATTTCCCTCAGTGTTTTCTCCTGGCATCGATTTTTTGATCGCAAGCTACCTCTTGTGAATATCCCATTCCCATAGGATCTGTTCATGTAATAGTGCTCCTAGGTATCATAAATTTCCTCTTTGATTCTAAGATCTTTTAGCACCTCCCTGTTTTCTAGTTGCTGTCTTGAGTGGTTCTTTGATAGCTAGTATTTTCGTGATTCTTAGCTTGAGGTGTTACCTTCATGAGATACTTTTAGGATTTTCTCTATAGGTCTTAGTGTAGGAATATTTTTTGGAAATAGCATGATCACTCCCTTTGGGTCCCTCTATTTCTAGTTGGATTTGCTATAAATGAGTCATGTGCTAACCTTGAGATTTGCTTTAAACGAGTCATGTGCTAACCTTGAGATTTCCTCTCTGAGGTTAGGAAGTCCATATTAGGGAATTTGGAAAAATCAATATGTTTTGGAAAAAATGAAATTAGTATCTTTAGATTAATTTTGGTAGTTTCACTAAATTTGAAAGAGAAAGTGTTGCTATTCAAGGTTGATAATAACACATATGGGGTGTTTACAAACACCGTTTACGCTACAATGTAGCCAAGAAAATATCCATAAAATTTGAAAGAAAACTATTTAAAAAATCAAACTCTAAATAGTAGGGGAGTAACATGCACTAACGCATAAACAAAAAGTAACCAACATAGATCCAACTAGTACTCTAATAACTAGCCTTCATCACAGTCCTTGGATGTTGCCAAACTCTCCTTTGCCATAGCACACACATTTGTTGGAATCTTAATCTTTTGTGGCACTTTTTGCCCCTTAGTGATGACCCACGCAAAAACTATTGTGTTTGATAGTTCCCAATGAACATGATCCTTCTTGTTACAAATCTAGTATTTGTACCAACAATATCTATAAACCTCAGCATCACTAACACTTATCTTTTTGCATACAGGTGCCCAATATTGTATTAAAATCCTCTTGTAGTTTTCTAATGATCACATGGAACCCCTGTTGGTAGTATTGTGTTATCATCACTATCCTTCTTCCATAGTTCAATACCACCATAGTTCTTCCATAGTTCAATACCACCATCCTTTGGTAACCATTCAATGGATTTAGGATGCACTTTATATTGCATGACTAGAACCTTTTCCTGCCCATGAAGAATGTGAATTGTAATGGTCTTGAGTATCCCACTAGCACATCTTGTCCATTAGACAAGTACCCATCAATGAATCCCTTAAAGCATGGAACATTTGTCATCAAGAATGGGGTTGGAGTAGATACTTGGCTATCCTTGAATATATGGGAAGCTCAGATCTCCATACTCATGTCTGTCACACCTCTAAAGGTTTCTTAGACACAAGGCAAAAGAACCTATTGTGAAATTTAGATCAGATGACCATAAGCCAACAGAAAATTATCCATAGTGCCCTTGTCCATGTCCATGGGTTATCATTCACGTTAGTGACACTAGCAATTGTGTTGACTTATCAGTCTCCTTGGAATTCACCTTTAATCTTAGGATCCCTCTTTTCTTCTGGTTCATCTTATCATGTATTATACATAATTACCTATAGCTAAGTTGTTGTTGCAACATGTGGGATTTTCTTTGACGCAACAATCTATTACGTTAATGTTGGCACTTTGTGGCTCCCAATTGATCCTTTATTCCACTGTATATAGTGCACTTTGAAAACTCACTTGTTTTGGCAAGACTAACATGCTAAATTCTATATGCTAGATCCTACCAAATGTTGATGTTGACATTTCTTTTTGATTGAGATGCTTCAACGTCATATTATCCTCATTCAAAATGTCCACTTGCTTGTAGATATCTGGGATAACTAGTTGGGTTTCCCTAGAACCACCATCTATCATTATCTTGCTCCTTTGAAGCATCTGCTCTCATAATTGTTTTGTATAAATTCTTTAATTATTTCCCTTCCTAGTTTAGTGTGATCCCATGCCTTTCTTATAACCCCCTTTTTTCCATGCATTGACCTTCAGATGCCATTCTCAAATTGACCCCTATATTTGTAAAATGTTATAGTTGAAATACTATGTCCTTGAACATACTTTCACACCATTGAATGTGAAGCTATATTGTCTTGTCCCCACTCCATCCATACACGGTATGCCATTTCCATGGAATCATACACATAATAAGTGCAAGATTGCAAGTAACACAAAATATTTGTGTAGTTCTACCATTGCATCGATAATCAATAACTTGGAGACATTTTATCCTACAATAATCAATTGTAGCTACATGGGAAATAGCATCTAGCGTCGTCAGCTTAGAATTCCCTATTATGCCCAACCAACACTTTGGGTTGCCTCTTCACCATGTAATATCTCATTTTCTTAGTTAGAGAATCAACACATGCATCGATGAATTGGTCATCCATATCATTGGAATCCTCTTCAACGAGGAAGAATTGAACTATCCTCAAATGTGAGTCTTTTAATAGGCCAACTAATGAGATTAACACCATTACTGATGGCTGAACTTGTTGGATGGCTTGATCAACCGCCATCTCTACATCATCTCCACCTAAAACTTTAAAACCAATAGCCTCATATGGAAAGACCAACAATATGACCCCTTTCCCAACACGTTCTTCTTTGCCCTTTGACCATAACACCACATATTTTTCTCTCCAACTCGCATCATGGAGGAATGGAATTCCATCATATGACACTACTCATGTTGAACCCAAACCTTCTTAAATGTTAGGTGCTACACCCAAGATCTCTAGAGAACTCTTACAACAGTTGATAATCCTACAGATTGCATCGACTAATTTTCTTGCATCTAAAGTTGGAAATGGTAGTGCAATGTCATGGTTGAAGCATTTGTCAATGCTCACAGAGATGTTGTCTTTCCCAAGTGTTTCTCCATGATGGCACACATCTTCCTCATGGTTTGTATGCATCTTCCCTATAGCCACCATCACATTATTAATGATTAACTTGACACATTCTCCATAAGAAAATTGAGATGCCATTTTCCCTACACATAGGAAAATACATTACTTCAGTTCTCCATATTAGATCAACTTTCCAAATTCAATTAGTAGAATATATATTATGATCTATCATTAATATTATCTTCTTTCACTTGCCACTTGATATAGAATTGGTCAATTGTCCAAATCTGTATACAATATGAATATTTTTGAGGTCATGGCCAGGTGTTCAAATCCTTCAACTCCACTTAATACATGGACCACCCCTTTTTTGTGGGATTACTACCCAAATATTCGTATATATCCCATTGTCACTTCCAAATGCCACAACTCTTTAAAGAAATGGTTAGGTGTCCAATTTTGTCTCTGATATGGAATTCTATCACATCCTAGTTTTATGAACCTACTCCTTTGTATATATATATATATATATATATATATATATATATATATATATATATATATATATATATATACATACATACATACATATATATATATATATACATATATATGTATATATATATATATATATATATATATATATATATACATACATATATATATATATACATACATATATATATATATATATACATACATATATATATATACATACATACATATATATACATACATATATATATATATATACATATACATACATATATATATATATATATATATATATATATATATATATATACACCACTCAATCTACATTTGGCCAATTGTCCAAATCTATATACAATACAAATTGCCTCATAAACATCTCATGTAAAGTGGACATTTCTACATACCCTCTCCCATCCAATGCTACTTCTTTAGTATTTACCTAGGTGTCCAAATCTATATCTGATATCGATACGTATCATACCCTATTTTTTAGGACCTAACCATCCATATACATCCCCCCTGTAATGTTAATTCTCTCCAAATTTTTGATGAAGTGTCCAAATCTACAGGGCCTTAGTGGACAAGTGTCCAAATCCACCTCAGAATTTGATTTCTATCACCTCCTAGTTTCATAGACCTAGGTATTTGTAAGGTAACCTTAGTTTTGGTCGTGTCCAAATCTACATCTAACATGGATTTCTAACAAGGCCCTAGTTTTAGCCAAGTTTCCAAATCAATGGCTAATCTGAATTTCTAACAAGGCCCTAGTTTTAGCCATGTGTCCAAATCAATGGCTAAAATGGATTTCTAAAAAGGCCCTAGTTTTGGAAAAATATCCAAATCAACCTCTAACATGGATCTAGTTTTAGCCAAGTGTTTAAGTCAACATTTAACATGGATTTCTAACAAGGCCCTATTTCTTTCCAAGTGTCTAAGTCAACCGCTAAGATGGATTTCTAACAAGGCCCTAGTTTTGGCCAAGTGTCCAAATCTACCTCCAACATGGATATCTAGCAAGGCCCTAGTTTAATTAACTAAGTGTCCAAATCTATTTCTAACATGCATTTCTAAAACAAGGCCGTAGTTTTGGCCAAGTGTCCAAATTAACCTCTAACATGGAATTCTAACAAGGCCCTAGTTTTGGCCAAGTGTCCAACCTCTAACATGGAATTCTAACAAGGCCCTAGTTTGGTCAATTTTCCTAACTGTAACTTTAGCTATATCTACATATAACACTGTTGTAGACAAAATAGGTAATATTTCCTAAAAATGAGAAACATTTGGCATCTTTCAAAGATTCCATAAAAAAAGTTTAATTTTTTAAACCTCTTTTTAAAAAGTGATCTACGCATGCGTACTACGCATGCGTACAACACTGCCAAAAAATCATAATATTTTGGGCACTTTACACGTTTCTTACAAAAATTGACATGTAAAAGAAGACTTCATTTTGCTTACTTGTTGAGATTATAATTTAAAATCTAACAATAAGTTTTCAAAAAACATGCCAAAATAGAGACAATGTTTATTATTTCTATCTTCAATCTAGGAAAAAAATGATACAACTATAAAAAGAAGCTATTTTCTAAACATATAGCTTATGGCATAGTTATGGTTCCTCATAATCGTTGCTATCTATACCAACACCATCACTAGTTGATGTGCCTTTCCCTAAGAAGGTAGATGAGGCATTCTCTTCTTCACTATCCACAAATATATTTTTTTCTTCTATGTGTACACTTAAAGCTTAGACTCCTTGGGTCATCTGCCATGTTAGCATGATTGAGGATGTGTTAGGGAGTGCAACTATAAAAAATTTATATGATTATATTACAAAAATGTTATCTTGATACAATTATTATCTTAATTGTAAAACCCTATTTTGGCTCTTGATAAGAGTAGTATTAAAATCCATTTTGAAGCTCTTGAGAGTATCACAATTTCTTAATTTATAATATGAAGTTTTTTTAAAAGAGTTCGTTATATACAGATGAATTTTAAAATATCATGAATAAGCTATTTAAAAGTTGTCTAATTTTGAAAAATAATTATTTACTCGTTTTTAAAGAAGATGTGTCCTTGATGTGACAAAAAGGAGTAAAATGGTAATTTTAGATATTAAATGAGATTAGAAAGCATGAAAAAGCTCACTTTAAGAATCAAAAGTTTATACTTTCCAAAATACTTTTTTGTAAAATTTCAGGCAAGGGACTTGGGTTTGAATCCTACTCGTTACTACACATGGTAAGGATGTTTTAGCTATAACATTTACGGCCAACTTGATGCTGGAGTAAGAACTTCTCTACTAAGAGTATCAACTTTAACTATAACATTTACAGCCAACTTGATGCTGAGTAAGAACTTCTCTACTAAGAGTTGATGTTTTTCATCAACTTGATACAAAACATCAACTTTTATGAAAATTTGATATTTTGCATCAAGTTGATGTAAAACATCAACTTTATATGCAAAACATCAACTTTCTACAACACAAAAGATTGATTTTCTTACAAAACTTGATGTTTTTCATCAATGTTATGCAAAATATCAAATTTTCCACAAAACTTGATGTTACATCAAGTTTTGTGGAAAAGTTGATGTTTTGCATCAACTCAATGTAAAACATCAATTCTTCCATAAAACTTGATGTTTTGCATCAACTTTGATGCAAAAAATCAAGTTTTGTGGTAGAGTTGATGTTTTGCATCAACTCGATAAACATCAACTTTTAGGCTAAAAGTTGATGTTTTGCATCAAATTGATGCAAAACATCAACTTTTCTACACAACTTGATTTTTTGCATCAAAGTTGATGCAAAACATCAACTCTACCATAAAACTTGATGTTTTGCATCAAGTTTCAAATGCTCTGGAGAAGAAAGTTGGTGTATCAAAGGTCGATTTTCACAAACGGCCTGTTTTTGCAATTCCGTCCACATTGGCATGCTCAGACAACCTATTCCACAAATATTGAGTATCAACATGATTATGTTTTAGTCACTAATTTGACTAACTTATGAGATTAATACATTTAATTATCACTATCTATTAATGTATTTAATTAAACTATCTCCAATATATAATCTATTTTGTAAGTTATTTAATCTAGAATTAAGCTTATATTAACATGATTTCTCTGTTTTGATGGTTTAGTCGTTTAAATAAGAAAGACGTATTGCATACCTGTACGTGGATTCTCTTTGGCTCTTTGGCTCTTTTTGAATGGATTCTCTTTGGCTCTTTGGCTCTTTTTGAATGGGTTCCCTTTAGCTCTTTTGCTCTTCAAATGGATATCTTTGGCTCTAGAGTTACACTAGAAGTAAACTCCTCCACAAAAATAAAAGACTACCTCTTTCAATCTAGATCCATTCACACATAACATGAAACTTTGGATAGTGGACTAGAACCTTGGTCACCCACTTGGTTAGATCCTTGGGCAATCACTTAACCAAACCCTTGGATATACCATCATGGCTTAAAATGGGAGTTGGACAAATATATGGACAACTTTTAAATTTGTCCAAATCCCTTCCTCATAGATGCCCAATGTCATCTTTGACCCAAATCATTGTCCCTAGACTGTAATCTTTCTCACCCACTTAGCTAGATCCATTGAACCAAATCCCTAGGCAATGTTCTAGCTTGACATAAGAGTTGGACAAAGATATGGACATTCATTTAATTTATCCAAATCCTACTAACATACATTTGGCCAAGTGTCTAAATCTACATAAAATAGAAATTGCATAATGACCATCACATGTGACCTAGCCCTTTTGGGGAATTGCCTAATGTTAACCCTAAGTGGGGACTTTCCTATAATGTTCATCTCACTAGATTTGGCTAACCATTCAATATAGATTTGGATAATGTTCCAACTATAATTCATAGCTCAATCCTGTTGGGGACTTCCATAATGCTCCTCTCACTAGAATTCACCCCTATTGGAGACTTGCCTAAGCGTAACCCTTATTGGGGATTTGTCTAGTGTAAATCCCCAATAAGGGTCAGTATTAGGCAAGCCCCCCAATAGGGACATGAGGTCTAGTATGAGGAGAGCATTGGTCAAGTCCCCAATAAGAGTGATCTATAAATTATAGATAGATTTGGATTGTCTAAATCTATATTGAATAATTCACCAAATACAGTGATAGGAGCATTAGGCAAGTCCCCAATAGAGGTGAGGTATGGATTTTAGATATTTTTGGACAATTATCCAAATTAACATTTAACAATTAGTCAAAACTGTTAAGAGTAGGTGAGCTATGAATTGCATATCCAAATCTACATTTAATAATTGGCCAAAACTCTTAAGTGTAGAAATGAGCTATGAAATGTATATAGATTTGAACAACTGTCCAAATCTACATTGAGTGGTTGGTCAAATATAGTGAGAGAAGAATTAGGCAAGTTTATGGTCAAGGTTAGCATTAGGAAATTGTCTAATGGGGGTGAGGTCTAGTCAAAGGAGCATTAGCCAAGTCCCCAAATTTGGACAATTGTCCAAATTGATATTGAATGCGGGTGAGATCTAGTTAAAGGAGCATTAGACAAGTCCCATAATTAGACAATTATCAAAATCTATATTAAATGGTGGCCAAATCTTGCGAAGAGAATTAGGCAAGTACCATAGGAGTGATATGAATTGTTTATAAGTTTGGAGAATTATCTAAATCTATATTTAATGGTTGGTCAAATCTAGTGAGAGGAACATTAGGTGAGTCCCCAGTAGGGAGAGCCATTAGGGAAAATTTGGGCTCATTTTTGGGCCCTCTAAGGGATTTTTTGCCATCTTTGCCTTAAAAATTGGGGCCGCAGCGGTGAACATTTCTTACCTTATGTTAAAACCCCATCATATGACATATCATTAGAAAGATAATGAGAAAAGTAGATCTTATAATTTCAAACTCTGAAACATTTGGAGTTGCTAAGCTCAAGATATACCATTTTCCTCAAAATCAAGTTTAAAGGCTACTGTAATGGTTCACATCATCACTTTTGAACCTACTTTTTGTACATATTCCATGGGTCATGTCCAAACCCCATCATGTTATATATCAATGGAAAGATCTTGAAGAGTAGATTCTATATATGCACAACCTCTGAAAAAAATGGAGTTGATTTAGAAAAAATTTACCATGGATGATGTGGCATTCCTTAGAGGGCCCAAAAATGAGCCCAAATTTTTCCTAATATATGAATTATATATAGATTTGCACCATTATCCAAATCTATATTGAATGGTTGGTCAGATCTAGCAAGAGGAGCATTAGAAAATTGCCCAATAAGGGTTAGCCTTAGGCAAGTCTCTAATAGGGGTAAGGTCTAGTAAGAGGAGCATTTTGAAAGTCCACAATAGGAGTGAGCTATCAATTATAGTTAGATTTGGATAATTATCCAAATCTATGTTAAATGGTTGGCCAAATCTAGTGATATAAGCATTAGGCAAGTCCTTGAAAAGGGTTAGCCTTAATCAAGTCTCTAATAGGGGTGATGTGTAGTGAGAGAAGCATTATGGAAGTCACCCATTAATAGAAGTGAGCTATGAATTGTAGATAGATTTAGACAATTGTCTAAATCTATATTGAATGGTTAACCACATTTAGTGAGATGAGCATTAGGCAAGTCCCCAATTGGGGTGAGATATGGATTGAAAATAGTGAGAGAAGCATTAGAAAATCCCCAATAAGGGTTAGTATTAGGCAAACGCTCAATAGGGACATGAGGTCTAGTGAGAGGAGCATTAGGAAAGTCCCCAATAGGAGTGAGCTACGAATTGTACATAGATTGGATTGTCCAAATCTGTATTGAATGGTTGGCTAAATATAGTAATAGGAGCATTAGGCAAGTCCCAATAAAGTCCCCAATAGGAGTGAGGTATGGATTGTATATAAATTTGGATAGTTATTAAATCTACATTTAATGGTTGGACAAAAGTATTATGAAGAGCATTAGGCAAGTCCCTAATAGGAGTGAGCTATGAATTATATATAAATTTGAATAGTTTTCTAAATTTTCATTAAGTGGTTGGTCAAACATAGTGAGAGGAGCATTAGCTAAGTTTGTGGTCAGGGTTAGTATTAGGAAATTCTCTAATGGGAGTGAGGTCTAGTGAAAGGAACATTAGGCAACAAGTTTCCACCAATAGGAGTGAGCTATGAATTATAAATAGATTTAGACAATTGTTCAAATATTTATTGAATGGTTGGCCCAAGTCCTTAATAAGAGTGAGATATGAATTGTTTATAGATTTATAGAATTGTCTAAATCTATATTAAATGATTGGTCAAATCTAGTGGGAGGAACATTAGGTGAGTCCCCAATAGGAGTGAGCTATGAATTGTACATAGATTTAGATAATTTTGTAAATCTATATTGAATGGTTGGTCAAATCCAGTGGAGCATTTTGGAAGTCCCTAATAGGAGAGTCAGCTATGAATCAGCTAGATTTGGATAATTGTCCAAATCTATATTAAATGGTTGGATAAATCTAGTGATATGAGCATTAGACAAGTCCCCTAAAAAGGGTTAACCTTAGGCAAGTCTCCAATAGGAGTGATGTGTAGTGAGAGGAGCATTATGAAAGTCCCCAATAGGAGTGAGGTATGAATTATAGATAGATATAAACAACTTTCTAAACCTATATTGAATGGTTGGCCTCATCTATTGAGATGACCATTAGGCAAGTCCCTAACTAGGGCGAGCTATGAATTAAAATTAATCAGAGGAAGCACTAGCCAATTAGGGTTAGTATTAGGCAAGCCCCCAATAGGGATGTGAGGTCTAGTGAGAAGAGTATTAGGCAAGCCCCCAATAGGGATGTGAGGTCTAGTGAGAAGAGTATTAGGCAAGTCCCCAATAGAAGTGAGCTATGAATTATAGATAGATATGGATTGTCCAAATCTATATTGAATGGTTGGCCAAATATAGTGATAAGAGCATTAGAAAGTCCTCAATAGGGATGAGGTATGGATTGTAGGTAGATTTAGATAATTGTCCAATTCTACATTTAATGGTTAGCCAAATTTATTGAAAAGAGCATTAGGCAAGTCTCTAATAGGACTGAGCTATGAATTGTTTATACAATTATCAAAATGTTCATTGAGTTGTTGGTCAAATATAGAAAGTATTAGGCAAGTCTGTGGTAATGATTAGCATAAGAAAAGTCTCTAATAGGGCTGAGGTGTAATCAAAATAGCATTAGGCAAGTCTAATAGGGCTGAGGTGTTAGGTCCCCACCTGCCCGCTTTAGGGCGGGTGGGGACCTAATAGGGCTGAGGTGTAGTCAAAAGCGCATTAGGCAAGTCTAATAGGGCTGAGGTGTTAGGTCCCCACCCGCCCGCTTCAGGGCTCCTACCGGCGGCGGCGGAAGCGGCGTCGACCTCCCGCACGGGGCGGGAGGCCTGCACACTCGGGGCCTTGCCCGCGGATGTCCGGGACGAGAGGCTAGCCCGGGGGGTGGGCCCGGAAGACTCCCCTTGCCCGGAAGGCACGGGCGATTTCGCTCGGAAGGGGAAAAATATTTTAACTAGGAGATTACTCTAACGAGTCAAGACTTGACTAAATTAAATGGATTTGACCAAACTTGAAGTCACATGGTCAGATCAAGAAGAGACTTGCACTTGGTCCATGGAATCACCACCTTTTTCCTCATTTCCAAGACACAACCGATGATCCCCTCCCCCACAGAACAAGGTCTTCTTAGGATTTAAACTGATTAAGGTAACTAATTGTATCTAGTTGTTTCTCATCAGGAATCCTCTGATCTAACCTAACCCCATGGGCTAGAAGCCACCCGCCGACCATTGAATTGGTGGGATTCCTTTATAAAGATTTGATTGGGTTTTTGCCCGGGTACCGAGGAAAAGAGTTCCCAGGCCCCCTAGCTGGCGATTCATACAAAAATCAAATAGGCATACCACGTACACACCCAATATGAAATTGCCATTTATAACAGATTCAACTGGCTTTAAGACAATCCTTGAATAAAATCATAATATTTTGGATCATCATTTTCCAAAATTCCAAGTCCATTGTATTACAAAAATGTATTCTTTGAACTCTCCATTGAAGACCAGCTGGCCAACCAACGAGATCTAGTATCAAATTTTTGTTCCCAAAAACCTTTCCTTTTTGTCCATCAAATATCTTCCTCGATGTACGCCTGGGTGTCCTAGCAACCGCGAGCCCGTGTATCGCCTGGTCAGAACCCTCTAGGATTCTCCTTAGGTGTCCTAGCACTTCACTCAGGGCTGCTTCGTCATCGTACCGGAAGCGCACCATTTTAACCGTACTGAGGCTGGTCTAGACCTTGGCAGGCTTTGCCACACGGGCGACGTCCCTTGACGACTCCCCGCCAGGCTGTTCCAACAAACCTCCTCTTAGAAAAACATAAGCCAAACGCTTCCTCCATCATTCTGGCGTAAAATAGTCCTTTGAATGAAAAACAGAGTTTCCAATGCAAGTGAGATTCCAGTTTGAGATCGGTTCCAAAGACCCTTTTTCCAATAATTCCCAGTTTCATAATGAGGATCCTTGATCTCTCATGAGGGTAATCTACCCATCATTTTATCCATTTGTTCAACTAGATTCTTGGTGAGATTGGTCAGGGAAAAAAGAGATTAGTTTCGGTAGTCTGTTTTTTTGGATTTAGTAACTGGAATTGATCACGAAGTTTTTGTCTGCTTCAGTTCGAGAGAAGGACAATTAGGTTTACTGTCCGACCTTATGTAGTCTAACTAAATTTATTCAGTTTTGTTCTACCAGGATTCCTTTCAAACTAAACATCTAGTTTTTGGGTAAATATCCATTTAGTGATTTTACCAATTCAAATATCCAAGATATTCTTTTTCCCACATAAATTCTCAACCTTAATTCATTAGGTAGAATTATGATGGAAATTCATCTTTTGACATTAGAATTTAATTCAAATCCATCTTTTCTCAAATATCATGGAAATTCATCTTTTAACTAAAATATCAATACCTATTTTTTTGAATAAACTTGAAATCCTTCTTTTTCTCATTTCAATGAGTGCAATCCAATTATCATGGGAGTTCCTCTTTTCCATAAATTAAATCTATTAAAATTTTTCTTAAAATTACATAAAAATAACCATTAATTCTTTTAGGCTAAAAATTCCACTTTTCTCATCTAAACATTTGAATTCCAATATAGTGGGAATTCCTCTTTTATCATTTAAACTTATCTATGTAAAAAAGATCTTTATTTCAAAATCAAACTCCTGTAGGGTTTGCATCCATCTCCTTTGATGCATGTTGAGATCCCTTTGGGTGAAGATCCACTTTAGACTTTGATGATCAGTCATCAAGGTGAATCTTCATCCCAAAAGATAGCCTCCACAACTTCAGAGCATACACTACTGAGAGTAACTCCAAGTCATGCACGTCATAATTCCTCTCATGTGTTCTGAGTTTTCTGGATTCATAGGCCACTGTATGACCTTCTTGCATTAAAGCACTGCCTAAGGCAAAGGGTTTGGTAAAATCTGGCAATTTAAGGACAGGGTTGGTTACTAAGGCTGTCTTCAGCTTGTTAAAGGCACTCTGACACATTGCAGTCCACTGAAAAAGTGTACCTTTCTTGAGAAGGTTAGTTAAAGGGGATGCTATCTGAGCATGCCTAGGTATAAAGATCCTATACCATCTGGTTAACCCTAGGAATCCTCTAACTTCCTTTACTGACTTGGGTTCTGGCCATTCAATGACTGCTTGGATCTTTGCGGGGTCAGGAGAAATCCCATTCTTTGACACTATGAATCCCAAATATTCCACCCGGTCAACAGAGAAGGAACACTTGCTCTTCTTTGTAAAGAGTTGGTGTTTCCTTAGGATTTCCAGGACTTTACGTACATGATCTTCATGATCTGCAGCATTCTTTGAGTATACTAAGATATCATCAAAGAAGACAAGAACAAAATCATCCAAGTATTCTCTGAGGATATCTTGCATAAGACGATTGAATGTCGCCGAGGCATTAGTCAATCCAAACGGCATGACTGTGAACTCATAATGCCCATAGCGAGTATTGAATGCTATCTTTGGGATGTCCTGCCCCTTGATTCTTATCTGGTAGTACCTTGATTTGAGATTTATCTTTGTAAACATTTGGGTACCACTTAACCGATCCAGAAGTTCATCAATCCTAGGAATAGGATACTTATTTTTAATTGTTAATTGATTCAGTCCTCTGTAGTCAATACAGTCTTAACGTTCCATCTTTCTTCTTTTGAAAGAGAACGGGTGCACCCCAAGGTGAGACACTGGGTCTAACAAATCCCTGCTCTAATAGTTGTCTTAACTATTCCTTAAGTTCTATGGCTTCAGAGACTGGCATTTTGTATGCATGCTGGGCTACTGGCTAAGCTTCGAGGGTTAATTCGATCTCATGATCTAGTTCACGAGATAGTTCACGAGATGGAGGCATCTCAATCAGCTCTTTAAGAAATACATCTGCATACTCACTTAACCACTTTGGTTCTTTAGCTTTACATTTTATGTCTACTAGATTCATTTTAACGACATACACATCTTGCCTTTTTCTGAGCCCTTTTAATAATTTGGAAGCCTTGACTAATTGCAGCACTGGGGATCTAGAAATTCCAATTCCTTGAACTTTATTCCCATGAAGGTCTAGGAAAGAGATGGTTCCTTTATGACAATGAATGTCAGCCTGATTCTTTTGGAGCCAATCCATTCCAAGGATTTCGTCATATATTCCCAGGGATAGGACTCTAAACTGGCACTCTGTTACATTCCCATCTAAGCTAAACTGAATAAGGTCAGTCTTAAGGTGAGTGAAAAGAATCTTCTCACTGGTGGCTAATTCCACTTGCATAGGTTTCCATGATTTTTAATTTAGGACTAATTTACGCAAACATCCTGGGGAAATAAAAGAATGAGTACTGCCTAAATCAATCAAAAGCTTGAATTTTTTACCCTGGTACTCTGCTAGAGTGTGGAGGACTGAGAATTGATGGTTATTCCTTGATGCTCAATTACTGCATAGATCTGTCCTTTCTCTTCCTCCACTTCCTCAGGTATGGTGACTGCTCTCGCTACTGCAGCCTGAGGTGGAACTCTCTCTCTTTGGTTATTCCAATTCTGGGAGGGAGTTCAGAGACTGCTTTGCATGGAGGCTGCTTCTGCAGGCTGAGCTGGCACTCTTCTAGGGTTACCCTGATTTTGGCGCTCAGGACCCTGATTGGATTGATAAGAAGGAGTCTGTCTCGGAACTCTAGGACCCTGGCTTCCTTGGCCCACAGAAGGAGATGGGCAATCCTTAAGCTGGTGCCCAAGTCCTTGACATCTGAAGTATCTGTTCTCGCTTTGAAGGTCTTCCCTTTGCATTCTTGAGAGAGCTAGAGTTCCTGAGAATGTACTTCGGGGGAAAGGTCTTCCTTCATTTTTCTGAAGCTTCCCGTCTCCACATTCTGGTTAGGACCTTGGTGTCTCTTTTTGGAGGTGGAAAGTTGGAAGAACTTCCCGATGTCTTAAATCTCTTGAAGGATGAGGGAGCTGGCTTTGGCGGGACTTTTACGATGAAAGCTTTGGCAAAGTCCTTCGCCATTCTGACAGCTTCAGTCATGGACACTGGCTTGGCATTCTTGACCAGTGTGCCCAAGGGTTCGTTCATTCCCCGAATGAACCTGGCCATGAGTTGCTCTTCATCTAGAGGTGGTGAATATTTGAGTAGAAGAGCAAAGGCCTGGTGATATTCCTCGATGGTTTTTCTCCCTTGCTTTAGCTCTAAGAATTCATTCATTTTGGTTTCCAAAAATCCAGGGAGACAAAATCTCTTTCTCAAATAGGTTTTAAGGTCGTTCCAGGATTGAGTATGTCCAGACGATTGGTGTCACAGTGGTTCCTCCATGCCACCCTGGCTGTTTCCACTATTTTCAGCCTGGCAAGAGCCATTTTGCTCCGCTCATTATAGCCCGTGATGTCAAAATATTCTTCCATGGTTTCCACCCATTTCTCCACAGCCTCGCCCAGGTTCTCCACTTCTCCTTCGAAGGGTCCTGTCGGGCTGAGTCCTATGAAGAGCCTTGCGAACATCAGGGTCAAGCTCATCATCTTCAGAGAGAGGGTCTGGCTGATGGCCACGGTTTCCTCGTCTCATGATTCTGCCAAAAATTATATATTATTAAATATTTTTATTTTGATATCATCCACGAGATCCTAAGACTTAAGAGGTTTGGAAAATAATTTCTTAAACAAGATAAATGATCTTATTAGAGATCTATGACATATGTCCAATAACAGATTTTTCTTTATCAGTTCGTCCATAAACAATCACTTATACAACAGGAAATTTTCCTCCAGAAAACATTTCTTTATTTATATAAAAGTTACAATATGTACATAGAGCAACTCGGCTCCAGAATTCAAAATCTCCTTGGGAGACGCATAAGACGACGGTACTGGGGCCAGAGCCATGCCCTGATACAAATGTTCACTTACTGACAAGGGGGCTATTATTAGGAATAAAGCAACTAAGGAGTCTGTAGACTTGGCATGAAAGTCTGAAATTCTGAGGTGTTGAATGATATAGAATGACACCATGCACCATTTTCAGCTTTAACTGAATCATTGCCAATGACAGGTTTTGCCTCAGCATTGCACGCCGATTGCAAGAGGCGTGGACATACTGCCCTGCAAACCACTTATGCTGACGTCTCTCCGCTGGGTCAAGAAAATATAAATCCTTAAAATGGCATGTGAGTCTTGCTCGGCTTGTTCGAGTTGAAGTGGAAGAGATGAGATGCTCAAAAGCGAACGCAGTCATGGGTGAGGTTGGGAATAACAGATAAGTATGGAACTTCCATCTATAAAAACAATTTCTTTGATTAAAAATTCTTCAGTAAAGAAGCTTACGGAATGAAAGAACATTATGAAAAATGCTTTTTCTGAGTTTATTATTATCAATTTTTGATAAGAATTTGTTTATCCTTACTAGCTTTCAACAAGGCTCTGATACTAGCTACTAGGTCCCTGCTCGCCGCCCGCTCTGGGGGTCCCGCCGAGCGGCGGAAGCGGCCGGCGGCCTCCCGCACGGGGCGGGGGTCCTGCACATTAGAGCTTTGCCCGCAAATGTCCGGGACGAGAGGCTAGCCCGGGGGCGGGTCCCTCCGAGACCGGGCCCGGAAGACTCCCCTCGCCCGGAAGGCACGGGCGATTCTGCCAGGAATGGAAAAAATCTTTTAACTAGGAGATTACTCTAACGAGTCAAGTTTTGACTAAATTAAAGTGATCTGACTGAACCTGAAGTCACATGGTCAGATCAAGAAGAGACTTGCACTTGGTCCATGGAATCACCACTTTTTTCCTCATTTTCGAGGCACAGCCGATAATCCCCTCCCACAGAACAAGGTCTTCTCATAGTTGTTTCTCAAGAATCCTCCGATCCAGTCGGCCCATGGGTTAGCCAACCACCCGACCACTGAATTTGTGGGACTCCTTTATAAAGATTTGATTGGGTTTTTGCTCGGGTACCGAGGAAAAGAGTTCCCATGCCCCCTAGATGGCGATTCATGCAAAAATCAAATAGGCATACCACGTACACACCCAATATGAAATTACCATTTATAATAGATTCGACTGGCTTTAAGACAATCCTTGAATAAAATCATAATATTTCGGATCATCATTTTTCAAAATTCCAAGTCCATTGTATTACAAAAATGCATCCTCTGAACTCTCCGTTGAAGACAAGCTGGCCAACCAACGAGATCCAGTATCAAATTTTTGTTCCCAAAAACCTTTCCTTTTTGTCCATAAGATATCTTCCTCGACGTATGCATGGGTGTCCTAGTAACCGCAAGCTCGTGCATCGCCTGGTCAGAACCCTCTATAGGATCCTCCTTAGGTGTCATAGCACTTCACTCAGGGACCGCTTCGTCGGTCCTTGCCCATCGTACTGGAAGCGCACCATTTTAACCGTACTACCAAGGCTGTTTGTCAAGACCTCGGCAGGCTTTGCCGCGCGGCGGGCGACATCCCTTGATGACTCCCCGCCAGCTGTTCCAATGAACCTCCTCTTAGAAAAATATAAGCCAAATGCTTCCTCCAGCATTCTGGCAGCATTCTGGCGTTAAACAGTCCTTTGAATGAAAAATAGAGTTTCCAATGCAAGTGAGATTCCAGTTTGAGATCGGTTCCAAAGATCCTTTTTCCAATAATTCCCAGTTTCATAATGAGGATCCTTGATCTCTCATGAGGGTAATCTACCCGTCATTTTATCCATTTGTCCAACTAGATTCTTGGTGAGATTGGTCAGGGAAAAAACGAGATTAGTTTCGGTAGTCTATTTTTTGGATTTAGTAACTGGAATTGATCACGAAGTTTTTGTCTGATTCAGTTCAAGAGAAGGACAATTAGGTTTACTATCTGACCTTACGTAGTCTAACTAAATTCATTCAGATTAGTTCTACCAGGATTTCTTTCAACTAAACATCTAGTTTTTGGGTAAAGATCCATTTAGTGATTTTACCAATTCAAATATCCAAGATATTCTTTTTCCCACATAAATTCTCAACCGTAATTCATTAGGTAGAATTATGTTGGAAATTCATCTTTTGACATTAGAATTTAATTCAAATCCATCTTTTCTCAAATATCATGGAAATTCATCTTTTAACTAAAATATCAATACCTATTTTTTTTAATAAACTTGAAATCCTTCTTTTTCTCATTTCAATGAGTGCAATCCAATTATCATGGGAGTTCCTCTTTTCCATAAATTAAATCTATTAAATTTCTTCTTAAAGTTACATAAAAATAACCATTAATTCTTTTAAGCTAAAAATTCCACTTTTTTCATCTAAACATTTGAAATCCAATATAGTGAGAATTCCTCTTTTATCATTTAAACTTATCTATACAAAAAAGATAAATTTAACTAAATTTTTCTCTTAAAATTTAAATAAAAATCTCCATTAATTCTTTTGCACTAGGAATTACACTTTCTTCATTCAATTAATTGGATTCTAATATGGTGGGAATTCCTCTTTCATCATAAAAAATTATCTATACAAAAATATAAATTTAACTATATTTTCTCTTAAAAATTAAATAAAAATCTTCATTAATTTCTTTGCACTAGGAATTATACTTTCCTTATTTAAATATTTGAATTTCAATATGGTGGGAATTCCTCTTTCATCATAAAAATTTATCTATACAAAAAGATAAATTTAACTAAAATCTTTCATAAAATATACATTTTTTTAGCATTCTAATTTTTTTCTCTAAATCATTGGAATACATGGATTTCCAATGTCATGGGGATTACTCTTTTAACATAAAAATAAATTATTAGAAATTTTTCTTTTTTTTAATTTATCAATTATGCATAAATATAAAAATCAATTTCTTCATGATTACAATGAGAATCATTCAATTAATCTAGAATGATAATTCCTAGAATATGGTAGGAAGTCCTCTTTTCATATTATGAATGAAAATGTTTTTATGTGTTTTTTTACAAAAATTTTACCATGGCTCCGTTTTGCTATTACTGATAATTCTCAATTTAATTGAAATAATGAAGTTTAATATTATTGATATGATTAGAATGACCACTAATTGGATCATTATCCAATTATGAATTGATTCATAATTTCTCTATGAAATAAATATCATGAAAGCATTAAAAAGCCATTATTTTGGCCTCCAATTAGACAAGCATAGAAATTACTTTTGGATTAGAGAAAAGCTTCATGAGAAGCTTCATTTGGATTGAGAATAGGTCATAGAAATGACCTTTCTTTGTTGGGGGGAGAGAGAAATGCAAAGCAATTCAAATTAAAGCTTCTCAAGCTTGAGAGGGGTTGAGAAGAGAAGCATTTGGAGTTTTAATAAGAAAAAGACAATAATCCACACTTTATCTTTTAATTTACTTGATTCTTTGATACAGTAGAGGGCCCCAACCAATCAATTGGTTTGGTAGGTTGTAGGAGTCACCAAGGAAGATTGAAGAGAGAGAGAAGCTCCAATCTCTTCAGTTTTGTAGAGTTTTTTAGAGGATAATAGAAATTAAGCTTAGTTTAGAGTAATACCGAAATAGTTTAATTTCACAAATAATAATACAAAGAAATGAGGGTCTATTTATAGGAGAGGGAGGCCACTAACTGAGTCCAACTGAGTTCTAGAATTTTCCACTTTCAATTTGGCTGAATTTGGACAAGTTTTGGACCAGTTTGGCTCCCTTTTTTATTTGGTTTGATTTAGGAGAGAGGAGAGATAAAAATATCCTATTATTTTTTAGTTTTAAACTCATCCAAGCATGTGAAGTAGGCGCCTCCTTGAAGGTCTCCCTTTTCCTTACACATGTGTCAAAAATGAATGATTCCTCCAAAATATCTCTTTTTTTTATATACTTCATAATTTTTAACTAATAAACCTAGTACTTGGTCAACTCTTCATCTTATGTGGGCATTTACTCATTTTGGGTATTTTCTTTTATTCTTTGGATTTATCTTGTTCCAACACTTGGATTAATCTTATTGGTCTATAGGAACCTTAATTAGACCATAATCAAAAAAATTTCAAAAATCTGGACCCTTAGGCTAAGGTCTTCTGAATCATTTTTAATTAATTCCAATTGCACCTAGGAAAATCTATTTTGATTTTTTGTTTCAGGGAAATATTTTTTTGATATTTGTAGAATTTATTTATCTAAAAATATCCCAATTTTGATTTACCACTCTCTAGAAATTTTTATCTCACTAGACAAAACAAGGAAAAATGATATTTTCTTGTATTCAGAAACATAGAATGATTACAAGGGATTGAAGTAGAGGCTTATTTGATATTCAGGCTGAGGGGAGGAATCTTACAGATGAGGTATGGATTGTAGGTAGATTTAGATAATTGTCCAATTCTACATTTAATGGTTAGCCAAATTTATTGAGAAGAGCATTAGGCAAGTCTCTAATAGGATTGAGCTATGAATTGTATATAGATTTAGACAATTATATAAATGTTCATTGAGTTGTTGGTCAAATATAGTAAGTATTAGGCAAGTCTGTGGTAATGGTTAGCATAAGAAAAGTCTCTAATAGGGCTGAGGTGTAGTCAAAAGAGCATTAGGCAAGTCACCCAATATGAGTGACCTATGAGTTGTAGATAGATTTGGATAATTGTCCAAATCTGTATTGAATCATTGGCCAAATATACTGAGATGAGCATTTGTCAAGTCCTCAATTGGGGTGAGCTATGATTTGTAGAAAGATTTATATTATCCAAATCTGTACTAAATGGTTGGGGCCAAATGTAGTGATAGGAGTAATAGGAAAGTCCCCCAATAGAGTTGAGGTATGGATTTACGTAGATTTAGACAATTATCAAAATCTTTATTTAATGTTTGATGAAATCTAAATTTAATGGGGTTAGCCAAATGTGGTGAGAAGAGCAAAAGTCCCTACTAATAGGGGTGAACTATGGTTGGAAAAATCTAAATTTAATGGTTAGCCAAATGTGGTGAAAGAGCATTAGGTAGGCAAGTCCCTACTAATACATTAGGGAAAATCTGAGCTCATTTTGGAGCCCTTTGAGAAATTATTCATTTTCCTATCTATTTGATCTCAAAAAAATGTAAAAGTGAAAAATAAGATCCAAAAGAAACATTATAATACCCCCACATGTTGAAAAGGTTAATACCCCCACATGTTGAAAAGGTTAATCTATTTAGGAATAAAGAGATCCTCGTGCATTCAAGCTGTAATGGCTTGTGTGGGGAAAGTAATCTTGTAGATGAAGGTTTCAAAGTGGATTGTGTGGGGAAAGTAATCTTGCATTGGATGAAGAAGATGTGGAAAGAAATTGTTTAAAAAATATTATTTAATGTCGCATGCATGGCCGATACCTTTTTTCTCGCGATTCTCATGGGATACGTCGACACGTACCTTTTGGGCATGATTTTCAAGACAACCACCATTACTCTTGCATGGGGTTGGATTACTATGCACATAGTATATGATTGCCACTACACAAATAATATTGGCTCTCCATCTTCACCATGCTCTCCATCTTTAGGAGGCTCCTTGGGCTACCTTGTGTGCATTCAACAGAGTCGCCCTTCCAAGCTAAGGCTTTACTCAACAAAGTTACAGGTAAACACACTTCTCTTTATCACTCTTTTTTTTTAAAAGTCCTTGGGCAGACTAGTAGCCTCTAAACGTGATTAGGGTGTTTCAGGATACCATTGACATTTCCTTATTTCTTTGGATGGTGACTTGCCAAATTAAGCCCATCTACTTAAGTCAGTAGCCGAGAAATGTGATTTTAGTACCTCCCAGGCTTGCCATCCTCCCAAATCTCTTTTGAGGGATGTTAGCTTTTACATTCATTTTTTCTTCTTTCATGGTGGCAATAAATTTTATGGTTCTTTTTACAGTTTGGTCATGGCAAGAACAAAACCAACTGCCAAGAAGAGTAGAGAGGGTCCTCCTATTACAAAAGTTGCTACAGCTAGAGCTTCACATCCAAGGAAGGGAAAATCAATGCACATATTGAACCAAGAAAAAGTACTTGTGTCCTAAGGCAAATAAGACAAGCTCAAAATGACATAGGGTTTGCAATCCCTAAGGCACCATTTTAGAGACTTCTTAGAGAGATTTGTGATCAATGGTCACTTGGAAAGAGGTGGAAAGGAAGTGCAGTCTACACCCTCTAAGGAGCAATAGAAGATTTTATTATAGATTTCTTTCAAGACACTATGTTAGTAGCTGCACAAGCACATAGGTTGACGTTCATGCATAAAGACCTGAAGACATTGAAGAGGATACGTTGTAGATATGACAAGCTTCTTCATCCTGTGGAATGGGTGGACATCAAGATGAGAGATATTATCCTAGTAGCACCATCAAGAACATCAAAGGAAGGTGTTAGAAGTGACACATAATAAAAACACAAGGGGGAAGGCACTTTATGAAGAATCTATTAAGAAAAAAAGAGATCCTAAAGGTGATACTCTAGCTGAAGAGACTACCCTTCAAGATATCAAAATTTTGCAAAGATTTATAGATCTTGGGAATAGTATTTTAATATTGTTACAGGTGAGATTATTGTTGAAAGGACAATTGTACTAAGAAAAGACTGTTTGAAGATCTTGAAAAAACAAACATCTGAACTCTCAGCTGTTGTGTACATTATGAACAGGGCTCCCATTTGCAGCTGTTCATGGTATGATGCCTAAACAGAAGTTTACATGCATAAAATGAGATGTGTCTCACTTGAAAGTTTTTGGGTGTATTGCGTATGTGCATGTTCCCAATGAAGTGAGAACAAAGTTGGATCCAAAGGTAGAGAAATGCATCTTCACATTGGTTATGTTTTGGAGAAGAAAGGTTATAGATGTTATAAACCTACCACTCTCATGAGATGCGAGCAAGAAGAGATGTTGTCTTTGATGAGATGAGTACTCGTATGCACCAACAGTGAAGGCAATAGAAGATGCAGATGTAAGAAGTACTAATGTTACACGACATGTAGAGCAGTAAATCACAGGTGCTTAGTGGACCTAGAGAGTCCTCTAGTAGTGGATCCAATGGTGTTAGTCTATAGTTAAGCAGGTTGAGGAAAGATGTAGGTACACATGTATCATGCAAAGGGAAGGAAAAGGTAAATCAACCTTTTATGCCTAATCGATCAGCAGGTCACTCATATGTGGATGGTGACTCTAGTGTCTCTGAGGAGAGCCTTGATGAGCTCGGGGGGTTCACTATATGTAAACCCTCTATATCACGTGCGTTCAAGGCCTACTTTAAAAACCCCTTATCTATGAAATTTTCATGAGTAAAACACACCCTTTTTCTATTCAACCTATGAATACCCCCTTTTAATAGTACCCTTTTGTATGTAAAAAATATGTAAAAAAAGGATTTTAAAATTTTATTTTTTGAACCCACATGCTACGCTTACATATTTATAAGTGATCTCCCCTAGTTGATGAGGAGCTTGTCATTCCATCTGTATGGTTACTCCTTGTGTAAGGAGAACAAGGGCTATTTTGAGGACTGTTAATCCCATTTTGGATTAACAAATATGCTCCTCCATTTGAGGACATTAATAAGTGTCATGCAAAGGCACTATAAAAGTTGTACTTTATGAGATATTGGCCACCCAAGGCCTTAGTTAGTAAGTTTTTGGTGCCCAAATGTGAATAAGGGCCAATTGTATATAAGGCACTTTCTCATAATGAATGGACACAATCCCCCTTTATGCTATGAGAGTTCTTTCTTTTGTCTTAAGAGAGAGATTGAGAGAGATTACTCTAGCACATGTGCCTTCTCTATACTTGTATTCTTGTATGCTTGTGAGGAGAAGGGAGAGAGAGTGATTGCCTTGTGTGGTGGTGGTGGGCGACTCTAAGGTGACAGCATGGAGGTGAAGCTAGGAGAATTGGAGCTTCTCAAGTGATCTTGGAGACCTCAAGGGAAATGAGCTCGAAGCATTGGTAAGTGCCCTACGAGATAGTTGTGTTCTATTGCTTCTTCTTCCAAAGGTGAATGCATTGAGTTCCTTCTTGGAGGTGTGGTAGGCCATAACATTTTTGGTGCCGCTACTCGGGAAACACCTTTGTTTCTTCCATCCTCTTTGAGTTTCATCTCCCATTACATAAGTTTCATCATTGGCTTTGCATTATGGTAGTGCATTGTGTATGGATAAGTTTTGAGTAAAAGTGAAAATTGTGAGAAATTGGTTGTTTTTGTTGTGTGGATGTGTATTGGAGTGACCTTAGAGGAAATCTCCACTGTTCTTCCTTGCAATTTTGATGTTTGTATCACCAAAATCGTGAAGGTGAACGAGCAAGAAGGTGATACTCTATTTTAGTTTCTTTGAAAAAATCCACAAAAATAAGGAGCCATTGGTTGTGTTTTGAACTCGTATTACATTATTTATTATGCCTAGCACAATTATTTTGGAAGCATCTTGATAGGTAATTTGCACCCAAAATCCTCTCTGTGAACATAGAAAATTTCCACGTGAAACTGCAAGAAAACAGTTCACGATGTGAACTGCTTCCTATACAATCTCATGGCATGAACCGTTCCTAAAATCAATGCCGCAATTCACGGGAGTACATTGCTAAAAATAGGTCTTCTTATCTTGACAACTCTAACACCACGGATCTACAAAATTGTAATCCGTGAACTAGAAAAAATGCTTCACGATGTGAAACACTAAATAGGTCACGACGTGAATGATTTACATTTCATGACGTGAATTGTTTCAGTGTATCTCATGGTGTGAACTACATAGGAACTCACGATGTGAACAGTTTCCATTTCACGACATGAACTATTTCAGTAGTTTTATCACTTAACTAGATCTAATTCACGAACCTAGTATTGTCAGATTAAGGTTAGGAAAGTGCTTGAGACCAGTAAAATTATAACAAGGTAACACTGATTTTTGAGTTTGAAGTAAATATTGGAGCACGTGAAAGTACAAAAATTAGTTCACAGTGTAAACGGTTTACCATTCACGACGTGAATGATTCTCTAACTTCTCATGTCATGAACTGTTATCTTCATTCTCACAGCCTCAGAAAATAAATCGATGGTATCTTACCACCAAAATTCAATTAGGGTAGCAAATTAGCTTATCAAACCACATTCACATGCTAGAAAGCTCATCAAAGATGACCTCACTCCTGTGACAGTGCATCAAATCACCTAGGATCTTCCTATTCAAAAGAGTGTTGGTTCAGGCTACTCAGTGAGTGAGGACTCAATTGAGTATCTTAAGGAATCTAACCACCATCAAAACAATTAGTGAAGAATCCATGGAAGAAGGACTATGATTCTCTAGGTTTGGAGAAGAGGAGAAACCACCCTCCCCTACTAGATCTAGTGGTATCATTGATATAGCCTGGGGATTTTTTGGTCTCCAAACCAGCAATGATGAGGAAGCGTAATCTGTGGGTAGCATGGGTTTGCCAACCAATGCTGGACTTGGTTCAAGGCAAGAATTACCAACCCAACCTTCAAGTTCTAGGCTATCTAACACTGGCACCCCCAGAATGAGAAGAGACTTTGAAATCACAGCCAGGACTGATCAAGTATTCTTTCCAACCTCAGAGGAAGTAGAATTAGAATTGAAAAGGATTGAAGTAGAATGATAGTTGTGTGATAATTGAGCTTAAGGAAACAAGAGCTCGATACTCGAAGGGCTAGGGCCAAACAAAAGGAGATGGGAAATGTGAATCTATTTCAATCACATGGCAAAGAGCCAGAAATGGCTATGGAAAGGATTGAGGGAGAAATTCCAAACTTAGAGCCCATTAATGAAGAGCCAAGAGTAGAGGAAGGGTTTGTAACTTAGGATGAAGGGGATAATCTACCGAGGGAAACTGGTGAAGTAGAAGACCGCATGTACACCAAGAAAGACATCGAGCAAATGATCAATCCTCCCATGTTCTTACAGGACGACATGAAGCTCTTGATTTTACAAAGGTACGGAGGCTACTAATGATGAGCCAGTCTAGAATGAAGTGGCCGGACCGTCCTATAGACCAAAAATGCCTAGAAGAGCCAATGTTGGAAGATGACGAGGACTAGGTAGGGGGGAGTAGCTCTTCAAAGACCAAGGGAGGATCCAAATATAGACCTTGATGCGGCCACAAGGACAAATTTGTTGAATATGTCTGAACCCTCAAGCCAGAAGATCATATCAATTTCACTCGGCTCAAGAATGTGTTTGTGCTAAGCTTTGCTAGAAGTGGCGGATGGAGTCCTGTGGCACAACTGCATAACATAACAGAAAGAAATTGAGTCAATGCGAGTGTATTGTGTAAAATTAGGGAATCATGACACCTCCATGTGCACGTATCCAAGGTTCCAAACCATAGCACAACTGCTGGCACCCAGTGGCTGTTGGAATTAGGGTTGCAGGAATGCACACACAACTTCAAGAAGATGAGGAAGCTTGAGCACAACACAGTAGTGTATTATGAGTGCCAAAAATGAAAGATAACAAGCCCTAGAAGATAATGGGCGTATATACAATGCACGGGGGAAAAAACCTCCTAGTGAGGGAAAAAGTGCCCCGGCGGTCCTAAGTGTGTTCACACACATCACTACTATAATATGGTAACAAATCCCCCCTGGAGTGATGCGGTGAACAAGAGCTAGCACTCATGTATAGGGAAGTGTCTAGCTATGTGGACGAATCCACAAAAGGGAGTAAGCCCAAAGCTTTGCGAAAAGCTTCGAACTTCTCACGAGGCAGAGCCTTTGTGAAAAGGTCTGCAAGGTTATCCTGTGTTGGCACATAAGCCAAACTGATCTCTCCTGCAGAGAGTCTCTCCCTGACATAATGGTAGTGCACCTCAATGTGCTTCGTACGAGCATGGAACACTGGGTTCCGCGCAACTGCCAATGCGCTCTGACTGTCAGTGAAGATGGTGGTGGCAGATGGCTGCCCAACACCCAAATCAGCCATAAGGCGTCTGAGCCACACACACTCAACCGTAGCTGTGAAAGCTGCCCTGTACTCAGCTTCACAACTAGAAGTGGCCACAGTAGGCTGCTTCTTGCTCAACCATGATATGCATGAGCTTCCAAGCATGAAGCAAAAACCACTCGTGGACACGCGTGTGTCATAACAACCAGCCCAGTCAGAATCTGAAAAAACATGTAAATCTGGCGGCAATGATCCCCCCTTGGGATAAAACAACCCAAGATGCCGAGTACCACTCAAATAGCGAAAGATACGCTTCACTGCCTGCCAATGCTTAATGCCTGGGCTATGCATAAATCTGCTCACCTGTGAGACTGCAAACTGAATGTCTGGCCTCGTAATGCATACATAAATGAGGCAACCAACAGCTGTCTGATAGAGTGTGACATCAAAGTGATCTCCAGCATCATGAAGACTCAACTTCAAACCTGTCTCCATTGGAGTAGCAATAGGCTTGCAGTCTTCAAGGCCAAATCTCCGTAACAATGTTTCAATATACTTTGTCTGACACAAAGCAATACCTCCATCACACTGCTTAAATTGTATCCCCAAATAATGATGCAAATGCCCCAAATCTGACATCTCAAAAGAGGCATTCAAATCAGCCTTAAAATCAGCAATATGACTCTCATTTGGTCCTGTGAGCAGCATGTCATCGACATAGAGAGCAATGATTAGATGTACACCATCCACACGTTTAGCATACAAAGTGCTTTCTGTTGGACTATTCTGAAACCCATGTGCAGTCAAATATGCATGTATTTTTTCATACCAAGCTCGTGGAGCTTGCTTTAAACCATATAAAGCCTTTTTTAACCTGCACACTTTGTTTTCCTGCCCTCTTTGAACAAAACCACGAGGCTGCGATACATACACCTCCTCATGCAAATCTCCATTTAAGAACGCAGTCTTTATGTCCAGCTGATGTACATTCCAACCATTATGAGCTGCTAATGCACAGATGCTACGAACAGTGGTCATACGACATGTGGGAGCAAAAGTCTCATCAAAATCAATGCCCTTCTCTTGAGCATAACCTTTTGCAACAAGCCTAGCCTTATGGCGATCCACTGTGCCATCAGGCTTACGCTTCAATTTGTATACCCACTTAGTGCCAATGGCCTTCTTGCCAAGGGGCAAGTCACATAAAGACCATGTACCATTCTTCATAATAGCATCGTATTCTGCTTGCATAGCAGCCATCCAATTTTCTGAACTTTGTGCCTCATCAAATGAAACAGGCTCACTTTCATCGCACATACTAGAAACAGCCAATGCATAACAATCTGACGCATAAGAGGCACCATGAGAGCCAGAATGAGTGCGACTAGACAAAGGGGCATCCAACTTGCTGTCATGCAAAGTCTGCACCAGCCATCTAGGCATATTCCTAGAGCCCTCAATCTCTTGTCTCTCATCCTCAAGTGCATCATGCACATCTGCATCAGATATAGGCTGATCTGTGCCATCATTTAAAACCTGCATAGGCTGAAAAACTGCCTCATGAGGTATTGCACTTGACTGTGCACCACTGAAAAGAGGCAACAATGTATCATAGACATCACGTGAGCTGATATCTGTCTCTTTAGTACATGAAACCAAGGGCTGAACTGCATCTTCCACAAATACAACATCACGGCTAACCAAAATGCGCTTTGTCTGTGGATGATACAAACGATAGCCTTTGCTCTCAGCACTATATCCAACAAAAATACATTTGACAGCTTTGTCATCCAATTTTCTGCGATGTTGCACAGGCACTAATGCATATGCCAGGCAACCAAAAACACGTAAATGGCCAACAGATGGCTTGCGGCTATGCCAAGCCTCATATGGAGTGACAACCTGTAATGCTTTGGTGGGACACCTGTTTAGTACATAAGTGGCACACATGACAGCCTCAAGCCAAAAACCATGTGGTAGACTTTGACTCTTAACCATACATCTTGCCATTTCCATGAGAGACCTGTTTTTTCTCTCAGCCACACCATTTTGCTGTGGTGTATACGGCACTGTACATTGGTGTTTTATCCCACGCTCAGCCAGAAATGCATTAAATTCTGAAGACATATACTCCCCCCCTCGATCTGAACGGAGGGTGCCCATCTTACTTTCTGACACATTTTCAGCCATAACCAAAAACTGTTTGAAGCACAAAAACACTTCGGACTTTGCCTTCAAAGGATATACCCATGCATGCCTGGTAAAATCATCAATGAAAGTCACGAAGTAAAGGTAGTTTCCAAATGATGGAGTTTGCATGGGACCACAAACATCACTGTGAACAAGCTGCAATCTGCGTTCAGCTCTCACTGATCCATCTTTGGGAAAGGAAGCACGTTGCATTTTACCCAATATGCAGCCCTCACAAACATGCTTGACAGGTGCCTCAAGCTTAGGCAAAGAAGACACCATTTCAGATTTCTGCAGGCGCAGCAAACTTGCAAAATTCAGATGACCAAAACGTGCATGCCACAGTTTTGCATTTGAAATAGCCTGCGTATCCATAATAGCACATGCTGAATCCTCTACACATTTGCCATCCATATTGAGCTTATACAGCCCTCGACATAGTGAACCAGATGCTACAATGATGTCACCACAAGAGAGATCATGAACAGTACATCTGTCATCCACAAATTTTACAACCAAACCTGTTTTGGCAAATGCGGAGACTGACAGCAGATTCTTTTTGATCCCTGGCACATACAATGCATCAAAAAGTGTAAAGGTGTTGCCATTTGCAACATTCAGCACAATCTGTCCAACTCCTTCAACGGGATAAGAGGAGTTATTGGCACAAGTGACAGTATTCCCTGTGGGAGCAGACTCAAGGAAAGTGAATAAACTGCGCTGCGAGGTGATATGCTTAGTGGCACCACTGTCAAAGTACCATACATCTGAATCTACTGCAGACATACATGTGTCATGCAAAGATGGGTCATAACTGCACTGCGCATTGAATGCCCATTCTGTATCTAGCACAACATTAGCAGATTCATTGTTAGAAGGAGAGGCATCTGCAAACAACAGCCATACCAGCCTCTTTCTTCTTAGCCTCTTTCGCAGCCAGCTTAGGACACGCTTTGATGACATGATCATTTCCCTTACAGTACTTGCAAAATGTCTTCTGTTTGTCACCCTTCTTCTCATCTTTGTCTTCCTTCTTTGGTTGCGCAGCATTTGCAGATTTCTGCTTACTAGAAGAAAAGCCAGCTTTACCTTTCCCGCTTCTCTGACTAGCAACGAAAGCTTGATCTGCGACACGCATAATATTCCTGTTTTGCCTTGACTGGTCTTCTTGCAGCAAAACAGAAACTAACTCCTCAAATGATAAGGCATTGGGATTGCCTTTCATCATCAAGCGAAGAGTGGAAGCAAAACCCTGATAAGAATCTGGTAGACCATTCAAAACAGTCTGCACAAGTGAACTGTCTGACAGGATTTCATCTGCAGAAATGAGCTGCTCTTTGAAATCCTTGATCTTTGTCAAAAAGCTATCCATAGAATCACCTTCGTTCATATGCTCACTCTCCAACTGTTTTCGGAGATAAGCAACACGAGCCTCGTTTCTTGCCTGATACAATGTGGCAAGTACATCCCAAGCATCCTTAGAAGTCCTGCAGGAGCGAATATGTGGGATAATGGTACGTTTGACAGACAGCGCAATCAAGGCATGAGCCTGCGCATCTCTACCATCCCAACGAATCTGCTCTGCTGAAAGTGGTGGTTCTCGAACAGCTGCTACAGCACTTGTGCCTGCACCATCATCAACAGTACCTGTTTCTGATGTGTTTGCAGCATTCTCAGCCACAATAGGACGTGCATCAATTCCCTGCACAATGTTCCATAACCCCTTTGCTACCAATACATGTCGCATCATATATGCCCACAATGGATAGTTGGTGCCATCCAACTTATCCTCAGCAGCCAACATGCGGAATACATCATTGTTGTCAGCCATGGCCAATGACTGTACTACTAGATGTAAATGCTGTCTGCAAGAGGAAAACCTGTATAAAATCGACATGTGCTATGTAGCACAGCCCAAAACAGACGAATGGGCACCTGTCCTGCAGATTTCAATCTTGACAGAAAATCTGCACAGTAGGACGATTTTGCCTGCGCAGTACTTGGAATGCAAAAACGGAGGGCGAAATGACTTCAGATCAAAATTCTGAAATGACCGAGCCCACACACATCACTACTATAATATGGTAACAGTGGCACCTAGAGCACCACTGGCCTTACCAGCACCACCTGTGTTTTTGTTGCGCAACAATGGCCGTACAAGAATTCGCCGTGTACAAGCAATTAAAGGCAACATTGCCTTAGGGCTTTTGTAGCCCACACTCTAAGGACTCCACAGCTCAAGTTTCACTCCAAATGGTGGCGTGAATTGGCCGTGGGAAGCAGAAAACCAGGCGGCTACAACTTTCCCATGGAAGCTTTCCATTAAAGCTTCAAGTTATCTTTTATTCTTGCTCTAATCCTCCCCTCTTTGCTCTAATAAACCAAGTGATAGTGTGAGAGCTTGATGCTGATCTTTCTCTTGATTTTGAAGCGGTGGCCAACCATATGAGGCATCATAAGTCTCATTCATCACGTCATCAAGCTTCCTCTTCATCTTCAAGCTCTCAAATCTCTTCAAAATGTGCTTATGAACACTAATAGTGTTGATTAACACTAATGAAGCTTCTAATCCAACAAAGGGGAGTTACTCCAAAGTGTTTTTAAACACTAAGAGTGTTATTAAATACTAATGGTGAATCTAATTGCCAAAATAAGTGTCATTAGATGCTAAAAATGTGCTCTTAGGCACTAATTATGTTTGTGTCCCCAGTCGATACTTTATTTCAAAATCAAATTCCTGCAGGGTTTGCATCCATCTCCTTTGACGCATGTTGAGATCCCTTTGGGTGAAGATCCACTTCAGACTTTGATGATCTGTCATCAAGGTGAACCTTTGTCCTAAAAGATAATGTCTCCAGAACTTCAGAGCATACACTAGTGAGAGTAACTCTAAGTCATTGGATAGCATAATTCCTCTCATGTGTTCTGAGTTTTCTGGATTCATTGGCCACTGCATGACCTTCCTGCAGAGCACCGCCTAAGGCAAACCCACTGGCATGAGTAACTACCTCAAAGGGTTTGGTAAAATCTGGCAATTTAAGGACAGGGTTGGTTACTAAGGCTGTCTTTAGCTTGTCAAAAGCACTCTGACACATCCGTTTAACCCTAGGAATCCTCTGACTTCCTTACTGACTTGGGTTCTGGTTCTACAACTGCTTCGATCTTTGCGAGGTTAGGAGAAATCCCATCCTTTGACACTATGAATCCCAAGTATTCCACCTGGTCAACAGAGAAAGAACATTTGCTCTTCTTTGCAAGAGTTGTTGTTTCCTTAGGATTTCCAGGACCTTGCGCACATGATCTTCATGGTCTACAGCATTCATTGAGTATACCAAGATATCATCAAAGAAGACAAGAACAAAATCATCCAAGTATTCTATGAGAATATCTTGCATAAGATGATTGAATGTTGCCGAGGCATTAGTCAATCCAAACGGCATGACTGGAGACTACTTTGCATGGAGGCTGCAGGCTGAGCTGGCACTCTTCTTGGGTTACTCTGATTCTGGCGTGGGGGACCCTGATTGGTGGACTGATAAGGAGTCGGTCTCGAACTCTGGGACTTTGGCTTCCTTGGCCCACCAAAGGAGATGGGCAATCCTTGAGCTGGTGTCCAAATCCCTGACATCAAGCATTTGTTCTCGCTTCAAAGCTCTTCCCTTTGCATTTTGGAGAGAGCCAGAGTTCTTGATAATGTACTTCGGGGGAAAGGTCTTCCTTCATTTCTGAAGCTTCCCGTCTCCACATTCTGGTTAGGACCTTGGTGTCTCTTTGGAGGCGGAAAGTTGGAAGAACTTCCCGGTGTCTGAAATCTTTTAATGGATGAGGGAACTGGCTTTGGCGATGAAGGCTTTAGCAAATTCCTTTGCCATTCTTACAACTTCTGCCATGGACATGGCTTGGCATTCTTGACCAGTGTGTCCAAGGGTTCGTTCATTCCTCGAATGAACCTGGCCATGAGTTGCTCTTCATCTAGAGGTGGTGAATATTTGAGTAGAAGAGCAAAGGCCTAGTGATATTCCTCGATGGTTTTGTTCCCCTGGTTTAGCTCTAAGAATCCGTTCATTTTGGTTTCCAAAAACCCAGGGGGACAAAATCTCTTCCTCAAATAGGTTTTAAGGTCGTTCCAGGACTGAGTATTCCTGTCTAGAGACGGTTGGTGTCACAATGGTTCCTCCATGCCACCTTGGCTGTTTCCACTATTTTCAGCCTAGCAAGAGCCATTTTGCTCCGCTCATTATAGTCTGTGGCGTCAAAATATTCTTCCATAGCTTCCACCCATTTCCCCACAGCCTCGCCCAGGTTCTCCTCTTCTCCTTTGAAGGGTCCTGGCTGAGTTCTATGAAGAGCCTTGCGAACGTCGGGGTCAAGCTCATCATCTTCAGAGAGAGGGTCTAGTTGATGGCCACAGTTTCCTCGTCTCATGATTTTGCCAAAAATGATATATTATTAAATTTTTATTTTGATATCATCCACAAGATCCTAAGACTTAAGGGATTCGAAAAACAGTTTCTTAAACAAGATAAATGATCTTATTGGAGATCTATGACATATGTCCGACCGATAACAGATTTTTCTTTATCAATTTGTCCATAAACAATCACTTACACAACAGGGAATTTTTCTCCAAAAAAACGTTTCTTTATTTATATAAAAGTCGCAATATGTACATAGAGCAGCTTGGCTCCAGAAATCAAAATCTCCTCGGGAGAGACGCATAAGACGGCGGTACTGGGCCATAGCCATGCCATGATACAAACATTCACTTACTGCCAAGGGAGCTATTATCTTCTCCTTATTAGGAATAAAGCGACTGAGGAGTCTATAGATTTGGCATGAAAGTCTGAACTTCCAAGGCATTGAATGATATAGAATGACACCATACACTACTTTTAGCTTCATCAGAATCATGGCCAATGAGAGGTTTTGCCTCAGCATTATTGCACGCGGATCGCAAGAGGCATGGACATACTGCCCTATAAGCCACTTATGCTGTCGTCTCTCCACCACTGGGTCAGGAAAATATAAATCCTCGAAATGGCGTGCGAGTCTGACTTAGCTTGTTCGAGTTGTAGCGGAAGAGATGAGATGTTCGAAGGTGAACGCAGTCATGTCTTGTGACTGGGTGAGGTCAGGAATACCAGATAAGTATGGAACTTCCATCTTAAAAAAATAATTTCTTTGATTAAAAAATCTTTATTAATGAGACTTGCGGAATGAAAATACATTATGAAAAATGCTTTTTCTGAGTTTTTGTTATCAATTTCTGATAAGAATTCGTTTATCGTTATTAGCTTTCAACAAAGCTCGGATACCAGTTGTGGGGTCCCTGCCCCCTCCACGGTCCCCATGCCGGCGTCGACCTCCCGCGTAGGGTAGGGATCCACACTCGGGGCCTCACCCATGGATGTCCAGGACGAGAGGTTAGCCTGGGCGGTCCCGGGGCCCGGAAGACTCCCCTCACCCGGAAGGCACCATGGGCGATTCTGCCATGGGAACATCTTCTAAATGGGAAAATTACTCTAATGAGTCAAAGTCTTAACTAGGTAAGCTGATCTGACCGAACCTGAAGTCACATGGTCAGATCAAGAAGAGACTTGCACTTGGTCCCTGGAATCACCGCTTTTTTCCTCATTTACGAGGCATTAGACTTAGGTTCTTCATTGTTCACCTCCCTACTAGGTCACAGCTCTCGGCCTCTGCAGCCTGCTTTGCGTCTGTCTTCTCTTCAAGCTTCAGCTCAGTAGAGACATGGAGAAAAGAGTTCCTTTGTATAAAGGAATTTGCAAGGATTTATGTGCATGAAATACCAGTGCTGAGGGTTCCCCGCTTATATGCCCAAGAAAAAAAGATTCACTCTACTGGAATTTGCAAGGATTTATGTGCATGAAATACCAATGTCGAGGGTTCCCCACTTATATGCCCATGAAAAGAAGATTCACTCTATTGGAATTTCAAGAAGGTGAGAAAGAAAAAGATTCATGAGTATCCAAAACACAGAATCAGAGGCAACAAATGATGTTACTATGGATTAGAACTTGGTGAAATATACCCATCCAACAGTGGTCGTAGCATGTAGATTTATGAAGCTGTCTTATTGACCAAAGGAAAGAAATGTGTGAAGGCTACGACCTAAAAATTCTTTGCTTCAACATGAATAGAGGTTCGACATAAGAAGTCATGATGTACTACTATAATTTCCTTCGATGATTATCTTTGTATATGCATCAAAATTTGGAAGATATGAGTCTTCTGAAGCCATACCCATACTTTAGCACCCATAATCACTCAAGAGGCTCTAGGCACACCATAATCACTACACTACAAACTCAATAAATGAGGCTTTTAGGCCATAAGCAAATTTCAAGGAAGGAATTTTCATCAAATTAGGGGGAATGTCAACCCTATTAGGTTAACTAGGCACTCTCTACCATTTATGAGAGAGGAATAAGTGTCATGAAAGGGCACTACAAAAGTTATAACCTTTATGAGAAAGCTGGCCACACCCAAACTCAAATAGTTGTTTTGTGTACCCAAGTGTGAGAATAAGGGCCACATGCATATAAGGATTTATCTCATAATTAATGGAAATAATCCCCCTTTGTGCTAAACAAGTTTTTCATATCTTTTACTTGCTCTTAATTTCATGTGTTTAGTTTTCTCCTTAGTTCATGTTCATGCCTACAATGCTTATGACAATTTGTGTGTGAGAGAGTAGATAGTTGGAGGTTAGAGTCCTTACAAGAAGGTGAAGCAGATTTCTTGGTTACAGAAAAAGGAAGAGAGAGCTTGAAGGAAAGGAACTTGACACCATCGGTCAAAGCTTGGATGGCTTCAAGAGTCTCGAGCATAAAAGCAAGGAAATTCCATAGGACCATTTTTTCTTGTTTTGTGCTCTTTACCTCTGAATGTGAGAGTTTTGGAGAGAGCAAAAATGGAGAGAGAGAGAGAGGGAGAGAGAGAGAGAGAGAGAGAGAGAGAGAGAGAGAGAGAGAGAGAGAGAGAGAGAGAGAGTCCAATATATATGCACATGACCACACTCTCACTAAAGGAAGAGAGAGTAAGAAAGATGAGCATGCATTCTACGTAGTGCTTTATTTGTTAAGAAATTATTTAATACTTTATTTATTAGGGGTTTTGGCTCCACAAAAGGCTTCTAATATTCAACTCCTCTTGTATAATATCCCTTTTTTTTAGTTTTTCAAAGAGTCTTTGATCTCTTAGTGGATAAAGAAAGGTTGAATATCATGGTCTGTGAAGACATTAAAACAAGAACCTTAATCTTAGTGAATATCAATTTTGTGGTTGGCATATATATTTCTTTATGGGTATATAGAGTAATAATTAATTTACAACATGCTCCCTTGTAAAGGCTACAGCATACCTTATAATTAATTTACAACATGCTCCCTTGTACATAAAGCTGTATCATACCTAATTAGAAGAATATAGCAACTAAGTACTTAATAAGGCAATCTGAACCTTGCTTTAGTTCTCCTTATCCTAGTCACTTTCATGATGTCTTTGCTTATGGAATAGTGTTGCATCATAATGTTGTCTTCCACAAACATTGGCCTTGCCTATTATAAGTTTCATAAATAATGGTATTAAAGCTAATACAATGTATTTTTTTTGAAGGTAATTTGGGCCCATGTGTGGGTATGGCAAGAGCATTTCTTACTATGAATGAGGTTTGTTAGGCAATAAAGTTAGTAGATTTACATGATATCTATAAAAAGTACATGGCAAGAGAATTTTTTATTGTGAATGAGGTTTGTTAGGCAATAAAGTTAGTAGATTTACATGATATCTATAAAAAGTGGCACTAAAAGAGGAGATTGTTTTTTTTATTGAGACTTTTTGATGGGTTACATACTTAAGTTTTAACTTCTAGAAAGCCCATTAGTTGATTTAAGGAAGCATTTAAAAAAGGATAATTTTGGATCATACTTCATGTGAATGTTGATGTTGATGGGTGCACAATTTTATTGTAACATATAGGCATCAAGTTCACCTTTGAAGTAATAAGTCTAAAGCAAGACTAACATTTGTTGTACAAAGACAGAGTATGAAACACGATTGCCTTGTTGTCAATGTTGTGATATGTACAAAGACAGAGTATGAAACACGATTGCCTTGTTGTCAATGTTGTGATATGTGAAAATATATAACCAAAGCAAAGACACTTTTTTTAAAGGCATGTGTGATTGGTTTCTTTTAGGATTGAAGAATCATGTATTTGCTATTATTTTAAATTGGAGAAGAAATGTGACTACCATATTTGTTAGTAGGATCTCATGACTAAATAATATCAAATACATGATTCTTCAATCCTATGGAGAAGAAATGTGACTACCATATTTGTTAGTAGGATCTCATGACTAAGTAAAAGTGTAACTCTATTCTTATATATTTAGGTAGTTGATGCCATGAGAATTTATATATATTTTTTCTCTTGCTTTTATTTTCCTTGATTTATTTAGGTGTGTGAAGAGACTACTTGCATCTTTGAGAAATTTCCTCCAATAAAAAACAAACCTAATGGAGCATGTAGAGTTTGTAAATTGTGTCCTATGAGCAAATGATGATTTTCCACTGAGAAATTTCCTCCAATGACAAACAAACCTAATGGACAATGTAGAATTCGTAAATTGTGTCTTGTGAGAAAATGTTGATCCACCTATACTTATTTCAAAGCAAGGGTCTCAAACCTTAGAAAAAACATAGAATTATTTGTGAAGTGAACCATAACCAAAGGTTTATCTTCAACCACAACCAAAGATAGAATTAAATTTACACTAACAAAAATATGTGTACATGGAAGATTCCCCCAAAAAACACTAAAAGAAACATTAAACATTAGGCAAATTTTGGACTAAAAAAGGAGCCCTCTAAGAAATGCCATGTCAACTTTCTCTAAAGGTCATCACCGATTTGGGAACTTCTTGAATATGCAAAATTGCCCATCATGCTATATATCATTGGAAAGATCTTGAAGAGTAGATTCCCAATCTATAATCTCCGATAAATTTTGATTTGATTTGTAAAAAATTAACCATCAGCCCATTTTTTAAGAAAAAGCTGACATGGCATTTCTTAAAGGGCCCCTTTTCAGTCCAAATTTTGCCTAATGTATGAGTCTTAAAATATGATACAAGTAGTGCCATGAGCTAATGCCCCAACAAGTAAAACCTACAAAGTGAGAAGTAATTTAAGTAAAAAAGGACACAACCACAAGGACATATGGAACAACCACAAGCACATATAGGGAACATATGTGATTCCCAAGTTCAATAGGACCTTGTAAAAAGCATACTTAAAAATCTATGTTTGGTGGTTAGCCTTTTAGAGTGAAACTTTTGTAGATTTTAGTAATTCGATAGAATGAAATTCAAACAAGGTACTCGAGTTGTATTAGTATTAAGAAGCACACATGGTTTTGTTATCTTAAAAAACTTACAAGTACAAGGCAATATGTGTTCAAAATAACACAATGTAAATAACAAAACTTATAATATCCTTGATTTTTTTTACTTTCTGTGTCATTGTAGGTATCTAAATATATAAAAACACCTTATGTTAAAATAACTAATTTTGGTAAAATGTCTACATTATTTTTGAAAATCTATTAAAGTAAGATAGTAATAATAATCTCGCCTTACAAGGGTTACCTTTGAAAGAAAATTACAATGGGATATCACCCTCATCCTCGCTAATAAGAGCATCCTTGAAGATCACCAATACAAACCTTAACAACATATATACCAATAATAAACTAAAATAACTTCTAATTTTATGTCTAAGTATATATAAATTTATGCTATCCGTGAATTTTTTATTTTATATCGTTGTAGGTATCTAAATATTAAAAAATACCTTGTGTTGGAATGCATTTTGGTTAAAAAATTACATATGTTAAAATATATATATATATATATATATGTTATTGAAATAACAATTTAACCTTGCAAGGTTTATCTTTGAAAGCAAATAACAATGAGTTCTCATTCCCATAAGTGAAGTTCTTTAATACAAACATTAATAATGACATATATATACCAATGTATATGCCAATAATAGACTAAAGCTACTTCTAATTTTATTTCTAATGATGGATAAATGTAACATTAAAAAAAACTTACATCATTATATAATATATTGGAAAAATAATTAAAAGGAATATATTTGAAGTTTGAAAATTATATGGTTTTGGAAGCGGTATAAGTAAGACCTAGTGGTTCTCATCCACCAAAAGAAGCTTTTTATACACCAAAGCATGCTAAAAGATGCCTCTTTAATGCTCTTTTTGTTGGAAAACAAGGAGCAAAGCCTTTGGCATGCCCTTTCCAACTAGTGCTAAACCCATTCTTGGAGGTCCTTATTGTCTATCGTTTTCTTATAAAAGACCCAACTACCTTTAACAAAGAGATTAGGATGTGAACATCATTCCAGAGGTATGTCTATAGTGTTTAAATGCACTAGTCAAATTATAGTGGGAGAAATTATATCCAAGATTAGGACTATACAGAGATTGGGATGTGAACAACATTGTTGCTGAGGTATGTCTATAGTGTTTACATGAACTAGTCAAATTATAGTGGGAGAAATTATATCCAAGATTAGCACTATATAGAGATTGGGACGTGAACAACATTGTTGCAGAGGTATGTCTACATCATTTCATGCACTTGTCACATTGTAGCATGATAAATTATCTCCAAGATTTAGATTACATAGGTTATAATGGTCCTTACACTAGAGCCTTGCCAGATCATGCAACATAGGTTGTAATGGTCCTTATAGTAGAGCCTTTTCAGATCACGCAACATAGAAAATGGCACTTCAATCTCTTTGGTAGTTTAATCCTTCTCATAGACTACCACTCTAGATATTTCATCCTATGTATCTATGCCAATCCCAAAATTTTGAAGTAAAAATATTATTTTCTTGTCTCACATTTTATTGTAAATAGCTTCTTCATTGATAATATCAATGCTTAGAGTAAAAGCCTTAATTTCTTTCTCTCTTAGTAAATAGCTTCTCCATTGATACTAACACAAATACTAAAAGTGAGCACCTAGATTCTTCACTCTCTTAGCTAAAGACTAAGGTAGATTTTCTTATTTCTTATTAACATTATAGTTGTAAATGTAGCCCCTTTCTTGAAAGCTAATTTGTCTCCTTTCTTGGTGCTTACTAGCATAATGTCATAGCATATGCATAAGCTGCAAATCATAGAACACGATAATTTGCAAATCCATAGTAGAGGTACAAACTTGAACTATCATTAATAAGAACAAGATACATTATGGAGTCTACAACTAAAGTAAAAATTAAAATAAATAAGTAGAGGTAAAAACTTGAACTATCATAAATAAGAACAAGATACATTATGGAGTCAACTATTAGTGCAACTAAAGGAAAAATTAAAATAAATAAGTAGAGGAGAGCTCTGAAGTGTATACAAAAGTGGTAGCTTAAAAAGCCAAACATAAAAAATAGGAAGTTTAATCGTTGGAACGAGGCATCTTCCTCATTCTATGTAAATAATTAGCTTTCTTCCTTGAATGATTTCAATAATTTCTTTTGAAATTTGTCTCGTGCATCATACCAATTATCTATTTTAGCGGCTTTAATTTTTTCTCTTATTGCCTTGATAAAGTCTTTTAAGTGGTTCCACCCAACACATATTCACATACCATGCCATCTTGGATCAAAAGCCGCCCTTTTCTTTTGCCTGGTTTTGGGAAACCACCCTTGACAACATGGTGATATTTCTAGTGCAAGCAATAAGGCCATTTAAAAAGTGAGAGGTTGAATTTGTGGGTCAATTCATTGCAGCTTCCTCTACAAGTTAGCAAGTTAAACCAAACTAGGTCTATAAATTTTGAAGAAAGATACATGATATCCAAGAAAGGCCAGTTCAAGAAAGAATTTTAGTACAACATATAATGTTCATTCATATGCATCGGGCATCCAAGTAGTCATGGTAGATAGTTGATGTTAGTTCAGTCAGAAATGTAGTATATTTTTTAATGGATGCACGGTATGTTTCTTTTTAATGGATGAAATTATAAAAATGCCATTACATTGGTGTGAATCTGAATGGTTAAAGAAGAAGAATCCATTTTTTGGATGAAGATTTATGGGTAAGGGGAACATCCTTTGAGTTCATGGAGTTCATACAATATATAGGGTTTTTCTTGACTTTAACTCCTCAAGTATACACCTCTAAGTTGCTAACCCAAGCACATGTGATATATAGGGTTTTTGACATTATAACCCCTCATGTACCCACCTCTAACTTGCTAACCCAAGCTATGTGATAATCAACTTCACATTAGTTTGGTAGTGGCATGAATCCACACCTAACATGGAGGGATAGGAAAAATATCATCAAGAGGCTTAAAAGTTTCTTAATGGGGCCTACCCAACTATCCCCCACCTTCTTTACCACCATTTGTATCATCCTTGTATGGTCGACCTAGAAAATCTTAATGTTATGTAAAGGCACTTCCTTTTCACATAAAAAGTAAAACAAAAGTATGTCAAGTATGACATAAAAAACGATGTGAGCACACTGAAACACTTTGTACATTCAAGGTTTCTTTTCTCTTTTTCCAAAAAGCATGTTGATGTTTCTATCTGTTATACTAAAAAATTAAACATTATAAACCCTTATATTTTAAAAGTTTCTAATGCTTCGATAATTAAGCTACAAAAAAAAAATATTTTTCTTAAGATTAAATAATATAAACATAGTATGGCATATCTTAGAAGGGAATACATTGAAGTTCAAACTCTAAAAATTTTAGTTGATCATTTTCGTTCGGCCGCACCCTTGTAGTTTGATCTTACATATCAATCCGAGGATCTCTTTAGTTATCTACTTTAGTTATACAAATGTCTTATAAGGAGTTTCATAAAACTAGTTGTTACCCATGTTTTTTTGGCTTCCAAACTTCGTTATTATTGATCAATTTATTGATTGCTTATAAAAGTGATTAAGTACTAACGTAATGAGTGTAAGAAACCTTATTCAAGAACATATGCAAGGCTCTATTATAATCTCTTTACCATATAGCATGATAAGTAGCTCAAGATGGACAACCATATGAAAGGGATCTTACTATTTGTAAATGTTGTCCCCACATGCAAATGACAAGGAGAGGACCCCTCATTTCAGGTCCCTCCAACCGCATTTTAGGGTCCCTCCAACCACTCATCTTTTAAGGATTGTAAAAACCACAACCAACATTGTGAGAGGTTTGTGTTGTTATGAGGCTTGTTGAATAGTCAATGTATTAGTTACTAGTGCATAAACTCTTAGTAAAGAACTTTTCACGCACACCAATAAAGTCTAGTAGCACCATGAAAATGTATGCTCTTTAAAGAGATGATAGCTTGTCTTAAATTTTACAAGGGAAGAACTTATTGTGATGATGGAGCACATACTCCTTGTTGTTTATTTTATGGGGATAGTTTAGAAAGCCAAGCTTTTCAAAAGTAAAAGATGTAATCACTTATTGACTTTTACATGAATAATTACTTGGGTTTTGTATACGCTTGGGATTATTGCTTATAAAATTTGTCTCATACATGATGACAATTATCCTTTTGGGTAGCTTCATGTTTTTTTTTCCCTCAAATGTTCTTGATAATCCTAACTAAGAGTCCTTGTATACGCTTGGGATTATTGCTTATAAAATTTGTCTCATACATGACGACAATTATCCTTTTGGGTAGCTTCATGTTTTTTTTTCCTCAAATGTTCTTGATAATCCTAACTCAGAGTCCTTTAGGTTTTCAAGGGGTTCCCCCCTACACATATGAACATATTTTACATCCTAACTTATTCTTCTTCTTTTGCCTACTTTCATTTCTCCAAGTAGACCCTTAAAGTTGTATCCTTCTTCAAGACCTTGAGAGATACATATAATAGCAGAGTGAGTGAATAGATGAAGGAAGAGGAGAACATCTTGTTGATGAAGAACATTCTTATGGGAGAACTCTTTGTTAAAGGAAACCTCAAGCTTGAGAGCCAAACATGATGAAACGTCTCCTAAAAGGCTGCACATGTTTAATGAGACAGTTCACACTACTTATTGAATTTTTAAGAACTATTTTTCCAAGTGAAAACATTTCCTTTTACTAAGGCTTGTGAGCAAAATGAGCAGGCTTTAGGTGAACCTTTTCTCCTTAAAAAAAAAAAAGGTTTGGCTAAATAGAAGTTACAACACCTTTACAAGACACCACCTAGGCGAGGTGTAAATCTGCGACCTCATGCATGAACTTCAAAACCGTAAACCGTAAGAACTGGGCTATGTGCTTGGTGGTACCTTCTCTGGAAGGGTACCTTTACATAAAGACAGATTAACCATAAGTGGAACCCTCACACGCTTGGTGTGTTGGTAATGGTAGGGAGGACTAAAAAAAGGGGCGACGAGAAAGACAACCTCAAAAGAAATGCGCGTGAAGGAATGTGATCGAGAAGAGAGCATCCGAGGCTAGAGAATCGGGTCCTTTTTGGTGGGCCCTCCGTTTAGCGGTGGAAAAGAGCAACAAGCGGACACTGTAGGCAGTCAAATTTGTCACACCGCCCCCCGCCCCAAAAAAAAAAAAAAGAAAGAAAAATAAGCCTCTCATAAAAAGGACAGATCATCATCATAGGGGGAGACGTGTCACACACTGACACACAGGGCTGATGACTCATCATGATTCTGGATTGGGATACGTGCCACGCTGGCACCAGCGAGCAGCCACGAAGGCCAAATGGCCTGGCTGCTGACAGCGGAATTCCGACTGCAGTCTGAGGCCGTCGTGGCGGTGCTGGAAAAAGCACACGAATGTCTGGCCGCTTGCCACCGTGGTCGGCAGCATTGGCAGGCACCAAAGTACCGTGTTTAATGTCGCACTAGTATTTAATGCTGGCTATATAAGCCTTAGACTTGGCCGCTTTTCTAAACGTTTCTTTCTTTTCTGGTACAGTTTTCGAATAAAACAACACAACAAATACACTTAAAACATGACAATTTATACGGCAACAAATCTCAGAGAAATTTTAGATGGCCCATCAAAAATCAAGCCACTGCCCATCAAAAACCAAGCATCCAGGGTGTAATTTGATAATTCTAATTTCTAATGCTGGCTAGAAGGGAAAGGTTTTTGCCCCGGTTGTGGCTGATTCCTAACCAAGGCATTCCTAACTTTACAGAAATAATAGCTTGTAATTAATGAAATTTCAAATTTCCATTCGTCTATTATATATGCATTTTTGAAAAAGAGATTCTAACTCGAGGCCCAAGACTATGTAATTTTCTACTCTAACGTAGTAGCGTTAAAATTTGAAGGTTGCAGGACCTTCCAACTGGTTTTTTTTTAAAGGTGAAAAAACAATTATCATAAAAGGAAGGGAAGGGTTATGGGAAATTTAGTTATATGTCCTAAGCTAGTTAAAGAAAAGCCCTTTAAAAAAAAAATTGCCCTTCAAATTCTAGGCGTGTAACGTAGTAACTTTGAACGTTCAGTAGCGAATACTACTAACTCCCTGCTCTTTTTCTGTCTTCTGCCTACGGTGTAGCCATCGTTCACATACGCCAGCCAGAAAGGTTGAAACTCGTGCTTGTACCTCACCCGTTCCACAGCCATCTTCTCTGCTTTTGCAAATCTAGGTACCCACCACATCAAATGATTCACAGCTTCCGCATTCTTCCGCACAAGATAATTTTTTATTTTGCCCCCCCCCCCCCCCCCCCCCCCCCTCCCCCCCGCCTACGTCTCCCTTTTACTGAACCGTATGATTGAACGGTTGGAACCGAAAGCCGTTTAGCATCCAAATGACAATTGTAATTCAAAGAAAATACATCTGCTTTAGGCTGGAGTCACACAGGGCCCAGGGGCCCTTTGTTGGCGCTGTTCTTCGCAATGCCGTCTGAAAGCTGGGTTTTGTATTCGTGGCCTGCAAGGTTGCAACTGCCTGCCTTGACCGTGGTCCATGTCTGTAATGCAGCTATCCGATTAATAAAGCAAAGGACAAAGTCACCTCAGCTACTGTATTGGGCTTATAAACTACAACACTAGTGGCAAATACAGGCAATCATTTCGGCTCACCTTGCTCCTGCAGCAAACAAAGGTAAGGAGCTCCAGCTTATACCCAGTGTTACAATAAAGTCTGCATGTTGGAGTCGCTAGTAGCATCGGATTGCTGAGAGAGAAGGATACGGTCGTTGTAATGGTGTCTAATCAGGGGCCACATCGATAATTATGACTCGATTCCATGCTTCTTACTGTGAAAAGATTTTTTTTATGATTCTGCTTCACAGCTGTAAGTACGAGGGACGCTCAAACGTCTGCTAGAGGGCCAGAGCAGGGGGTCCTTCACCGTAGCGGCATCCACAATCCTCCCCTGCTGGTGCAGCTGCCTGCTCAGTGCAGCCACTACAGATTGTGTTATGGATCGCAGAAGTTGGCCATGGAGGAAGAAACCTAGCCACAATATTAACAAAGGCTGTGCGCACAAGGCTTCTTACGACTCTCTCTCCAACGGTGACGTCTCGCCTAGCGTCTCTTTTAAAGATTACGAGGAGCCGGCTTCTTCTAGACTGCAAGTTCCGGAGCAGGTAGCTCTGCTAGTGTGGAATCCATCTGTTGCTTAACTATCCTTGAATGGCGCAGTGGTTGATGTATGAGATAGCTTAGCACTAATTGTTGTGGAGCTGAGAATCGATGGTTTATTCTAATTATTTTTTGTAAGCTTTGCATGCAGGAAACTCCACGATTTCTTCTGGAATCTGCGAAGACTCTGGAAGCTGTGGCATTGAGGGAGCAAGCAGAGGAGAAGGTGAAGACTCTGACGGAGAAGCTCAACGTCGCTGTATGTGACTTGACGAGTAAAGAGGCGATGGTGAAACAGCATTCCAAGGTAGCAGAGGAAGCTCTTTCAGGTTTGCCACGCAAAACCCTCTCCTTTCCCCTTCTAATTTTTAATTTCACCGTCCGTACGCATGAAGTTAGAATGTAAATTGCGTGTATAGGGTGGGAGAAAGCTGAAGCAGAGGCAATGTCATTGAAGCAAGAGCTAGAGCTGTCGGTGCAGCAGCGGAGTATGGCGGAGGGGCGGGTGGCTCATCTAGATGGGGCTTTGAAGGAGTGCATGAAGCAGGTGAGGCAAGCTCGAGAGGAGCAGCAGGAGAAGATCGTAGAAGCCATAGACTGCAAGACTCAAGAGTGGAACAAGGTGAAAGCAGAGCTGGATGCGAGAGAGGCAGATTTGAGGCAGAGGTTAATGGAGTCGGATGCGCAGAACAGCGCCATGGCCAAGTCTCTGCAAGAGAGGGCCAGAGCAATCATAGAGTCCCAAGAAGCAAAAACGAGGGCGGAAACGGAAGTGCGGCTGCTGCAGGTGAAGCTGGAGTCCCTGGAGAAGGAGATCTCGTCGTTGAGATACGAGCTGCACCTGCTGAACAAAGAGCTGGAGATTCGAAACGAGGAGAGGGAGTACGGTAGGAAGGCAGCAGATGCAGCGCACAAGCAGCACCTGGAGAATGTGAAAAAGGTTGCCAAGCTAGAGTCTGAGTGCCAGAGGCTCCGCATTCTTGTACGAAAGAAGCTGCCGGGACCTGCAGCGCTTGCTCAGATGAAGATGGAAGCGGACACTGGGTTGCGAAGAGGTATGGCCTTAAGCGAGCAGAGCAGGAGGCGAGGGTCTTTAGGTGCAGATGCAGGCAGAAGAGGCAATTATGTGTCGTCTGCTTGGGAGCACTCTCCTCTTCAACACCAGCAAGAAACAGATATGAGAGATAGTGCATCCAAAGAATATATGGCGGACAGATTGCTGGCCATGGAGACAGAGACCAAAATCCTTAAAGAAACTCTGGCCAAGAGGAACGCTGAGCTTCTCTCCGCTAGACAGATGTGCGCCAGGACCGCCAACAAGCTCTCTGTAGCAGAGGACCAGCTGGAATCCTTGCAGGGAACACCCACTAGTGTGTCCAGAGATGGAGTGCTTGATAGCTTTATCTTGAAATCAGAAGCTATAAGTGGGTCTTCGGAGAAATTGGATGATGATGATGAGGTGAGCTGCGCTGAGTCTTGGGCATCTGCTCTAATTACAGAGCTTGATCACTTCAAGAAAGAGAAAATAGAGCAGGCTTCTCGCCGGCAGTCCATGGATTCATGTGGTTTTGACGTTGTAATGGAAGGTATCTTGGGAGCAGAGCAGCATCACGATCACCAAGCGGAGTTAGCCACCACTGTTGATGAGGTTGCAGCCAATGCAGCGGAACTAGACACCAATGAGCAAGATCCGCCTCCATTAAAGCATAGTGCAGAGGACCGCCGAACATTAAAAACTCTTGCAAGCAAAGAGGCCCAGCTGCAATCAGCCAACCTCATGTGCAAGGATGCCATCATTAGGTTAGCTTCAGCTGAAGCGAAGCTAGGGGATAAATTTAACTCTGAAAATCAAAGCTCAGATGTGGAGGAAAGCTGCATGAACTCTCTAGCCGAGGCTCATGGAATCATGTCAAGAATGGATAGAGTCCTCGATGAGATGCGCATAGCGGTTGCATCTATTGGAGATACAACAGATGATGATTCTGACAATGGCGCAACTCCGACCACTAAAGGGTGTCAAGGGGCGCAGCAGCTGGAGTCGGTGGCAATCTCACTGTTACATGTTTCTAGTGATCATTCAACAACCACTCGCACATGCTCAATTCCGGTGGCTAGCCTCAGCTTCGTCTTGTGCAAGCTCATCTTTCTGCTGGAGTTGCTACTTAACCCATCAGGCAATGCAGCAATGGCGCCCAATTCTCAGGCACAGAAGCATGTTCAGGATTTGGTGAATGCCAAAGACAGTTTCTTGCATGGGAAAGGCAGCGTCATGGAGTTCTTTCTGCGATTCGCAGTGGTGTTAAGTGGAGTTTGCAACTCCGAAACATCGGAATTGGAAATCTTGTTGTCCAAGGAGCTGGCAATGACTATAGCTACAATGGCCGATGAAGAAGCCATAAAATCTACCGCTGGATCTGGTCATGAGGATAAGAATGCAGGATTACAATTAGATGGTGTAAATGAAACAACAGTAAATGCTTTGGATAACAAGGAGCAACTCAAAGAAGCGAAAACTGAAATGGAAAAGAAGCTAGGTGTTACTGAAGAGGAGCTGAGGCTCACCAAGGCGGAGTTGGCGGAAGCAAAGGTGCTAATTGGTGACCTAGGAGTTCGAATGGTAGACTTGCAAAGCAAACAGGGCAAAATACTTGCTGATGAAGAAGCGAAGAGAAGAGAGGTGCAGGCCCAGTTGAAGAAAGCGCTTGCTGAATATGAAGAAGCTAAGAGAGGCGGAGAGGTGCAGGCCGCCCAGTGGAAGAAAGCGCTTGGTGATGAAGAAGCAAAGAGAGGAGAGGTGCAGATCCAGTCGAAGAAAGCGCTTGCTGATGAAGAAGCGAAGAGAGGAGAGCTGGAAGCCCAATTGGAGAAGGCGGAGGCAGAGGTGAGCGAGCTGCAAAGGAGCGTGGCTTCTCTAACGATAGAGCTTGCAGACCAAAGAAAAGAATACGAAGGGGCGCTGGCTAAGTGCGAGGCTCTGGACCAAAAATTACAAGGGTAATTAATAACACTTTGTTGTTTAGCAGTGCGATTGAGCTATGCTAAGTTGATTAACCTCGTTAAAAAATCACATTTGTCGGCAGATATATGGATAGGGAGCGCAGCAGTTCTTGCAGATTCGAAGCAGAAGACGGACGCGCAAGGAAGGTAGTTAAAAGCTTGCATCTTTGGTAATTAGGACATAATTACAAGGATTAACCATGGGCAGTGAATCCTAATGTTTTGGGATTTTGTTAACAGGAACGGGAGGTGGCGGCCGCCAAGGAGAAGCTGGCCGAATGCCAACGAACTATTCTCGTGTTAGGGAAGCAGCTGACGGCTCTCACGTCCCCTGTTGCTCACTCTCCAGCTGCTTCGTTTGATTCCAGCACGTCCCAGAGTTACTGCCTTTCAGATCAAAAACTAGAGCACGAGATTGACGGCGGTGGCGGCCGCCACCAGCACCACCGGAGATCACCGTACTCCGTCAAACAAAATGACCCGTCCGTCCGCCGTCACGACTATTCACAACAACCACAGCCTGCTCATTACAGCAATTCGAACCCCCGTCGCATCCATTCCGACGTTGCCTACCGCGGATCCAACGGTGTGCAATATTCCGTGGCTGAATATCTGCGTATGGACGACGAGGGATCGAACCTCTACAACAGCCCTCCTGACAGCGTCGTCGGCTCTCAGTCCGGCTCCCCGGCACGCGACTTAGCCGGGCCACGAAGGAATCCTATCGGCAATGCCGCTGTGCGCACCAGCTTGAAAAAATCTATGGACCGCGCCGCTGCCATCACCACCAATGTCCGTCATCCGAACGGCAGCTCCAGTTTTAGTAGGTTCTTCACTAGGACTAAAAAATGAAGTACTGCAAAATCGAAGTAGTGTTATTATTGTACAGCCAAAGACATTTACGAAGAATTTTGATAACACCAGATTCTTCCCCAAATTCTTTTTTATGTCCACAACTTACAAGCAGATGGGCTGTTTTATTTCTATTTTTATTTTGTAAATATTCACTTTAAGGAGCCAGCTATGCCATCGAATATGCTTTTTTAAATATACAATTTATTTCTTTCAAGTTATTTATTTTCGAAAGAGCTGAACGCAAAGCCTAAACAAACTACTATACACAATCAAGATATATAAATATCCAATGGTTTTGTCTCACAAAAGAAAGGTGTTAAATTGATATGCTAATATATACTAATGTTTTTTATTTGAAAGAGCATACAAGCCTTAACAAACTACTCTATATAATCAATATATTGGAAAACCCTGGCATGTGCACTTGTCTCAATTTTTTTTTAAAATAACAAGGGTAAAAAGAAAAAGGAAGGAAGGTGTCATCCCTATGACTTTCTTCAAAGAACCCCAAATCTCTCATGTGTTATGTCCATTGTACCCTTTGGAAAAGATCATTGTATCACTAAATTTCGGAAAATCTTATCCTCTATATTTTCAAGGCAAGCAAAAATTCCTACCTATTTCTTACAATGAGCCGTGAAAAAATGTACTAATGGACTTTTTTAAATCTAACATTGGTCTTGTCCTTACTTCGAAAACACTCCACACAAACATTGGTCTTGTCCTTACTTCGAAAACACTCCACACAAGCCTTGCTTAAAAATAAAGGAAATTTTTAATATAACCCCACACAAAATCTCTTTCATTAGTTAAAAAAGAGTAAGTTTAAAAGTCAAATTTGATCCAAGTTGATGATGTGATGCACACCAAATTTTGACTAGAATACATTTTCACACATTTTAGTTATGGAGAACCATCATTTAGTGTACATTATCAAAAATAAAATTTGGTTCTAGAGAAAAGGTTTTTATCGAGTGCACTTTACAAGAAGATTTAAGTTTGACCACAAAGGAAGCTATAAAAGTTCTCTTATTTCTTACATAAAAGTGATGCTAGTAGAAGTGAGAAAAAACCCAAGTTTAGTGTCATAGAAAATTTTGAAAACCACCTTTGAAAATTAAAGGTGAAGGTTTGAACACCAAAAAATTATGAAAGGTTGTAGAGTTATAGATACATTCATTACAATTTTTTTTGAAATACCTTTTTTTTTTCTCACACTAGGTGCTACATAGAGTGGTTGAGGTCCACAAGCCACTACCCAAAAAGCTTAATTATAGGGATTCTAGACTGTAGAGATTTCTTATATCTTTATATCTTCGTTCGTGTTGATATATCTTTCGTATCTTGGAGCTTTTGATTTTTATGTTCAATCCTAGAAAATTTATGGCATGCCTATAGTGTATCCTTCACTTATTTGTTCTCACAAAAAATACCCACATCCTAGCACACTAGGATGACATCATGTCCATTCAAAGTCAGAAGTGGGAATATTTCATCTTCCACAAAGGTATAATCGAATGTGAGTGCGACATAAAGGTTCATAAGTGAGTTTTATTGGTGGCGACTTGAGTGTGAAATTGACAAATTACATTTATGTCAAGTCCCCTTGTGCTAGATTCAACTTATAGTTAAATAAAGATATTTGTATATGTATCATACATCAAAAAGGTACTCGTGTTTGAGTGGATTATAGAGGTCAAGAAATTCAATCATAAAAGTTCTAAGTGTGAAGTTGAAAGATGACACATAGTGGCGTTTCTTCTTGTGTTCCATTTAACTTGGACACAAATGTTTAGATAGTCATAGTATAGATGCATTTGCTGAGAAAAAGAGGGTGAAGTGACATATTATGCCTAAAGTTTAAAAAAAGATAATTGGTGATTTCTCACCATGAAGTGCTACATGCGATTAACGAACTACAAAATTTTAGAAACCATCAGGGATGGTTACTATGGACATGCCTAGAAATGTTGAAGGGTGTAAGGCTCTTTAAAAAGCAAAGTATGTTTAAAAAAAAAGATTAATATATATAGACAGGTTCAATAGCTTCCATCAAATTGAGTTTATGAGCTTTGAGATCTACCTTCATTGCTATGCACCCTTCTTCTTTCTAGATTGCCATGTAAGCTCCCTCATGGAAGTACATGTATTGCCATTAGTTTTAACATTGGTTTGCAAGAAGTTGAAATTATTTTGTGTTTCTTCTTGCCGTGTTCTTGTTTTGTGAAGATCCTACTATTTTTATCAATGCACAATTTATATTTTCTTACATATTGTTAGAGCTTGCACTATGAACAAGGATTTGTAGCAAGTTGTTGTGTGAAGAAGCACATTTGCAAAAATGGCTCAAAATGCCTCTTAGGCACAACCACTACCATTTGGTAGTAAAGGAAAGTTAAATGGTATCAATTACACTCTTTGGAAGTTTAAGATGAAAGCAATTTTATCTATGGGAGACAATTACTACTGGGATGGATGAGAAGTATTGAATCCCACAGATCCAAGTCAAACAATTCTACTAGACCTTGCTCTTGTTTTGGTGTTCTTAACCACTCATTCGATCACATAGTTTCGCCCACCTGTCCCATCGTAAGGCGCACTTCGCCATCTTGCACATGTTATAGAAGCCTATCCTTTGTAAGACAGTGCTAGACTTTATGAAGAGGCATGATCTTGGGCTTAATGCCAAATAGGGAAGTGATAGACTTCGTGTATACACTTGCATAAGGCTAGAAATAGTGACCAAGGACCTTGTCCAACCAAGTGTGAACAGTAGTCGTTCATATATAAGTTAATTTTGACATTACGCAAAAAACACATCATTCCCTTGCAATGGACCCTTAAAATAGAATTCTAGTGAGATCTGTTCCCTCTTCTCCCACTCTCTTGTATAAGTTTTGTTGAAGATCTTTGCATAGCTTCATGGATGCATGCATAGATAGGTTTGATTATCTAGCCAAGTGTGAGCAATAGTTGTTTGTTTGTATGTAAGTCAATTTTAACATTTAGAAATGCACGTTCATTCCCTCACAATAGACCCTTTTAATAGAATTCTTGTGAGCCATCTTCTCCCTAATCCCTTAAATTAGTTATATTGAATCTTTTCATAGCTTTATGGATGCATGCTTATATAGGTTTGATTATAGGATCTCTCTTGCATAATCTTCCCCTCTCCTTCAATCTCCTCTTTGCGAGAATGATTCATAGTGTGGGCAGCCTTCTTCTCACCTCCACCAAGGTGAATCCTACCTTCTCTCCCATAGCCATGGAAGCTCTCTGATGTGACAACAGGATTGGATGTGAAAGATTGGTTAGTGCACCCACATGGGAAGTTTCTTCTTTGTGGCTCTATGCAACGACACATGTTTTGGCAAAGGCAAGGTAAGCTCTTTTCTTGAACATATTTGGCACCACCCCCAGGGACTATCCTAAGGCTTAGCTCCGATTTCCATCTATTCCAAGTTATTAGTCAATATTGCCCGATATTGTGAGTACAAGGAGTAAGGGGTGACACTGAAATTTGATTTTAGAGTCTTGGATGAATTTGATTTTGATGTTTAAAATCTTGTTTTGTAATATGTTTTGACATTATAATTTCAAGTTTGGAAGGGGAAAGCCTAATTTCTTTGGCAAGTTTTATTATTTAAGCCCAAGAGGTTTGGATTTAATTGCATAGAGCCAAGAGGTTGATTAGCATATGTGATTAGGATGTCATCCACGAAAACATAAGCTACAAGCTCCAATGTGTGTGGATTAAGGTGTGGAAGTTAGTTTCTTTGTGTTGTTCATACATTGCTTTCAATTGGTAGTGTTAAAGCATAAAAAATCAACAAAAAACATTCATTAAACACTTTATCACTTGGATTAAACCCTTTAATTAAGGTTAAGAACATTGAAAGAGCTCAAAAAACTAGCACATACAAGCCTTAACAAACACTACTATATATGATCAACATATTGAAAAACCCATGGTTTTGTCATGGAAAAGAAAGATGTTAAATTGATAAGAGAAGATATTACACTTGATCTTCGTCAAGAGGCATGAACTTTTTGCAGTTTGAAACCTTGCTTGCAACTTGGCATGATATGTTGTAAATCACACACACACACACACACACACACACACACAAGAAAAGGAAGGTGTCTCATCCCTAATGGGTTATCTTTTTACTTTCTTCAAGAAGCCCAAATCTCTCCCACACGTGTGTCATGTCCATTGTCCACCTTGGAAAAGAACAAACTTGATCTATGTTGTTGGACTTGTGAGTCAGTTTATGCAAGTCCCTAGGAAGCCACATTGGATGTGGCTAGATGGATTCTCAGGTACATAAAGTCCATAGTTGATTATAGACTTTTCTATGAGGCTGGTACAATGATATAGCTACATGGGTACACATATGCTGATTGGGTTGGTATGTCACATAGATAGGAGGTCTTCCAATGGTTTTATGTTTTCATTTGGGAGTGTTGTTGTGAGTTGGATTAGTAAGAAACAACCAAATAGTTGCTTTGTCGAGTACAGAGGCAGAGTACAGGGGTGCTACTATGGTAGCTTGTGAGGTAGCTTGGTTTGGTGATATGGGTGAGCCCATGGATAGGCATTTATTGTGACAACATGAGTAGCATATAGTAAGCATGCACCCATAAAGCCATGCAAGGATTCAATATAGCTCATGTAAGGGAGTAGGGAGAAGATGGATGAGAGCTCGCAAGAATTCTATTGCAAGTAAATGAACGTGTGTTTCCTAATGTCAAAATTGACTTATATACAAACAGCTATTGTTCACACTTGGTCGGACAATCAAACCTATCTACACATACATTCATGAAGCCATGGAAAGATTAAAAAAAACTCATGCAAGAGACTTGGGAGAAGAGGGAAGAGATCTCACTAGAATTCTATTGCAACAAGAGTCTATTGCGCAAGGGAATTAATGTGTATTGCTTAATGACATAATTGACTTATATATAAACATCTCTACTACTATTCACACTTGGTTGGACGAGGTCCTTGGCCACTATTTATAGCCTTAAGCAAGTATATACATAAAGTCTAAGACTTCCCTATTTGGCATTACACTCAGGATCAGGCCCCTTCATAAACTCTACCAGACTTACAAAGGATAGGCTTCTGTAACATGTGTAAGATGGTGAAGTGCCTCTTACACTGGGATGGACGGGAGAAACTATGTGACCAGCTCAGTGATTATTAACAACACCAAAACAAGAGCAAGGCCTAGTAGAATTGTTTGACTTAGATCTGTGGGATTCGGTACTGGCCGTCCATGTGAGTAGTAATTGTCTCTCCCTTTTCATCTTAAACTTCCAAAGAGTTTAATTGATACCATTTAACTTTCCTTAAATATTACCAAATGATGGTGATTGTGCCCAAGAGGCATTATGATATTTTGGAGGTCATTCGTAGGGCCTTGTAAGAAAATGGTCGATTCTTATTTTCTCTCTCTAGAAAAAATCTTGAAATATTAAAATAAAGAGAATGTAAAAGTCATAAAAGTGTAGTCTCTGAGCGAGAGAGGTAAATTTTCTCCCAGGCGGCCGTCTTAAAGTTCGTTGGAACCTTCTTTGAAATGATACATTCGAAACTGCAAAAAGAATAAAGTTAGTTCAGGAGGATATTATTGCACAAAAGACAGTTTGGAGGGAATTAGAACCTTCATCTCTAATTTCAAAAGACAAATACAAGCCTTCTCTCACCATAGCGAGTTATATTCTTTCACTCTGCATCATATAGTATACTTACTCATTCCTAGAACACTCTAATGGAGAACAACCATGTACACACTCATTCTATTGAAGAGTCTAATCATGAAAGAATTAAGAGAAAGTACTATCTGCACACATTGATCTAGATAGTGCGTATGCGCCCATTCAAAAATGCAGAAGTGGACAACTATTGCTCTCATCAAATGTTAAAGATCATATGAGGTTGTCGGGGAAGCAACACATAGACCTTTGGTGTGATGGCTCCATCTATCCTATTGACCCCCGTACTGCTTCACATCCTCCCTTTTTAAATCCCACAACTCTCTTATGTTTTGCAAGTGATGGCGCCATAGGCTTACTAGGATATTGCAAGTCAATTTCTTACATGAGAAAGACATTATTCACAACACTTAGCAAATGAGCTTCTTGGCTTGTCTGGTGAATGCAAGACACAGAGAGCTAGACTGGAAGAACAAGAATGTCAAATCAATAAACTAAGAAGTGACCTCCGCAAATATAGAGAAAAAGACACAATCATTGGACGGCGCATACGAAAAAGAAAGCTTAAAAATGTCAAGAACTTGAGGCTCGGTTCTGGAGGCCTAAAGAAGAGAACCCAAGCCATAAGGTAAGATTCAACTGAATGCATTGCCATTCTTTTGTGTTAGCACAGTTAATATTATTTTATTTGCTGGGCTTCTTTGGGATTTACATGTTCTCTATGTTAGTAATGAGTAAAGCTGTATTTGTAGGGTTGTCATACATCCTGACAAAGAGAATATCAATCCCAATCTTAATCCAGCAAAGCAACTAAATTATCTCTCTTCCATGAATCAAGGAAAAGTGTAAAAATAATGTTATAATATTGCTCCTCTCTCTTCTCTTTTTGAATCTTGTACATCTCAAAATATTAGTTTTATAATAGATTCACTTATTATTTTATTGACTGTCCAAGAACTGTACCAGACTTGCTAAGAACTCAAATATCTCAAAAACTATTTTTTTATTTGATTTGGTTTCAAATATTTGAAAAGATATGACCTTCTTAAATGCCCAGATTCATTTATCTGAAGAAACAATCATTTCATGATTCTAGAAGGATTTTATCTTAAAAATAGAATATCTTGATTTGTACTTTGTATTTTATCATTTCTTTTTACAAGTACGTAGATCCATGTTTTATCTACATTCTAGTTCCTTAAAAAAAAAGAGATTTGAAGAGAATAGACATTTTTTAAGATTTTAAGAATGTGTTTAGATTTATTATTTTAGAGAATAGTGCATTACGAATTTTCTCTTCTTCTTCTCTTTAGGTCATTTCTTCTTCTACTTTCAAATTTGCCAAACAATTTTCATTTCCCTCCATCTCCAAACAGTTTGTATTTCCCTCCTGTTCTATTGCACTTGTTCACTCTACAAACCTAGAGAATGAAGAGTGATTTGATTTTTTGGTGCCATTTTCTTGGAGCCAACAAACCATTTCCTTCTTCATTAATCTTGCTATCACAGACACAGAGCCAACACAGAGAAGCAACAGAGAGACAACACAGAGCCAACATAGAGAAGCAACAGAGAACAAAGAGACAACACAGAGCCAACACAGAGAAGCAACAGAGAACAAAAATGGAGGTTAGCAATATTTTGATGTTGGTTATGTTCAATTGAGTTTCTATAAGTTATGTTTTCCTGTTGGTTATGTGTATTACTATTCGTAAATAATAAAGTTAATAGTAAGATGTTTTACTGTTGGTTAATAATAATAATATGTATATTACTGTTGGTGTATAATAATAATATGTGTTAAAGTTGGTGTTAAGTTACACATATGTGTTAATCATCATGAAATTTTGTGTGAGTTTTCTTGTAGGCATTGATTGTACTCAATGGAGATAGTGATGTATCTAAGTGTTTCTAGTTTTTGATGTTTTAGGAAGTAAGAAGCTCTAAGAAGAGAAGTATACACTTCCAGCTAGATGAAGAGTATGCCCCATTGTACAAGAGAATTGAGGTTTCAATGTGATGAATCCATCGGTGATGCAATTACATAGAATAGCCGGGAAAAAACATATAGATCTTTGGGTTAATGGGTCTATATATCCACCTGACCCTATCACATAACAATCTCCCAATTCTCAGGACTAACATCATTTGTTAAGTATGTTTGTGAGGGTAATGCAGGGTTACAGGGTTATACTTGGAGACTTGCAACCCAAGCCCATGTTTCTGCACAACAAATCATGAAACTTAATAGATCATTGTTAGCAAAACAGGAAGAGAACAATGTTTTGCAAGATGCTATACGTGACATGGTAATGCCAAATGCTAATTTGATTAACCAGGTTAATGATTTATAGGCTAGCAATAAGAAGATGAAGACAATGCTAGAGAAGATTGTCACTTATGGGTCCACAACGACACGGGAGGTATGTGAATGCCAAAGGTCATATAAACCTATGCACATGTTGGCAAAGACATGTGGACAATATAGGGGAAGGATCTATGCACAACGTGATAACATGCAAAAGATGTTTAGCAATCTAGAAAATGAAGTGATTCAAGAAATCGGAAAGGTAATCACTAAAGATATGGTGAAGTCCGCGCTTCAATGCCCAAAGTTTAAGTCAGTTGTGGTGATGAAGTTGTCATACAATGCTTACAAGAGGTAAGTGATTCCTTCACATCAAATATGTGATAAGGTAGGAATAAGTTCTCAATCTTATGGCATGATATACAAACATTTAGATACAAGGTTTAAAAAAGTGTTGCAAAAGAAAAGGGTATTGCCTCTTCCTAAACCATTTCATGTGGTGCAAGCAAGACAATCATTAAACTAAAGGTGGAACAATCAATTGGTGAGCCAATGCACTTATATCATAGACATGTATGCAAGTATGGGTCAAAGGACGTGCCGTTTATCTTGCACACAAATAACAATTTTGTATTAGATGTATGCAAGTTACAATCTCTAATGGTAAAATTTTACAGTATATCTATTGCAGAAAGTGCAGGCAAGCTATAATTTGTTTTGAAGCTTGATGAAAGTGAGGTTATCAAAGGTCAGATCGTGTTAGTCTAACTCTCATGAATAGAGCACTGGATCCTAACATCTTGCTTGGTCATCCTGATTACTTTAGTGTACAGTCTAAGAATGAAATTTGGTGGCTTACTGCATTTGAAGTACCAAAGGAAGATCATGAGATTTTGAAGATTTTCTTTAACTTGACAGAGATACCTAATATAGTGCAACGTCAAATCATGATGAAAGTTTGCACGTAGAAGGTTATGGTGAGTATCAAGTGGAATGGCACCTTGCTGAAGATCTCAAAACTTTGAAGTGCATGTTTGGTGTGTCAAATGCAGAGTTTCCTTGCATATATTGTATGCGTTCTAGAAAGACAGGTAAGAATGGGAAGAAACAAGTAGAGAAGGGTGTCCTACACGTGAGGAATTTGTTTGCTGTGGGGACCAAATGGTACGACTAGATCCTAAGTGGGATCACATTTTGACATCCCCTTAACAAGAGTACACTTTTGCACTTTACATGCACTAGTGAGGATCATAGATAAATTGGTTTATGAATACGTGTGTTTTGCTTGTAGCTTCTGATGCCCAAGAAACATGTAAAAGGGTGGAAGAAGTATTATTTGGGATGAGTTTACATTCGAGGCCAGGTAGAAATAAAGAAGGATGAAAAAAAGTCCAGAGAAAGTGGCAATGTACCATGCAAGCCTTGCTTTGGCAACTCAATAGCAGCTCGATGAGATCGATCAGGTTTGCCTCCTCCAAAGTGAGGGGCACAGAGGTAGATCGGAAGGGGGAAGGGGGGGGGGAACATGTGCAAGTGCTCTTTGCATAACCTTTCTATGGTTGTCACCACTCTTCACATGGAGAAGAGAAACTCTAGGGGTATCCACCGAGCAGTGGAGTCAGGGATAAAAAATGTGATATCATCACATTTCGCATTAAAAAAATGCAAGAATTGAGCTATTGGGCTCTAGAGTCCTAAATATACTCTAGCTCAATACTATAACAAAACCTAGGGTAAATCTGGTCCCACATCTGACCGTCAACGGGTTTCACTCATCCATTGTACGAACGCATCATGATGAGAAGCCATGGGTGAAGGCGTAAAGGGAGCAACAAGCAAGGTGGATAGAAAGTGAGAGATAGAGAATGCAATAGAAGTGAATGAAAATAACCCCTAGTTATACTTATAAATATAAATTTATATATTATTTCATTAAAACTTTAATTAAGTAATATATATTTTATTAAAATTTTAATGGAGTAATATTTATTTCATTAAAACTCTAAGAGCTCCAACACATCCTACATGAGGAGGTACTCCATCTCTTCAATGGTGATGGCACTCAATGAAGCTAGTGGTGGTGGGTCATGACTTTGGGTTTCGTTGAGGCTGGATGAATGCAATTTATACTTATGTTTATTATTGCACTTAAAATATCTATAAACTTATATTTATTTTAATACCTTATGTTTATACTTTAGTAAATAAAGGACACTTCAATAAAATATAATAAATAATAAATCATACTTCTATTTCTTATTACATATTATTATTATTATTATTATTATTATTATTATTATATTTACAAAGTTACTTATATTATTATTTACACTTAAATATATACTTAAAGTTATATTTATTTTTATACTTATATCCATAGACTTAAAATTAATGATACTTCATTAAAATATAAGAAATCATAAATCATATTTCTATTTCTAAGATAATTAATTATATTATTATTTACACTTAAATATATATTTATACTTATATTTACAATTGTACTTACTTATACTTATCTTTATTTTCTTACATATTAATAGGTTCGAAACACAATAGACTTAAAAAAACCACTACAATTTATAAAAATAAAATAAAATTATATTTACAACACTTTTAGAGAAATAGTTTTTAATATTCACTTGGAAGAATAATAATTACATGGACTCTACAATTTCAAGGATATTTGGAGCAACACACTACTTGCATGTTTTGCAATATTCACTTCGACTCCCAACCTTTCTACCATCTAACTTGAAAAAAACAATTATAAGAGGAATCATTGGACATGAGTTGGATTTCCTACCTCAAAAAACAAAGGGACCAATGACTTTCTACATTAACGCTAAAAGGGTCATGACCCTCCAAAGAATATTCACATCAATGAGTGCTCAATGCGTGCCATCTCGTATGTCTTGGTCCAAGCTGAGCCACTCCCCTTTATGGAAGTCGCCGCCTCCTATACTCGAAGCGAATGCACAAAGTTTGTCTTGCAATGAAGTACCTGTCATAAAAAACAAACAACCAACATAAAAACAACAATCAACAACAAACATAAAAACATAAAAACATAAACAACAACAACAATCACCTAGTAACTGAGTCATCTAATGCTCAAATGGGCACTTGCATTGATACGTAATCTTAGTTTTCTTTACTACTTCATAGGATCCAAACAAATGTGCAAACAAACCAAATGGTACAAACCAACTTAGATGCACATCTCTAAAGCCTATGGAGGGTTTCATGGCAGCATGAACATCAGTTTTTATCTTTATCCTACATGATTCTGACATGTCTAAACTAGGATTATACCATTCTTGGCTAAACAACGGTGGTAGTGGAATGTACTCCAAACTCTGTCTCTCCACAACATACGTGGAATCATAAAAGGAAACATTCTGAGATGCCAATTCGCTTGCACTGTTCTTGTTATAGATCAAGGCACCTATCTCTGCATGTAAAACATTTAGTTTCCACTTAAGCACTCTACATTTTGCCATTCATACGGAGTTGATGGATATAAAGCTGCAAGTAACAAACATGCTTGTATTAAAACATGCTTGGACTCAAATCACAAGAACACAAAGCACAGAGATATAAACTTACTGTTAGGCTTATGTCTCACATAATGCACTCGAATCTCTTGTGTATATAAACATGCTGAATGGAAGCCTCTGTTATTGTACCATTGGTGCATCTCCTGAACTCTATGATTCTACCTTTTCATTGTTTGTTGGGCTCTGTTTACATCTTTGAGCTTGACCTTGAAACTCCCACGAGTACTTGGTCTCATTAAAATCCAATTTAACTTACAGTTTGATCAAGGATCCATCTCTCCTATTAAACACCTCCACTGTGTAAATATTACTGATATTCCTCCTCCTTGAAGACATCTATAATAAAAAACAAAGCACCAAGTTAACAAAGTTAGACTGCATGATCAATAAATATCTATGTTAAGATTGTAAGCAACAAATAAACATTATAACAACAAGAAATAAACAGCAATCTATTGCTTTGATTCACACAACCTTGTTGCTTACAACCTATCAAAATGAACATAAACACATTAAGACAAAACATAAACAAACCCTAAAACTATGATCATTACTCATAAGTATTTTATGCCACTTAAAATCAAGATAGTTATTTGTGGTGTAGAGAAGATTATAAGCAACAAATAAAGATTAAAACAACACGAAATAAACAACAACGTACTGCTTTGATTTACACAATCTTGTTGCTCACAACCTTGCTCCTGTGAAAATAAACAACAACACATCAAGAAAAAACATAAACAAACCTATCTTACATCAAGACAAAAGATAGACAAACCCTAAACATATGATCATTACTCATAAGAATTTGATGCCACTTTAGATCAAGATAGCTATTTATGGCGCAAAGAAGAGAAAGTTCATGTGAGAAAATGTACATAACTCATAGAGGTTTTGTCCAAATGAGATGAAATTTTATGAGGAGAGAGCTATGGTGGAGAACGACATACCTGTAAAATTTCGTGAAGAACTAGAGTTGCAGAAGATATGGCAAAATTGAATTCCGCTAAAAAAAAGGGAAGAAATGAAAAGGTAGTGAAATGCAAAAGGAGGGAAAGTAAAAAGTTAAACATAAAAAAAGAAAATAAAATAAAATTCGGTTTTCAAACTTCCATGTGCTTACCACAAGGTACATCTAACATAAAAGATATGGAATCTGACATGAAATCTGACATTTCTCTATTTTTTAAAGATATGGGCTCTATTATTTTATTATTTTAAGAGATTTGGGCAAAGATATGACAAAAAGATCCATGTTACATGGATCTAGAATCCCAGCTCTTCTCTCATTGGTCAAGCCAATCTTTTTTTATTCACTTCTTATAAGGGACAAAATGGAGAGTCCATATTTTTCCTAATGGAATGGTGTGGAAGATGCAGGAAAGCCCGCTTCTTCTGAGTGAGCATGCTAACACAGATCTGGACAGGACAAGCCTAGTCAAGAAGAGGGCAGAAATTGTAGTAGGCAACATAAAAGATATGGAATCTGACATGAAATCTGACATTTCTCTATTTTTTTAAGATATGGGCTCTATTATTTTATTATTTTAAGAGATTTGGGCAAAGATATGACAAAAAGATCCATGTTACATGGATCTAGAATCCCAGATCTTCTCTCATTGGTCAGGCCAATCTTTTTTTATTCATTTAATAATGGGCAAAATGGAGAGTCCATATTTTTCCTAATGGAATGGTGTGGAATATGTAGGAAAGCTGGCTTTTCTGAGTGAGCATGCTAACACAGATCTGGACAGGACAAGCCTAGTCAAGAAGAGGGAAGAAATTGTAGTAGGTAAGAAGTCTCTATAAAATGGTAAGATGACTGAAGAAAGGATGTCGAAGTGCCAACTGGAGTCCATTATAGCCCAGAGCACTAGAAGCGTCTTGCAAAATGAAATGGAAAGAAATCTGGAGCTTGTCTAGACAGAAAAACCAACAAGGGAAGGTCATGAAAAAGAAAGAGAAGCAAAGGAGGAAGAAGAAAAAGTGAACAAAAGCCAAAGTATGCTCAGTAACAAGGTAAGGAGGAGAAACCCCATGGAGGAATACGACCTGTGAGAAGATCTCAGCAAGATGAAGCTGGACATCACATTGCATCAAATGCTAAATCTAGTGCCCAATTACAAGAAAAAGTTTCTTGAGGCCATAGTGCCAAAGTGAAAGATTAGCGTAGTTGGCCGCACAGGAGATGGAGAATCCGGTTGCCGCGCAGAGTGTAGGAATGTGGAAACAATCCAGGACTCTGACACAGTTGTTCCAGAGGTGACCATAAAAATCAGAGGGCAGATAATGTCAAGGGTCATCCTGGATGGAGGATAAGGAGTTAATATAATATCAAATAGCTTGGCTAAGAAGCTAGGAATTACAGATATGTAGCCTGATCCATTCCAGATTCGGATGGTTGATCAGAGAATAGTCCGACCAGTTGGACTCATTAGGGGAGAACAAATTGAGGTGGCAAGATGCATGTTCACTACCGTGTTTATATTCCTGAAAATGACTGAGATTGCAGGTGCATATCCCATGTTGCTAGGAAAACTGTGGCTCAGAAGTGGAAGAATCAAGCACAACTAGGATACGGATTGGATTACAATTGCAAGGGAAAAAAAGAAGGTATGCATCTCGATTGTAGAAAGACAAGTTAAATTTGGCCAGCCGATCGTTGCATACAGAAGGCCTAAACTACTTGGAAAGGGTGGAAGATGACGAGGAAGAGTAGATCCTGTGAAAGAAAATTCAAACCTGCTGTCACTCTCTTCGAAGTAGACATTGAGCGGATTGTACAGAGATACGATCTAAAAGTCTTGGTCGCTCATCCACAGGTGCTCATGAATGAAGAAAGTACAAAGGAGGATGAGGAAGACACTCAGGACTGAATAGAAAAAATACAAGCTGATTAGGAAAAGGCCATGGCTTCTCTCAACAAGCAAGAAGAAGACCAACTAAAGAGGCATGGGAAGCTTAGAGTAGTCTGTATAAACTACCGCAAACTGAATGCCTCAACCATATTAAATCCATTTCCTCTACCATTCATAGATTCTCTACTAGATGCTATAGGATATGTGACATACTCATTTCTGGATAGGTTCAGTGGGTATAGCGAGGTGTGCATAGCTCCAGAGGATAAGGAGAAAATAGCCTTTTTAATAGAATGGGGGGCTTTCACCTCTAATGTGATGACTTTTCGGCTGAAGAATGCTCCAGCCACGTTCCACACAATGGTTCAAGAAATATTCTATAAATATTTAACCACCTTCATAAGGGTCTTCGTGGATGATTTCAGTGTGTTTGGAAAGAAAGAAGAACACATAAAGTACCTGATGATGTGTTTGGAGAAGTGCGCAATAGCCAAATTGAGCCTCAATCCATCTAAGTGCACCTTTGCTATCACAAGCGGATCTCTATTAGGGCACATAGTGTCTACAGAAGGATTGGCAGCAGCAATAGATGTGGAAAAAGTTGAGATCATTGTAAAGCTGCAAGCCACCTAAGAACGCCAAGGAGCTCGCCAGATTCCTAGGACTAATCAAATGGCACAACAGATTCATGAGGTTCCTAGCAAATATGGCAATAACCCTGTACAGTCTGACCGTAAAGGATGTAGAATGTATGGTCACAAGATCCCGTCAGGAAACTTTCCGAAATCTAAAGTGGATACTGTAAGACACAAATTCTTCAAGAGCCAAATTTTGATCTGGTGTTTCATATATTGCCATTGGAAGTGATTTGATGTAGGAGTCACATGAAGGCCGGTCTACTATACAAGCAGAAGGCTATCAAAGCTAGAGAGGACCTATTCCACCACAAAAAAGGAATCATTGGGGATGATCTACTTGATCAAGAAATTCAGGCATTATCTATTAGGTAAGGTGTTTGAATTTCATGAGGACAAACCAAGCCTAGTAGGAAAGTTAGCCAGATGGATGTTGTTAATTTACAAGAGTTTGAGTTCACCATCAAGCACACCCCACGAAATAAACATGCAATGGAAGATTTCATGTCTAGACTACTGGAGTCAGGAGAAACTTCAAATGGGGTGGAAGATGACTTCCCAGATTCACAGCTTTTCATCATAGATGGAGAGAGACCTAGCCTATAGTATGATGAGATGCTGCATAGTTCCTCTCCGACTTGTCCTTTCCAGAGTATATGTCTAGAGATCAAAGGAAAAAGCTCACTCTCTGGAGAGTCATTCATGGTGGTGGGACAGGACAACTGTACAAGATGGACATTGACCAAATTCTAAGAAGGTGTGTCCCTGAGTATGAATAGCAAGCTGTGCTGTTGGCAAAAGTACATCAAGGGATAAGTAGAGGCCACTTTTTCGGAGAGGTCATGGGACGAAAAGTTTTTCAAGAAAGATTGTGACGACCGATAGCATTGAAGATCTGCACACAAGTTTGCAAAGGAGTATGACATGTGCTAGAGGCTAGGCAAGCCAAATGATGCAAACAGAATGTCTCACACCTTGAATTGCCACTTGAGACGTTCCAAAAATGGAGAATGGACTTTGTAGGCCCATTCAAGCCAGTAGCTCACATAACAAGGAACAGATACATAATGGTGGTGGCTAACAGATTACTATACAGGGTAGAAGCGTTTTTAAATACTGTAAGTCATCGTCATCAGTGGCAAAGTTTCTATACGAAACTATCATGGCAAGATTCGGATGCCACTAATAGAGATAGTCAGCAGCGAGATCAAGGGAGCCACTTCCTCAATGAAGTGATTAAGAAGCTAACATAGCAACATATGCTCATACATAAGAAATGAACAATCTACTGCCCGCAAGAAAATGGTCAGGCAGAATCCACCAACAAAATCTTGAAAGGAATTCTCGTCAGGATGGTGAATGAAAATAGGATAGATTGGGACACGAAGCTGCATTCAGCATCATGGGCATTCACAATAGCTTACAAAAATACAATGAGTCTTATGCCATTCAACGTGGTGTATGGTCTAGAAGCAGTAGTGGCCATGGAGTTCCTCACACAAAGCCTTAGGATAGTTGTGGAAGAAATACTCTCTTCGGAAGAGTCAGAAGTGCACAAAATCGAGCAACTCCTTCAACTGGATGAAAAGAGACTGCATAGCCAAGATTGTGCAGAAAAGAAGAAAGCTCTAGGTGGAAAGAAATACGAAGTTCAAGATCTTCGAGGAAGGAGACGCAGTCCTGCTATTCTCATCAAGAATGGGACCTTACCAAAGATAGCTAAAGATGAGATGGACAAGGCCCATTCAGAATTCTCAAGAAAATGGGAACCGGAACCTTCAAACTAGCAAGCATGGATTGTGAAAGGCTAAAGAAACTGGTGAATAGATATAGGCTAAAGCCTTATCATGGAAGGATTCCATAATAAGAAGGGACCCAAGTAGGAAAAGCGCATCCAGATCCAAAGAATCTCCAAGGAGCAGAATTTGAGTCCAGTCAAGATCAGAAATTGAAAGTGGGATAGGATTCTCGAGAGTGTGAAAATGGAAAAGAACAGAATCCAAAAATAAAACTATGAAAATATGATCTTAGTGTACCCAGAGAGTGGGGAGCTAGCTAGCAACAACATCATGGAGGTGGCGGAAAAATCAATGTTGTCGCCCGCAAAAAAGGATGCATGGATGGAAAGGGAAAAGCGTCATGTTCCTTTGGCCCCACCACAACCCAACCATCAATGACCTCATGGCTTGTGTAGTAGGCACTCATGGATAGATTTTGAAAAGGATTAGGGAGAATCATGGAGATATCATACAGCTATAGCCATACCAAGGGGAGGCATGCATCACGACAACGACTAGAAACCACGGTACTTTCTCAATCGAATGCTTAAGTTACATGTCTCTATTGTGCAAAAGCTCTCTGATATGGGGCACTTCCAACTCTCTCTTTGCTAAGATCTACTGCAATCTTTGCCAAGGGCATGCGTGCACCACGACAATGGCTCGAAATCACGACACTTTCTCAATCGGATGCCTAATTTGCATGTCTCTATTGCACAAAAGCTCTCTGGTCCGGTGCACTTCCAACTCTCTCTTTGGTAAGCTCTATTGCAATCTTTGCCTTCTTTCACCTAGCTATCTCTTGTCTGACAGGATGGTGAAGTTCGAATATATGTTGTCCACCTTGTACAAGGAGGCAAACAAACTTGAAAAATGGCTAGAGAAGATGGGACTACAGCAGTTCGCGCAGAGCTGTCTTAAGAGGAGCTCCACCATAATTTTAGAGCCGAGAGCAATTGGAATGGCTCCAAAAGTCCAACATTATTACTCAACCCTCAAGAAGGAAGAGGGAATTCAATCCCTTGTATGTGGCCGAGGTGTTTCGTTTGCCGAGCATAGGGAGAGGTGGAGATCAAGCCTGCAAAGGACGACGACCTCAAAGCAAAATTCAGCCCGTTGGGAGGAAGGCCAAGGAATATAAAATAACAAGCACAACGGACTAAGATAGGCAAAATCAGATGTGGTTTGTAGTGGAGATTATAAATCTCACCCACAAGCTTCCTACATGTCCATGAAAATTTTTGGAATGGTGAAGGCTGTTGAAGTGGGCACAAGAGTGGCCTAGGCAGAAGGACATTATCACAACCTCAAAGAACAAATCGGCAAGCTCACCAAGCCCAACACGAAGATGAAGATCGGCCCATATCTGGATGCATTGTTTAAAGAAAAGGCCAACCAAGAGCTAAGAAGGAGGAGGAGGGCCCAAAGGAGAATGAACTTGGAAAGCTAGAAAGCTCAAAGCCCACTGGTAAGCCTCAATAATAGGCCACCTCAAGACAAGGGAAAAAGAGAGTGTTTGAGTTTGGAGATAAAAAGATTAGGATAAGAAGGAAGGACATCTAAGGAGGAGCCTAGCGGAGCAATGGAAGTGCCAAGTGGTTGACAAACTGAAGGAGGACTTACCCGATCTGGGCAAGTCTGTGTTGTCCTACAGGCTAGAACAGCAGCAAGAGGCCACCTCCACCACGACTCTACAGATGGAGACACAGCCTTCATGGCCAAAACTCTCTGTGCCCATCTTGACATAGATGGTGCTAACTCAATCAAGCTTTTTGGAGGGAGGCAATCGAGATGGAATGGGTGCAAGGAGCCGTGCATTATCTCTAGTGATGCATGAACGATGGGCTGCTGAAGGAGATGACAAAACTGGAATCCATCATCAAAGAGAAATATACAACTTTGCAGGGCATGATGAGCAAGCATGAACCTTTGCTGGAAGAGCTACACAAAAGAAGGCTAGCTTGATGATATGCAAAGATAAATCAAGAAGCTCCAGTAGGCCAACAAAGGAATGAAGAAGGAGATGGAAGAGATGAAGGACAATATGGCCAGGAAGAACCAGGAAACAATGCGAATGCAAGAGAAGCTAGATCAAGCCATAGGAAAACCAGGCAAGGATGGAAGGACAAGTCACCTTGATCCGTGAAGGGCATATCAGGATCATAAGGGACGTCCAAAACAAGGCTGATAAAGACAAGGTAGAGCTGGTGAAAGCAGAGGCAAGATTGGCAGTACTGGATGCAAAAGAATATCCAGAAGTTTATGAGCTGGATGTAGAAAGAATGGAGCAATGGGAGGGTCACACAGTGGATGACCTTAAGGAGGTATGGGAAGCTTATTTGGAAAAGCTGACAGTAGTAATGCAAGCACCCACACCTTCCAAACAGTTAGCTCCCCATCATTCAAGAGACAAAAATTTAGACAAAGGGTCCAGACATCCGAATCTGGCTCCAACATCAAGCCTAGAACTAGAAGGCATTAGAAGCATCATCTACTCGTGGAGTCGAAAGAGAAGCTGGTATAACAGCAGAGGAGGTGCCAAAGCATCAAAGAAGAGGAGCTGCACACAAGGAAAATGAGCAGCTACGAGACAGGAAATAGAAACTTGGAAAAAGAGGTTCATCGTCCTAAAAGGATAAGGGGAAAAGCCGATTGCCAAACCAGACGAGAACGGGAAAGAAATCGTATTGTGGACCAGCTCGACAATGGATCTCATTCCTGCAAATGAGCTAAAAGGGCATGCATGGGTGGCCACAAAGAAGCTAGAAGAGAAAGCAAATGATGAGGCCGATTTAAGGGTACATATAAAAGAACTGGAAGCACTTATTGAAGAATTCAAAGAACATCAAAAGAAATATGGCAAGACCATCAAGGCACTGAAGAAGGAGGTGAAAGCAACTACATCCACAAGGGTGACCACAGGCAAGGGTGGAAAGATGAACATAAACGAGTTGAATGTCGCGTTGACGACAGCAAATGCTGACATTAGAAAAAAGGTAGATCAGATGGAGGCCATGAAGAAAGCACATGCTGAGGAAGTACAGTCCAAAGAAAAGATGCTTCAAGGCTTCCAAAGCTGGGCCAAAAGAGAGAAGAGGGCACGGGAAGACATGCAACAAAAGCTACAAGAAGAACTGGGCTAGAAAAGCCTAAATGCTTGGATGGAAACCACCCTTAAATGCATGCAAAATCTGGTGCAATCGGCACAATAGGCAAGTGCCATGAGGCCTTCCAACTGGGATGACATTGCCAAATTCATGAACTAATTGGAAGTGCTTAAGGTGGTAGGTCAGGGCCAAAGCAGTTCCCAAGCAACAGCACAACAGGACAAGGTTGAAGCCCTTCCCTCAGATCCAGAGCCGTGCGGGGAAGCAGTGGGCTCTTATGACTCGCAGATCTAGGTGAGGAGGCAACGACTCATTCGAAGAGCAATAGTGCTAGTTCCCCTCACGAACGGAGTCATCTAGCAAATAGAGAAAAGGGGGTGCCAAGATTAGAACCATCAAGAACACCACCATATGGATGGAAGTGGAGCCGAGGCGGGAGAAGAGGGCTAGGAGAGCTGGAGCAAACTCTCTTTGAAGATGATGCCATCACTTCGAAACAGACAAAGCCCCATGCTTTTGCAAGGCATGGCAGTAGATACTGAGAAAAGGATTAAAGCAAAGTACTCAGAGAGGCACGACCCGTTGATGTGCAGTTCAGACGACATATGAAAGGATAGGAAGGTGGATGGAACCGGCCATAGCCGTCTGTCAGAGACAATTCGGATCCAAAAAAAATAAAAAATTTTCACAGCAACAACTACTTTGGGCTTCGTTGTTGCATGCAGCATCCACCGTGATCGCTAGGTGTTAGCGGCCAACCAACCCGTTTGGCCGCCGCCTAGATTGTCCCGTTGTGTAACAAACTATTATGACTCAAGATTTCTTACTTTTGTAACAACTTTGTAACATTTTCTTACTAAACGGGTAGTACCTAGAGGGTGTAAGTAAAAAAGGAGATTAGAGAATGGAGAACTGAGTGGATAGTTGAGCTGAAGAGTGGATTAGAGGATTGGAGAACTGAGTGGATAGTTGAGCTGAAGAGTTCATGAGCTGAGTTTTGCCGATAAATTGTATTGTTGAGAGGTCAAGATGATACTGAAGAATGTCTCATGGGTTGGTCTCTATTCTACACTACATAGTTTTGTATGTTGTATATCCATTATGTGTTAAATGCATTCTTGTCTAGACATGAACTCCTATGTGGAATCATGATAGACCTAAGAACTAACCTGTTTGCAGCATCATGACTAATTAGGCAAACAGGCAGCTCAACGCATCAGTGTTGGCTTGTTACATTGGGCACAATTACATTAGTCGTTGCTTCTGAGGAGCTGACTAGGTGGTCCAGAACCACATAAGTGCCGGGTCTTGACCAAACTCCGACACAAAATGATTGCCATTTGAGAAGCTCTTACCAGTAAGCTTATGTATTGTTACACTCGCACTGTCTAGTCTTGTATAAGATTATCAATGTACTCTAGATTTTCATGTAATGATGATTTCAAGCTGATGCACATGACTAAGATGCAAAGTATGTTCGAAAATGAACTAAGTGCGATGAAAAATCACTTAAATTAAGTAATGCAAGTGAATGAGATGGATTTTAATACAAGAGAGGGTTTCCATAGTGGAATAGTACTCTAGTTATCCAATTTTTACTTTAATTAAGCTCATTTTTTACTAATTGATTGCTAATGATAGTGATTAAGTTCTAGTCATAATGATAGTGATTAACATAGCTAAATATTGGAGGCTTCAATTGAGCTCAATGGTGAGAACTTTGATGGGGTTTTTGGCATTAACTTTTTTCCCTTGATAAGGAGATTCGGATAGAGCCAAGAAACCAACTTAAATCTCTATGAAAAGAGCAAAAATACGCAGAAGGAAATTTGGTTTTTCTTCTCTATTGTGCTCACTCTAGTGGATGAACCTTACTAAATTTTGGTTTTTGAGGAGCTTATACCATTGCTAAGCTAGCCCTAAGAGGTCTTGACACAATTTTGAGCACAAAAGGAGAATAGGAAAAAAAACTAGTCATGGATGAAACGTTTCTATGTGGCCGTACAACACAAATTTTGCCAATTCCTCTGAGATGTGGATTTGCCTATGGTTTTGCAACAATCTCCTAAAAGGGATTGGCTAGTAGATGAGGGAATGAGCAATGGCAAGCACTTGAAATTTAGGCCACAAAGAGAAAGATTAGATAAGGTTATGAATAGTGGATAATTAGTTGATTAGTAAAATAATTAAGGTAATGTCAGTTGAGATTAGTGATGTGGGGATAGGGAAGGCTTTGATACCATGTTAAAAATCATGGATATCATATGTACAAAGTGATTAGTACTAATCTTATAATAATCTAATGATTAAGCTAATCTAAGGTGGGTGATGCCTAAGCATACATATGATGATTAACTGCTAACTAATTAAGCAAGAGACTTAAGCACAATTAGGTTATAAGATTGAGACTTGTACTCATATAGAGACTTAAGAGCTTGATTGGTCTATGAGATAAAGCTAATACATCAAGAGTATCTATCATGCACATTGGCATAAAAGAATTATGAAAAGCCCCCTAAAGTCTACACATGGAAATTTTTATCTCATGAAGTTTAAAACCATGACAAAAAATCATTGAAGCTACTTATATAAAAGAAATTTACGGTTATTGACTTTTTTCTTACATCAAACTAAGAGTTTGCATTCATATTCCATTTGACATTGTGCACTTGATTGTTCTTAGTAGAGCTACTCATCTACGATCTCTACACATTATCATAATCTTGATATTATGAAATTGTGTGACCAAATCATCAGACTACGTGAGATCAACAACACTTTACCACCTCCGTGTGGATTGCTATGTGCCATCATCTAATCTTTCCATCAAATACCAACAAGCCTTAGATTGTTCCCATTTGGAGCAAGTAAGGCCAATATTTGGTGACTAAGGCATCCTTGTTTGTGTTTAAAGCTAGAAGGTTTCCAAGCCCTCTTTCTACAATTGCATGTACTTTGTTAGAAAAAGGCTAGAAACCTATGACTTTCCATTGTAGCTCTTGATGGATTGTGAAAGAGGCCAAAAGGATTTTGAACAATGTATTAATAAAGAGAGACCCAAAACCATCTCAACAAAAGGCAATGCACATAGGACATCAAAAAGGCAATGGTTTTTGGTCACACAACTAATAAGTGCTTCCAGTCTCCCTAAGTTGTTGCTCCTATAAAGCCCTGTATTATATCTTTAAGTGGTGCCATCAGATACCTACCTAACCAATGGAAAATTTCAAGGCATATATCATATGTTTCTAAAGGTACCTTGGCTTCACAATAAATCCACTCAAAATATTACATAAAATTGACTCCTATACAAATCCATCAATTTGGAAAGATTTGGAAGCCCAAAGTGCAGCTTGGCAGACATGTAGCTTGAGGATCTTTCCAATAAGGTTAAAGGTTGGGAATATAATAAGACGTGTTAATTTATCTACACAAATACTTCTAGGAAAAAGTGGGATTGTAATTAAATGAATGCTAACCTTGTTTTATGAGTGTCCATGAAGATTAAAACTGTTTTTTGGATGTAGTACGTACAATCATTGTGAGACGCACATTTGGACTCATACATATCTGAGAGTTGTCTTTTAAGAGCCACATTTCTCGATATCTAAAGTAGTTGAGACGCCTTATTTTCAATGGCTAATAAGGACCATTATGTGTGTGTGTGTGTGTGTTGTGTGTATGTGTGTGTGCGTGTGTGTGTGTGTGAGAGAGAGAGAGAGAGAGAGAGAGAGAGAGAGAGAGTCTCTACTAGAAGCCAAAGTGACCCATGGACATCTCCTACATCTATCTAATCAAAAATCAAAGTGAAACATTGGTTTCAAAACAATATCGTGAGTCCCAAGTATATTAGTGACTCTTGTAACAAGTCCTATTCTTCTAGAATCGGAAGTTCCCGCTTTGTATAAAATGATTCATACTGTTTAAATGGTTTAATGTTAATTTTTATGCTTAATTATAATATTTTTTTATTAATAAATCTCTCCTTTTGAAAGATTAATCATCTTTATCATTAGATCCTTGTTAGAAGGATGGATCTTAATTCTCATTATCTTAATCAAAACTCTAGGCTTGACAAGCTAGAGAAAAAGATTAAGTATTTTATTATGATTTTAATCTAGTTAAAAATGATGATTAATTTCTTTAAGCTTGTTTATGATCAAGAAAAATCATACTAATTCATTTATGATGCTTTGAAGACAAGCATGCATCTCAAAGTATAATGGACATCAAAGCATCATTCTCCTTTGAATCGTATATCATACATAGACCATGCATACTCATAACTGTCATTGTTCTCACATGAACACCACCTCTTAACCTCAATCCGGTGTGACAACATTGTGAACTAATCCATAGAAATTGAATGAACTTCTGATTGTGTAAGCGCACATGCCCCTCCACAGATGCTATGTGCTAGATCACTTGAATTCGAACGGCAACATGCCCTTAGTAGGTAAGTGATAAGTTGAAATGAGGCATCCATTGGTATGACGGGGAATAAAGAGTTTACCATGTACGAGATGTAAGCATAAGTAACCTCCTCTCTATCAAGCTTGAGAGGAGAGATGTCAGATCTTCAGTTCAAAATAGTGCCCCAAACATTAGCCTCGCTTTGGGCTCTTTAAGAAAGTGTGTTTGTACGTGATGGAAATGTGCTCGAAATCATTGCCCCTAGACGTCCCAATGATGCTATCCCATGGCTTCTCGTGCATGTCGCTTGTTCACATAACCTAAAGTCTTTGCTAGAGTACATTCTCTAGAAAAGGAGTGAAATGCATCTGAAGGCCTCCGCTATATGTGAGAAACGTGCTACATCATCTCCATAAAAGAGGATGAAGACCATTGTGTTTGCCGCTTGTTCCATTTGGAATGCTCCGCTTAACCATTAATGTTGGCCTTCCCAAAATACGTACTTAAGTTTCACCCTCAACAAAAGGAGTGTAATGAATCCAAACGTTTCTGTAAGGCCTGCCATGTCAGTGAGAATAGTGCTACGTCTCTATAAAGGAGGATGGAGACCATTGTCTCATCTAAGGCCTCCCTTGTCAGTGACAATAGTGCTACATCATGTCCATAAAGGAGGACGGAGACCATTGTCTCATCTCCGGTGGATCTTTCCCAAACCAACTTGAGATGAATCTATTGGCTCGCGTATAGACGCCGAAGAGTGTGGGCAAGGGGGCAGCCTTCTTCCATTCCAATCATGCTGTATATTAGATATGATATCCCCATTTCTATCTACTTGGTAGCAACTGTTGCCCCATCTCAATTGGCTCAGCATCTGAGTTCATTCATTTAAAAAAAGTTATATTTACATCTTCAAAGGCCAAAAATGTCCAAAGGTATTACAAAAGTCCTTGAAAAGATTTGACTCGTGGAAAAAAAAGCAAAGAGATCACAAAGGTTTGTATGAGACAATGTGATCCAATCAAGACATATCCATCATGCATATTCGCATGTAATGAGAAAAGCCTTCTAAAAATAACAATAATGCTAGTGCTTTATTGAAAACCCACACTGTACTTTCCTTGACTTTGAGACAGAAGCGCTTTTGCAAGACATTTCTACCCCTTAACAATATGAAGCATAAAGCACATGGATCAGCAACCAAAGCACAAAAACCAACGCTAGTCTGCACTCATGTGGGAAGCAATAAGCTGTGCATTGAGCATAACTAAAAAGAAAACCTTCCTCATGACAAGGTTCCAATTAGGAGACAACATGAAAATGCACATGTAGATGCATGGCTGCAGCAGGAAGCACTGGCGAAATGAAGCCAAGCTTGTATCAGTTTGGCAAGATGCTAGTGTCCCTTGACACGAGGAAAATCGTGCATGCAGATTTCTTCCCAACTACACATGTGGGAGATGGAAAAACCAATGAGGATACAGAGCGTCTAACATGCTTCACTTGTGTGACTTAATTATGCTCAATTATAATAGTTACAAAGACTGTATTATCCCATCCCACACTCTCGTCACAACAGTCTCATCAGCCTGAGAAAATGTCCTGTCAGGCTTTTGCCAGTTACACTATGCAGCTTTGGCAGGCTTAAAAATCTCGAAAGCTCATCCTAGGGTCTTCGGTCTTGCCTCTACTACCCCTTCCTCTTCCCCGGGAACGCCCTCTTCCCCTACCCCGTCCTCTCCCTGATTTTCTGGTGAAGGATCTGCCATATTTCATTTGAATAAGGGAATGCAGCAGGTCATCACAGAGTATGCATGCTCTATGCAAAGTGATGCCGTCTGCAAGGGGTGTTGATGCTTTATTGAAGTCAATTTCAAGAATAGTGGATCCACATTCGACACACACCTCATCGGTTGTCACAATACGGTGTGCATTTTGTGGTAGATACACCAAACAATTGCATCTGTTGCAATCAAGCCTCCATTTAGGGCCACTCACTGGGTCTAGAACCAATGTCCCATTGCACTCTGGGCATGCACACACACCTTGTTTCACCATAGAATGCCGACATGTTGGATGCAGGCAAAACGTACATGGCATACCACCACCTACTTTGCTCCCCCTGTCTCCTTTCCCAGTACCAGTAGCCACTGCCATGGCATCTACTTCTTCAAAAGGTGGATGGTTGTAACAGTAAGGGCAAAGAGGGTACGACTTGCTATCTGGCCCCAAGAAAGAGACTAGAACGAGCTCAAAATTGTCCAATGGGCAAGTCAGCTCCTTGTACAACTGCAAATATATCACAAGAAAAAAAAACGCTTTAGCTGCTACATCAGCATATATCAGGTTTACACAGTTGGAGAACCATTCTCTCACCTTGATGCTGCCGTTCTGTGGAAGCCCATAGACCTCTTCACATGCAGAACAGTACAAGCGTGCAGGCCGCATGGCAATGTACTTCATGTATCTTCCACATTTACCACATTTGCTCAGCATTTTGCCCGAATCAGCAAGTGGAGAAAACTGTGCCTCAAAGAGTGTATCCATGCGCTCAATCTGTAAGAAGAGTCATCTTAGTAAGTTTATGGAAGAGCTCACAAAAGGCAGAGAGAATATTGATAGATGTGAGGACCTGAGACACAAAGTATGAGAATTTGGCCATAAACTCCTGCAAGACATGGCGGACTACACGGCCATGGTCAGCTTGCCCCTTGGCAATCAAAGTGATCTGCTGTTCTATGAAACTTCGTATATCAGGCAGGCAGAGGTCAACATCAATGGTTTGATATCCTCTTACAAGAGTGATCCCAAGTGTGGTGGGAGCCAGGCGCCGGCCAGTTTGAACCTGAAACCCTTGATTAGAAACAAAAAAACACTAATGTCTTAGCAGGTTGCCAAGTTGGTTGGGGAATTAATACAAGATTTATAAGTACCTTAAAACTCACTAATTAATCACTTCACTTGTCAGGAATCAACAGCTAATCGCTGCACCTGTGCATAATTTCGCTCGCATATGTTGTTTATATGCACGGGAATAGAGGCATCTGTGCCAATCCCATGCTTCTCCATCAAAGAGATTAGCTCACTTTCCGTCAGATAATCAGGTGGTGAAGTTCGTCCCTGAACACTCCACCTCCAGTTAACACCCAGCTTCACTTGCAATTATTACAAGTAAGCTTACACAACACTAAATAGAGCTTGAGCCTTGGACAATACCTGATATAGCTCTACCTCTGCAACTTGGACAGATTCACCTATAGAAAAACTCGGCAAGTTTTCTTCGGAAACACCAAGCCACGGCATGATGGCGGTGAACCCCAGATTCAGAACGTTCTGCCCAGTACATGAGAACCGTTCCCCAGCACCCGTCAACTCTATTCTAGTCCTGAGTCAATGTGTATCTTACAGTCATGTCAGTAAAAACACCCATATTACCGTAGAAGTCCACAAGTTTACAAAAAGTACCTGAAATATTTGCAGTCAGGGCTCACACTCCCAAGAAAATGTTGTGTCACATACTGATACAATCTCCACGCATCACTGCCTCCCAGGTCCGTCTCTGTCGTCATTCTCATTGGCGTAATAGGAGGATGATCACCGACGTCGACTCCCCCTTTGGGCACATGAGGTCCAGTAGCCAAAAGTGAGCGGACATACTCACCCCATACAGGATGACTCTGCTGTGTCAACAGAATGCCTCGCACATCAAAACTGGTCGGATATGCAGTGCTCTCGGTTCGAGGGTAACTGATTATCCCAGAGCAATAAGTCACACCACAAAGAAGAAAAAAGAATATTGTATTTACATGTGGCAGAAGACTGCAAGCTTATATCAAGTGTAACATATTAGCTTCTATGACATACATAACAGGCTTAGCATTTAGAAAACCATATGCCTTCACATGTGGAAATCTAAATCTATACAATCGTACAGGAGCAAATGACCAGACATCATAGAGTTCCTACCTTATATAGCCTTGTGTATATAACCGTTCCGCTATTTGCATGGCATGGTGTGGTCCCATCCCAAGAGCACTAGATGCTACCTGCAAGATAAGCCACATGATTACTCCCTTTGAGATATTTTTCATTCCATAAGAACAAGAGCCATTGCTCAATGTACATGATTCGCATAGCAAAAGGAGCTCAATTTATGCTACACCTTTGGTGAGGACCAGAAGAACCAGGCTAGGTCCAGTGCCAAGTCATGCGCACAGAGTCAAAAGTCAGTCAAAGATGAACTGAATGCCAATACCAATGCATGAGTTTGGCTTTCAGAGAGACGAGCGTCTTGTACTTGCAGTTCACCAGAGAAGCATGTTCCCATATAAGCAACATTGCATCCATAACTCTCTCATCTAATTAACAGAATACAATGCATATGGCCCACATATACAGAGCGGATGCCTTGGTCAACACTGGATGAACTGGTAAAAACGGTCAGAACTCTTCATAAATTCATGAAATATATAAAACAGATCAAATATGGTCAAAACGCACTGGTCAAAGAGAAGCTTGCACAGAGTAAACGCTGGAGCCCCCCCCCCCCCCCCTGCCTTTGCTGGCACCACCCCCTATTCGCCTTCACCTCCCCTTCGCTTTCCACTTCCGCCCCTCCTCTGCTACGCAATCCGCCTGCCCTCCCATATGTGCACCTTCCCCCTCCGCTTTACCCTGCCCCCCCGCCCCAGTTTTCCTCTGTACCATTTCCCCCACCACAATCCCGTCCATCAAAGTCTGCATTGCCTCCTCAGGCTCCTTCCTCCGATATCAGGATAGAGACGTTGATGCTCCGCACTTAGAGATGATATTGTTTGTGTTCCTCCATGTGGCAGTCACTATCCCTTCGAGGCCCTTCTTTCAATTCCTTTATTGCGACAGATGGAGCAAAGTGCAGGCGTACCGCAGGGCTAGAGCAGAGTGGAGCTTTATGGAGGACAGGATCAGAGATCATTTGGCCCCCATCTGGCCCTGAACAGATTGTGATTATCCCCCCTCCAAACTGACCCCGATGACTCTCCATGGAGAGGGTGCCTTAAGCACGTCTCACTCCTCCTATCCCTAGTTTTTTTTTTCCGAGAAAAGATCCTTTCATTAGTTATATAAAAACGCCCGTAGGGCTACAAAAGATCCTCTCCTACTCACAAGAAAAACAGAGTAGTGAACAAAGCAAGGCAGCCCGGGAGACTCTCCCTAGGTGCTGAAAAGTACAAGCATCAGTACAAAGAACTGAGGGGCTAGATCATACAATAGGAGGGGGAAAAGCTAAACAGGTGGCCTGTAATGCCAACGGGGGGATCCCGCGTGTAGGGTGTAGAAGGGGCCGCTGCGCCAGGTGGTGTGAAAGGCCTGGTGCCGCAAGATCGCCTCATCCGAGTCGCCCCGGATGCGGTCATACTGTCCTCGCAGGGTGTGGATCAACTCCTGCCAAATCCCCCGTACAGTCTCTGCTGGTGGCTCCAGTCTCCCCTCAAAGGCCCTGAAACATCGGGCCCTCCAGGTGAACCAGATGGTGAGGCTGCTGAGGAGCTCCCATCGTAAATCCCTCTCCTGTGTCCAGCTGGCGGATGAGAAATCCGGTGACGGAACAAGGCGAGGCTGGCCCCTAATGAATCTGATGGCCTGACTGTCCTGCTCCATCTCATAGCCCATAGCAAGCCCTGACGAAGTCGACCAAGCAGCGGCACCCCACGTAAACATACCCTCTGGAGGAGGGGGGCCAGAATACGCAGCATCCGCAGCCAAATCTACTGCGCCTGAGGGCAATCCCATAGGCAATGTCTCTGTGTCTCCATAGGGTGGCCGCATAGGACGCAGGCCGCCGGAAGACCGCTGTAGACAAGCCAGGTGCCAACTGCTGACCCCCTGTGGGCGACCAGCCACTAGAAAGTCGAGATCCCGTGGGCCTGTCGACTAGCCCAGAGCCGGGTCCAAAAATCCTCCAGGAACTCCTGTGAGAGTCCCTGTAGCCGCCAGTGCCTCGCTGCAGCTGGAGAGACCATCCTCCTCGCCGTCAAAATATGCCGCCCCAGCCGAACAGTATACTGGAAAAAGGTGATCTCTGTGGCCTCAAGGGATGCATAAGGATCATGCCACTCGTACTCCCCAGGGTCCCACTGTAGCCAGGCCAAGAGGCGCGCTGCATATGCCCATATGCGCCAATCCGGGAGCACATCTGCAGGGTCTGGGTCAATATGCCACTTCCGAGAAGCGGCGGCCACTACCCGTATCCTCCGAAAGGTGCACTCTGCAACCAAAGGCGACTCCACTTCCACTCTCTGAAGTCTGCCCTCATCCTGAATCTCATAGTAGAGGCATCTGCCATCCTCAGTGCAAGCTCTGACAGCAATCAGGATCTCCAACTGTGTAAAGGCTCCCATCCACCGTGGGGCCACTAGCTCGATAGGCGTGAACCACTCCTCTGTGAGTGCCTCCTGAATGTCATCGCTCATAATCAACCCCCCTCTCAAGTGACTCAGCCTCTCCACCTGGATCTCCTCTGGGAGACTGCAAAAGGCCTGCCAATCTCCAAAACTACGTGCTGGGCCTGCCGCCAAAGGTCCCCAGGCTAGACGAGGCCGAGAACCCAGCATATGACCCTGCTCTGTGCGAACCGCTGGGCTCCAGATGAGCGGCTGTCTGGCCCGCTCCTCAACACAAGGAGGAGGTCGTTGAGAGAGCCCCGGTCTCAGCAGCTCCCAAGCTCTCGGGATGCTCAAAGCAAATCTGTCCTCCCATCCTCTACTGAGGCCTGTCCTCCTCATCTCTATGAAGATCCATCGAATCTCTGGTGCCCAAGTGCCCCCTGCTGGGGGAGCCCGAGCCTGCAGCCGTTGCAAGAGAAGCTCTTTCCAAGGCTCAGCGCCTGGAAGCAGCCCCCGAACAATAAGCTTCCCCAATAAGGCTCTACTCTGATCGACTGGATCTATAATGCCCAAGCCTCCCTAAGACAACGGAAGTGTAATAACTGCCCATGCAACCTTTGCCCGGGCTGGCTGACCGTCCCGCCCAGACCAAAGAAAGTTCCCGATCAGCCTCTGTACCTGGCTGATGCAAGAGCTCGAGAAGATCCAGCAAGACGTAATGTACCACATGGTCGCTAACAGCACCTAATTTGCCACCACCACCCTCCCAGCCAAGGATAGTCGAGCTGTACTCCAATACAAAAGCTTCTTCCAAATGCTCAGAAGAAGCGGGGCAATCTGCTGCTCAAGTGACAAATCTAGTCCAATCTGGCATCCCAAATACCGCACTGCTGTGCCAGGAGGAATCCATCTAAAACCGGGGTCCGGGCTCCATGCCGGAGTGGGAGTGCTACTGATCCAAAAGGCCACTGTCTTGCGCCAATTGATCAATGCTCCCGAAGCTGCACTAAAAACCTGGAGCGAATGCTCTGCTCGAAGAAGATTGGCCTCTTGGCCATGCAAAAATAAGCCCGTGTCGTCTGCAAACTCAGCATCGAGCAGGTCCTCCCCCCGGACAGGGAGCTGGATTCCTCAAACCAACCTCCTCTGCCGTCAAATACATGCTCATAGCCTCCGCAAAGAAGAGAAAAAGAAAAGGGGCGAGGGGACACCCTTGACGGACTGATCTGGTCAGTTCAAAACCCGGTCCCCGTCCTCCTGCAATCAACACCTGGCTACGAGCTGTGGAATACAGAGCCGTCACCCCTCTAATCCAACCTGGCTCAAAGCCCAGGCGAAGCATAGTGCCCTCTAACAAACCCCAATCAACTCTATCGTATGCCTTCTCAAAATCGAGAAGCATCACGACCAAGTCCTCACCAAGAAATCTAGCTCAAGCCGTCGCCTCCCAAAAGGTGAAGATGTTGTCAAGGGTACTGTGCTCCTTGACGAATCCTGTCTGGGTAGCATGAATCAACTCCCCCAGGAAGGGCTGGATCCTCAAACTCAAGGCCTTTGCTAAGACCTTGTAGACAGTATTGAGGATTGTAATAGGTCTCCAATGCCGAATATCATCTGATACTCCCTCCCCCTTGGGGATAAGAAAGATCAAGCCCTCTGAAAAGCTCTGTGGCATCACCCCAGTGTCCAAAACATACTGAAAGCCCCTGCGGAGGCCTGGCCCCAAAAGGTCCCAATAGCGCATAAAAAAGGCCGGCGTCAGTCCGTCCTCCCCTAGGCAACTATGTCGCGGCAGGACCCTCAAGGCCTCAGCAAGCTCAACCTCTGAAAGAGGCGCACCAAGAACTGTACGCATACGATCTGTGACCCTCCTCTGCACATGGGCCCACACTGTCTGTCTGCAAGCATCCCGATCCTCAGTGGCTGGCTCCGCTGAAAGCAGGTCTCTATAGAATCCAGTGGCAATGGCTCTGATCTCCTCGGGCTCAGTAGCTACCGATCCATCCGGCCTCCCAAGCAGACGGACTCCTGCTCGAGCATGGCGGGATCCAGTAATCTCAAAAAACTCCCCAGTCATTCTATCACCAAGCTGCGTCCACTGAGAGGCCCGGCAAGGCGACGATAGTAAAACTCATGTCTCTGCTCCTCTGCCTCTCTAACCTCCTGGCGTGCCTGGCTCAGTTGGGACGCCACCCACTCACATGCAGGCTGCTGCTCCTGAAGGCGCTGAAGCGAGGCAAGGCTACGTCTCAGCCGATGCTCTCGCTCGCGAATCTCTCCCAGCCGTGTCAAAGCTGCAGCGTGTAGAAAAGAGCTAAGCTCGATGAGTCCCTGGGCACACTGGCCTGCTGCATCCTGGTCAGAGCACTAACTATCATGCCAGATCCTCTCAATGTCCTCAGCGAGACTAGGATCTGTAAGTACCCTCTCTGGGATCCTCAACTGCAAGCTGGGCTCCCATGTCCTCTCCTCCAATGTCAAGATAACTGGCGCATGATCTGAAAATGAGGTGCCAGCGAGAATGCCGACAGAGCCCCCTCGCTCCCCTAACCAGTCGCCCACATAAAAGCGATCAATCCGTGATAGATTAGTCCCTCCCTGCCGGCGATCCGACCGAGAGAAACTAAGACTGTCCTGAGAGCGGGAGAAGGCCCCATGCTGCCATGCATCAGTGATCCTCAGTGACATGCAAAACCGGTCCCAAGCTGCAAGCTCCGTGCAGTGCACTGTAACATGACTGCCTCCCACCCTATCAGCCGGGTCCTCAAGCATGTTGAAGTCTCCCCCGACACACCAATGTGCGGCCTCTGGCAATGCATCCGTAACCTGGGTCCAGAACTCTGCTCTGGCACTAGCATGGTTGGGCGCATAGACGTTGAGCACGCCCAGTAGCTCATCATGCATCCTCAGAATGACATACTGTGCTCTACCAAGCACAATGATCCCTCGATCCACAATGGCCTGCCGCCATACATCTGCAATGACCATGCATACTCCTCCCTGTCCACCCAAAGGACCAAACCCTGCAGACCAAAAGGTGTCCCATCTACCAGGCATCACCGAACCATATCTCCGGATCCTGCTCTCACCCAAGTGGTGCTCTTGCATCATCAAAATATCAATGCTGCCACCAACCAGGCATCTCTGAAGCTCCTGCCTCAAGCAACCACGATAGCGTATAAAATGTGCTCCGCCAAGGCCCTGTACATTCCATGAGATGATCCTCATGGATGACCTGCTGAGGTGGATGCTGTCTCAGCCGTACGGCGGGCCTTCGCAAGCGGCTTGGATGGAGAGTAGTCCCCATCCGAGCGGCTGCGAATCTGCCCACCCGGTGTACTGCAAGAATCACGGATCAGGCGCCAGTGGGGCTGTGACCCATGGCGACTGCCTCCCGCTCAGACAGAGCAACCTCGTGTATACATACATATCCACGGTTGCGTGCTAAGTCTGCCACTATGCGAACGACCAAGTGACGAATCCCTGAGGCATCCACACTCCCGGGATCCAATAAAAAATGAGCCAACTCCCATAGTCGGCCTATCACATCTGTCACCTCCAGATCGCTCACATGGCAAGAAAACTCAACTGCCTGAGTCTTCAAGGTGCTAAGAGCGAGCTCCAGAGTCCATTCCCGGTCACATGGGCCACAGAGAGGGAACGAGAAGGCCACCGCTGAATCAAGTGCCGCCTCCCCGCGGGCCGGAGGTATCACTACATGAAGTCGGATGGGTGCTGGCTCATGGGGGCCCTCTGCTCCAAAAAGCCGTGTGAAGGAGTAATCAAAAGCCTCCGAGCGCTGTCTAGTGCCGAGGCGACTCAGCCGACTGCGGATAGATGATTATCCGTGAAGCCCGAATCGGCATGGTAAGTCTCCTCTGCGGTGCTCGATCAAGATCGGTGCTCAGAGCCCTCCTAACTGCAGGTGAACGCCAGGGGACTGCAAGGGCCTCCCGGGGAGCTGAGGCGGGGGGGGGGGGAGGAGGGGGGGGGGCGAGGGAGGTGGAGAAGGAGCCGCTGCCAAAACCGGAGTGGGGACGGGAGGCGGCGAAGGTGGAAGCGAGGCGGTAGGGGGGGATGGGGGTGGGGGGGGTGGGGGTGAAGGAGGGGGTGCTGGCATCTCCTGGTCCTCAGTCGTCGCAAGGGTCTCCTCCTGTAGGGGAGAAAAGCTGTTCCTCACGGGAACCCAGTGATGCTGAGATTGTGGCTGCTGCTGCATCGGTCTCTGGGCGTGCTGCTGTGGCTGTCTCCTTCGACGGCGCCTCTGTCCAGGCTGCCACTCCGAGGTCTCTGTGGCCTGAGCAGGTGTCCCGGAGGCTGCCTGCCGAGCCGCGTCTGTGGGCGGGCCACCAGGGGCCTACTGCTGCGGTGAGGGTCGGGGTCTCCTACGAGGATAGGCCTTGGCCAGATGGCCGACCTGCCTGCAAATAAAGCACTGGTTCGGGAGCCCCGAGAACTCCACTCTCTGATCAATCCATCCCCCCCCCTATCCGAGGTAGCTGAATGACCTTCGAAAGGGAGGAGATGTCTAGAACCAAAACTCTGACCGAGGATAGCCCAGCTGCTTTGGCCACCACTGAAGTTGCTGTGGGGCCAGTCTCTAGCACCGAACCCACCAATGCTCCTAGCCTAGAAAGGAGCGGCAGGTACTCACGGCGGAGTCCAGAGAAGCAAACTGTAACATGGAAAAGGCGCTCTCCCTGCTCGGCCGCCGCTGCTGGGTCAAAGCCATGCTGCCAAGGTCTGAAAAATGCCCGAGCACCCCTGATGTCTAGGGGACTCATGGCTAGGACCTTGGCCGCGCTCTGGGCAGTCTCGAACTCGATCTGGTAGTGACCACGGCCCAGTAGCTGAACGTCCAGGATCTTGCCCACATCTGCAAGAAGGCGGGCTTGGAGAAGATCCCGAATCTCCCCTCTGCTGGGGCGAGTGCTGACTATACGGCAGATGGTGGAGTGTGCCTGGAGGCGTTCCACCTCTGCGGCGAGGCTCGCTTCCTCTTCTGGCGAAAGAGAAAGTCTAATGGGGGTATCCTTAGGGGCGGGCGAGGGGGCTGCGGGAGAGTCCCTCTGAGGTGGGGCGGGAGGAGCCTCCATCAGTGTCTGAAGCTAAGTCGAAGGCGGAGCGAAAGCGGAGAGTCCTGCAAGAGCCGGGCTGCACACAAAGGGCGGAAGGGGAAGGCGGAAGACAAAACCAGGGGGCAGAAAAATCAGAAAAAAAGGGGAGGCAGGCGGCGAAGACAAAAAGACCCCCAAGGGGGGAGCCGAAAACAGCGCGCAATAGGGGGCGGGGGGGAAGATAAGGCGACGGTGGCGAAAAAAAAAAGGGGGGAGCGGGGCGCTGGAGACAAACGGGAGGGCGCGAAGGAGAGGAGGAGCAGCAGGGGCGGGCACTGCAGCGCTGGGGCGCGCAGGACAGCCAGGCAGGGGAGGGGGGGGGTGAGCAGACGCGATGGCGAGAGAGGGGGGAAGGCGTGCAGTCAAGCGCGAGCGGGGGGGGGGGGGGAGCGCAGCTTCAGCGAGTGATCTAGGCTAAGAATGCTCCTCCTCCTATCCCTAGTTATGCGGATCGTCTCTTGGAATGTTCATGGGATTTGGTTTTGGGTGGGAGGCGGGGGGGGGGGGGGGGGGGGGGTGGCTTTCACTGTAGAAGAGGGGTATTCTTCGGGAGCTTCAGAGAGCTTGCATAGGAGGACCAATTGACTTCTTGTTCCTGCAAGAACATCACCTTCCGGCAAGGCGCACATAGATTTTGCCCGGACACAACCATAGCTTTTGGTCCCCCGCTTTCGGCCTTGAGGGGAACCAGGGAGGGGTGTGCATTTCGGTCAGTGAGCTGTTGCTTTCGTTGGTGCTTGATTCAAGCATCATTATTCAGGGGAGAGCGCAATGGATTATAGTCAGGGTTGGGGAAGACCGTGTGGGTCTCCTCAACATTCATGCCCCCAATAGGGTGGTGAGGCGGATTGAGGTCTGGGCCCAGGTGAGATAGACACTTCCCCAAGCAGATTTTTGGTGCAAAGGTGGAGATTCCAACATGTTGGAGGACCCAGAGGACAGGTAGGGTGGAGGCTTGGATACTATCACACGGAGTGAGTACACGGCTTGGGGGGAGTTGACCCTCTCCCTAAGGGGCAAAGGATCCATGGCACTTACCAAAGTTTGGCCACACACCGAGAAGCCTTCGCTTCTCCAGATAAGACCAGAGGATGAAGGGACCGAGCCTCTCGCCCATTGACACATTTTATGTGGATGAGTGGGCTTGTAGCAGAGGTGGTTTGATAGGTATTCTTGTAGGCACCACGCAGTCAGATCATTCGTCAGTTGTCCTTCTCCTAGAGGACACATGGAGACCAAAGCATCAGCAAAGTGTGCGCATCCCTAACTCCTTGATCTAGGACCCAAAGTGTTGGGTTTTATGCTGTGTATGCACCCAGAGGAGTGCTAGTGATCATCAGTAGATTACTGGGGCACTTTTTACTTCAGTTAGTGGAGGGTTTTTCCCCAGTTTAGCTTAGTTTCACTTATAAGCAGTTTATAAGTGTTTTGGTCCACCCGGCACATTTTATGGCCGGACATGTGAACACATCTCTTTAGGTCACTTATTATGTGGCTATTGTACTTCACATTTTGAATTATCTGAATACAAGCAGTCGTGTTCTCTCACTGTTGTTCTCCACGCCTGTGTTTGTACCATCTCCAAACCCTAACCCTAACAGTGCATAGGCCTTCATTTGGTATCAGAGCATTGAAGGCCTGCCCTTGCCCTGCCCGTACTCTGCCGCCTTCAGTTTCTGTCCAACCCGTACATCAGTACCTGCCCGTACACACACAGTAAGCGCCGCCTTCAGTAGGTACACTACAGCTTGCAGCTTCCGTACCAGACGTCGACAGCAGCATTCCGTACAGGTACCTGCCCGTACACTGTGCGCCGTCTACAGCACCTGTCAGCGCCGACTGTACCTGTCAGCGCCGACTGCACCTGTCAGCGCCCTTCGTACTGTACCTGCCTGCCTGCATACAGTCGACTGCACAAACATAAAACCTGTACCAGCTGTACCTGGTCGCCCTGCTCCATACTGTGCTCAGTACAGTAAACGTACCTGCACAGTACTTGCTACGAAGGTCTGTCTGCAGTCGCCTTCTGTTCAGTACAGTATCTGCTTCAATACCACTTCCGTAAAGCATCAGTCGACTGTACCTGTACTTGTTCATTTGGTGGACTGTACCTGCACTTGTTCATATGGTGGATTGTACCTGCACAGTACAGTCAACTGTACTTTGCACTACAACTACCTACAACTACCACAACCTACTCAGAACATCACACTGTGGTAAGAATTACAAGTTTTGAATACTGGGTATTTTTATTTTCTTTGTGAAAATCTACAGGCACTACAGGCAGACTTTCTTGCAAAGAAATCCACAGGTTTCTTGCAAGGTTTTGGGTGCAGTAATTTTGGGCATTTTTGGGGCATTTTGGCATTGTGTACGCCATTTTTGCTACTCTACTCAGTCATTTTAGCATTGTGTACACCATTTTTGCTGCTCTACTCAGTCATTGGTGCATTGAGCTGCACATTCAGAGGATTGAGAGTGCAGGCATATTTGGGTGAACTGTATTCAGTGGAGTACAGTTGTTTTCAGGGTTCTTGCTATTGGGTTTTTTGATACACAGGTACAACATTGTGCATAGGCATAATGGCAAATCAACAGCAGAGTGATGTATTCACGTATTTGTCTAAGGAAGACAAATTGGACGGCACGAACTACTCCTTGTGGAGTTTTATGCTGAAAAATGTGCTTGTGCCAAAAGGTCTTTGGGATTTTGTTAGTGGTGATGAACCACGTCCAGGTCCATTGGCTCCAGAGACTCCTCCCCAAGGGGGTGCTCGTGGACGAGGACAACAGGTACAGGCTCCAGGGCAGCCATTGCCTGTTCAAAGAACAAATGCTCAGAAGACATGGGATGCCAGGGATGCACAAGCTTTGTCACTCATTGCATTGTCAGTACAGAGGTCTATTATACCTCATATTCGTTCAGCTGGCTCTTCACAGAATGCATGGGTGACTTTGGAGCAGATGTATGCTGCTCGTAATGAGGCTAGGATCTCATTTTTGAAAAGAGAGCTGGAAAATCAGAAAATGAATGAAGGAGATGATATGTCTAGCCACTTAAACAAGCTGCAAGATTTGAGAGAGCAACTCATCAATGTGGATGAGATTATTCCTGAGACACAGCTTGTGTCCACCATCTTGCACTCTTTGCCAAGATCTTACTTGGCTTTTCATACCTCTTTGAACCTCAGCATGAGGAATGCTGTTGAACCCCTCAAGTATCAAAAACTTGTTGCTCTCTTGCTACAAGAAGAGCAAATGAGGAAGAATATGAATATGAACACAAGTGCTGAACAAGCATTTACTACAGGTCAAAAGGGGAAAGGAAAAACTCAGCCAAAGAGTTCAAATCAGAATTCAGGTGATGGTGGTTCATCTCAGGATACCAAGAAAGGTGATGGACAACCCAAGAAGAAGGGCAAATGTCATTACTGTAAGAAGCCAGGTCACTACATCACTAAATGTAGGAAGAGGATTGCCAAAGAGAAGGCAAAGGAACCTGGGATGTATGTTAATGATGCTTCTAAAGCTCCTCCAGAGACTGCTTCTTTTGTTGAGGACACGGATTACTGTTTTTATACATGCAGCTATGATGCCTCTTGGTCTTCACAGGCACTCAGTATGACAGAGCATGCATGTACTTGGTATTTTGATAGTGGTGCCTCAAAGCATATCACATCTCGCAGGGATTTGTTTTGTCATGTTGGCCCTGCCCCTGTTGGCAAAACTGTTCAGTGTGCCAACAATGCTTCATATCCAGTTCGTGGCATCGGGGAGATTCAGCTCACAGCCATTGATGGCTCCATTCTCCGCCTTACAGATGCCTTATATGTACCAGGGATAAAGAAGAATTTGTTGTCCATTTCTTCTTTAGCACATTGTGGTATGCAAGTCCACTTTGATGATGATAAATGCATGGTCAGAGACAAAGCTAATGCTTTGACTTTGATGCTTACTGGTACATTATGTCATGGACTTTATCAATTGGATGCATTTCAGCCAGTGGATCAGTCTGCTTATAATGCATTCACTCTTACTCCAGCTATGGTTGATGCGGAGTTATGGCATGCTCGCATGGGGCATGTAAATTTTGGTAGTCTTATGCTTATGCAGCGACATAACATGTTTACAGATCTACCTCTCATGGAGAAGCCTCCAGATCACATTTGTGAAGGATGTATTTTGGGAAAAATGCATAGGTTTTCCTTCCCACGTGATCAGGCTCTAAGAGCAACTGCAAAGTTGCAGCTTATACACAGTGATCTAAGTGGTCCCATGCAGACGAAGTCATTAGGTGGTTGCTTCTATTTTGCAACATTTATTGATGACTTCTCTCGTATATGCTGGGTCTATCCTTTGACACAGAAATCACAGGTATATGATGCATTTTTGGCCTTTGTAGCAGTTGCTGAGACAGAGTCAGGATTCAAGGTTAAGACTCTCCATTCTGACCGAGGGGGGGAATATATGTCACACATGCTGAATTCCTTTCTTGGGAGTAGAGGTATAAAACATCAGTATACTACTCCTTATACTCCACAGCAGAATGGGGTTGCAAACATTAATTAGGGACTTCTAGCCACCATTAGAGCTTTCATAAAATTTGGGGGGTTTTTTGTTTATTGTGGGGTTCTTATGTCCAATCAGGGATTTCTATTTGTATTTGGGGCTTTTATGTTTTTGCTTGTGTTTATGCTACATCTAAAGGGGTTTCCGTTTTATGCCGCTTACACTTCTAGTTTTTGTTACCCATTTATGTATCTATGATGGAGCAATCAGTCATTCACACTTGGTTTTAGACACATTTTGGGTATCCATCCCTCGCTTCTCACCTTCGAGATTCAGTTCATGGGAGGGTTCCATTCCTTCGTCCTCAACCCGGCTTCGAGGATTCCGTTAAAGACCATCCTATTAGTGTTTGTTCGTGTGGCATGACATCCTAGAGTTGCCATCATTCCGTCATCAAGCATGATATTCTGCTAGGCCCATGCAGGCCACTTTTAGCTCATGACTCATTTTCATTGAGGGAGGGTTTGTTGGGAAAATTCAATGTAAAGAAGTGGTGTATGGGTAGGGGCATGTGAACCACCCCTTGTATGGATTATGTAAGCAGGGATGCCATCCAGTGTGACTAGTCATCCTTATCCTATCATGTACTTTGGGCTATATAATAGCCACCCTGTGTAAATGAATATAACATTGAGCAAGATGTAGCCAGGCTTGTGGATCTAGTGTTTTAGCTAGGGTTTGTCCTTTTAATTAATCTTGCTTATGATTAATCTTGTCTTGTGCCCCATCCTTTGTCTAATCCTTGTGCAACCCTAGATTCCCCTGAACCCTAATCCTACACGACAGAGAAAAAAGGTTTCAGACTTGTGTCATGCCTATTATTTGTGTCAGTTAGGGCCAAAGAAAAACAAATCTAGAGATAACGTCCACGTGATTTTTCATTTTATAAACTAGTTTCTCCAGTGTACCTTAAAGCAGCAAAAAGACCCCTAATATTATGCAATAGGGAAAGCCTTCTAGTTTCTCATTTAATCAATTCTAGTTACCTTGAGCATGTTCACCGTGTTTAATCCTGTTGGCCTCGCCTTGCGCTCCTCTTTTTTAGAGACATCTTTCACTTTGAACGACCCTGCAGCAGCTACCATCTTGTAAAACATGACTGCCACCTGTTCAAAAACTACATGTAGTTTCATGTGAGTGCCATTCGGTCCAACTTGCCAATAGGGCATGTTTAAAAAGTAAAACAATCCACCCATAAATAATAAACTTACATCATTGTCAAAAACCCTATTGCGTTCCCATGTCAACTGGAGTTGATGCCCTCCTTTTATCAAATGGGTACGTATACTCCAAAATGGTTCAGGGCTAAAAGTAGTTATTTGTAAGTGACGCTCAACACAAAAACCTAGTGTTGGAGTTTGGCATGGTCCATACCTACACAAATAAAATACAATCTGCTTTAAAGTGCAGAGACATGTCAGATTTGTGTTTAGTTCATTAAAACCAACAAGAACCTAGCTTTAAAGGAAATTTTTCAATCATAACAACCTATCCTTATCATTACAGAGGAAAGGAACGTACGAGATGACACTAGAATCAAGATTTCCATATTTGCCTTGAAAATATCGTGTCTGGAAGCGTGTAAATGCTACTCCCACCTTAAGGTCGATCTCTTGGCGTGCATCAACCGCCAATGCTTCATTTTTGTTTGGATCGACTAGAGTGTCCATAGCATGGAAGATATCCCTTTCACTGATTGCAGAGAAACGAGCTCGAAAAACCTGCTGGCCAGAAACTTTCTTCATGACTCCTACTGTGCTCTCGATCACTATTAGAAAATGAGTACAATTAATATTCAGAAAACAGCATAAAATTTGTTTTCAACATGAAAAGAAACAGTTCATAAATTCCTATTGAAAGCAACCTTGAGGCTTTTGGAAGGTGAGGTATAAATACAGAAACTGATAATATGTTGCAAGAGACCAAACTATAGGAAACAATGCAAAAACTCATAGACTCATCCTCAGTACTCATTGCCCTCTTCTTAAGTATTGCTAAACAGGCTTTTGCATCTTTGAATTGGAATACAAGTCATCTTTCTTATGTGATATTTTTACCCACAACTTGCCTTCTTGAGATAGGTAGATAGAATATATATGTTATATAAATGTCTTAGGAAGCCACATACAACTTGAGAGAGAGAAAGAAAAAAGAAGAAGAAAGCTGTATTAACATCTACTAGAGGCCGAACTCGACCTATGAGAAATCAATGTACAACTGTCAATGTCTACTGGATGTCCAAAAAAAAAAGGACAAAATGAACATGAAATAAACTATGAGAGTACTGAGCTAGTGGGGGGGGGGGGGGTGTTGGATGGAGCACTACTGCTAGAGGCTCAGTATGCAACCTATATGCGCAGGGTATACAAGAATGCAATGCAGATCTGTCTAGCTCCAACCAATACCATAATGGGGGTGTAATATGTGATACATAGGCGATGGCGAGGCAAAAATACCTCGGAGCATGATCTCCGGGTGTGAGTGTAAGTGAGCTAGCCACTCCTGGATATGGTGCTGATGTCGAGCCCGTATCTCTGTGATCTCCCTATGATGTAGTCTAGGAGTCTGGTAGCCAAGTGCTCTTGGTCTCCGTCTGGCTCGGAGGTCCGCAGCGCGCTGAAGTGTAACCCCCTCCTGTGTCAGGGTAGGCACTGGGATAGATCTCTGGAAAAAATCAATGAGCTGGAGCTGTCGCCCACCTCTCCCTGTGGTACGAGTCCTAGCAGTGTCTCTCTATGGCGCTGTGTGTCTAGCAAGAACTGGCCAAATCTGCGCTGGTATGCGGACTCCATGATCTAGCGGAGTAAGGGATGTCCACTGAAGATGGTGGTGTATCTCTCTCTAATGACACTATTCTCTCTCTTCGCGTTTTGCTGCCCGATGCCTTTTTCTCTTGTGTTTAGCTGCTCGGCGGCTTTTTCTCTTGCTCTTTGGGGATTCGCGAGTGCGCCAATTCGCCTATAATCCTTCCGCCTCTGCCACGTGGTAGCACCTGTGCCATGTCAACCGCCACTTCACACCACGTCACCTGGCAGCCGCCTCTGCCACGTCAACCGTACATGCTGCGCTGGCTGCTGACGGGCTGCGCTGGCTTCTACTCGGCTATGCTTGCAGGGCTGCTAGTTGGCTGCAGTCAACGCCACGTCACCTAGACGGCTATTGCAGGGTTTGTTACTACCTGGCTGCCCCCTTTGGCCACCCCTATGCTGCCCCCAAAAGAAAGAGAGTTCTTAGTTGCTGTACCTGCAACACAATAAGAGAGAGATACCCAAAAACACATACATGCAGATGTACAAACATATGAGCATGCACATACATGTACACACACACACACACCAAGCATGTATATGCACCCACACACGTGTACAAACTTACACATACACATACAAAGTAAAACATGATCAGTGAATGTTAAACATGCTTAAACATAATCACAGTGCTTAAGAAAAGAGGTAAAATACTCAGTCTTGTAACATACCCCCTCTTAAAACAAAGCAATCGTCCTCGATTGTTTATTCAAAGGATCTGCCAAACTGAAACAGAACCTAAGAGCACAACGAGAAAGCTATGTCCTGCCAACAAAAACAGAACATATGAATAACATAAATCAAGAGCATCCACCTCGTGAAATAGTCATGTCCCCCTGGATGCTTTACCTGCTCCGCTCATGGCCATCCCACAAGACCCACGATCAGCAATACATCATGAACATGAGTAAACATTGATGCTTATCAAATGAAAGTCTAGAATAGGCATCCCCATTCTCTCAAAAGATTCGTATATCCATGAATCAAACCGTGCGACTAGTACACATATATCATAGAAATCCCATAGGCAGATATACTATCAGTTCAGTATCTCGGGTGTGCTGATAAGAACACCAAGCGACTTCCAGATCTCATCCAAGCGAACTCTGTGACAAGGGATCAGAGTCACCCCCCTCTTGAGTAACAGGTAGTACTCCGGAATCCACAGCTGAACTTGTTGAAGCACTTTCTAAGGTAGGCTCCAAACCAAAAGCCTCGAGGTAAAGTTGTAGCATCCTCGGTGAAACTGCCAAGTCACCCTCCTCCATCCACTTCGAATCCATAGGTGAATAGTTCACAAACTTCACCAGATATCGACGTGAAACTTTTCCTCTTGACTTTTCTTTCGTTATGTGCCAAAATCTATTCTGGTTGAAGAATCTCATCTAGTTCGTCGACTTCTGGTTGTTGCTCATCAACCTAATGTATAGGCACCTCACCTCTAAAAGGTTTAAGAAGACTCACATGGAATGCATTATGAATCCTCCAAAGATCCGGAAACTGAAGACGATAAGAAACATCACTCATCTTCTCAATCACCTGAAAAGGCCCATAGTACCGCATACTCAATTTAGGATATAAGCTTTGTTTACCTTTCATTTTCTTGAGTCTAGCCTTCTCGAATTTCAAAAGCACCCAATCACCCAAATCAAAAACCACTGATTGATGGTGAAGGTTTGCTGCTTTCCTCTGTTTCTCTTGAGTCCTTTGAAGAGCCACCTTGACCTTCTTGTAAGCCTCATCCATATTCTCCACAAAACGATCTGCCTCAAAGATCTTATCTTTTGTACGTAGGATCGGAGGTACTTTCTTCCCGCCTTCCACAATCTCGAAAGGTGCCTTACCTTACCTGTCGAAGTGTGAATGGTGTTGTTGTAAGCAAACTCCACCAAAGGAAGATACTTTTCCCACTACTCCTTATGATCCGAAACATAACACTTTAGAAGATCCAATACAAGTGAGTTGGCAATTTCCGATTGCCCATCTGTTTGTGGATGAAAAGACGATGAGAATTTCAACGAAGTCTTCATGTTCTCGAACAATTCTCCCCAAAATAAACTCGTCATTTGAGGATCTCTGTTCACTGACAATAGATGTGGGCATAGCAGAGCATCCCAAAATTTCTTGTTATATTCTTCCAGATTGCTACAATCTCTGGAATCTAATCGATGCCAAGCTGTCATAACATCCACCTCAAAAGTCAGTGTCAACCATAAAGAAGAGAAGATTTGCTTGAACTCCACCCAAGTGCTAGGTGCTATTCCTTGATGAAGAAGTGTCGACCACCATTGAAGAGCATTTCCCTATAGGAAAGAAGCTGCCTTTCGTACCTTAGATGCCTCTGTGAAGCTACCACCAGAAAATGCCGCATCAAACTGTTGAATGAAGGTGAGAGCCTTCAAACGATCCTTTGCACCACTAAAAGTATCAAACTTTACTGCAACACCACCCTCTTTATAATCTTTTGGCTTCTCGCCCTGAACAAGATTATCATATGGATGTGGTTTGAGAAAAGAGTTGCCCACAGCATTAAATCCCATGCCCATCATACCACCTCCCATACCAGGCATACCAAAAGCACTTCCACCACCACCACCAAAAGTTCCATACATACCTCTTGGCATACCTCCATTCATACCTGGTTGCATACCATAGCTCCCAGTCATGCCCATGTTGGGTACACCCGTCATGGATGAAAGACAAAGCCTCCGCCAAAGTAACCAGGATGAGAAGTATTAAAAGGGTTTGCATGGATAGGTGGGGGAAAAGAAGAAGAAGAATCGGGGTATGGCTGAAAATTTGGGTGGATGGGAGCCAAATGTTGAGGCTTAGCTTTCTTCTCAGACCCCTGCTTCCATGGTTTAGAATCAGCTTTGAAGTTTTGTGGAAAACATGAGTCCTTCACGAGTTCCAATAATCCCTCCATCAAGCTCTGCATCTTTGCTTCATAGGTTGCATCGTCATCTTCAGCTTCTGGCATATCGGAAGGTATTTGGAAGAAGAAGAAAAAGAATAAGTGGAGCTAGAGTGCTCCTCCACAAAAGACCAATTGGCCCCAAAGTGTGGCGTCCACACAGGTATTTATTTATCACTCGAGGTCGGCGCAGCCCTTGTACAATCTCGAGAAGAAATCCCCTTGCTCCATGTAGAGAAGATCTCCTTGAAGTTTTCACCCAATTTGTGTTGTGGGATATTTTTTTCTACTTTATTTTAAAAAAATACAACGCATGGCACTTAGCGTTTTTTTTCGATTCCACGCTGCTCCTCTCTCTTCGCGATTTGCTCCTCGATGCCTTTTTCTCTTGCGTTTAGCTGCTCGGTGGCTTTTTCTCTTGCTTTTTGGGGATTCGCGAGTGCGCTACTTTGCCTATAGTCCTTCCACCTCTGCCACGTGGTAGCACCTGTGCCATGTCAGCCACCACTTCACACCACGTCACCTGGCAGCCGCCTCTGCCACGTCAACCGTACATGCTGCGCTGGCTGCTAACGGGCTGCGTTGGCTTCGACTCGGCTATGCTTGCAGGACTGCTAGTTGGCTGCAGTCAGGTGCCACGTGGCAACACCACGTCACCTAGACGGCTGCTGCTGCAGGGTTTGTTACCCGGCTGTCCCCCTTGGCCACTCCTATGCTGCCCCCAAAAGAAAGAGAGTTCTCAGCTGCTGTACTTGCAACACAGTAAGAGAGAGATATCCAAAAACACATACATGCAGTTGTACTACGAACATATGAGCATGCACACACATGTACACACACACACACCAAGCATGTATCTGCACCCACACGTGTGTACAAACTTACACATGCACATACAGAGTAAAACATGATCAAACATGCTTAAACATAATCACAATGCTTAAGAAAAAGAGATAAAATACTTAGTCTTGTAACAAGATCAATGCAATGATCTTCCGGTCGTACGGGTGGCAACTCATTTGGTAAGTCATCAACAAAACAATCATTGTACTCTTGCAAGAATTTCAGCCTATCATTACTAAGAGTATTTACATGTACATTATTTTCCTCAACATGACCCCGTACAAAAATCAAGTACGCAAAAACACTCTTTTTCATTACTTTCTTAATTTGTACATAAGATACAAGGGGAAGGGTATCACCCTCTTCACCAGCATCAATTACATGCTCTCGGCCTTTATGCATGAAGGTGATCCTGTTGGTCTTGTAAGCCTTGCTTGGATCAATACGTGTATGCCAAGGCTTTCCAAGCAATACATCACAGCCATTCAAAGGCGCCACAAGAAAATCCTCATGATCCACATAGCCTTAAATGTGTATGCGCAACTTGTCAATGATAGACATGACTTGCACTTCTCTACCAACAAAGGCAGCCCTTGCTTCAATTTGAGGACCCATGTCCTCCACTTCAATACCCAAATCAGCTGCCATATGTGTAGATAAGAAATTCTCAGAAGCACAATCATCAAACATGAACAAAGCGGACTGATCCTTAAGCTGTCCCCAAGCTTTACATACAACCCTGTCTTTGCTATCATGTGAAGTGTTGCCCTGCAAATTCGAAACCATATGCACATTAGGCTTTGATGCATTTACATTATCACGCTTCTTCTTGTTTGGGCATGCGTTTGCAATATGCTCGGTGCTACCACAAGTAAAGCATTCCCCCTCGCTCATATATTGCTTTTTCTCCTCCGAAGTGAGACCATAGTCTCTCAATTTGAAGGGACGCTTCTTGGTAGTGTTATTTTCAGTCTTTGGACCATTTTTATCTTGGTTTTGGTCCTTTTTAGGTGGTTGTCCATTATTTTGCAGGTTTTGGACAGCCCTCTCTTTGCCTTGAAATGAGGGTTTAGCCTTATTGGATGGACTCAATTTGAGTTCCAATTGCTCGATGGTAGTGGAGGTTGCGATTAGTTGATGTAAGGTGTGACCAGGATACATTTGTAATCCCGCTTTGTACACGAGTTGCAATCCCGATTGAAACCTTCTCTTCCTTTCCACCTCAGTGACATGCATAAATGGAGACACCTCCAAAAGCACTTTCCAAAACTTTTGTACATATGCATTCACTGTTTCTTCCTCATTTTGCTTCACCCAATCCCACTTCATTGTTATCTCATTCAATGCATTGGGAGGCAAGAATTGAGCATAGAACCTCTCCTTGAACTCTTCCCATGATCTAACAGGATTCGGTGAGAGCTTCTCCGTGAGCCGCCAATGGGCAGCAATGCCTTTCATAAACATGCTTACATGCCGGATCATGGATTTCTGAGTGAAATCCTCATCACTGAAAGCAATATCAAACTGGGCAATGATGCATCATATTTCCCATGATATGCGTCAAACTTCACAGATTTGTCTCCGGCTTTGAAGTCTCGAGACTTTGATGCATGTGCCTGCATCTCAACATGTTTTCCCCCATGTTTGTCCATTGGGACAGCCCCTATGACTGGCATCATTTTAGAACCAAAAGGAGATGCATAAGGCATAGATACATGTGCCCTGTAAGCATGAGACATGGCTGGCCCCTCAACATGCATTGATACATTTTCAACCATAGCTTCTCCCTCACGAGCACACTCGAAGGCATGAGTGGCATGAGAGATATACGGAATACCTGCACCAACAGAAAATTGCAACCCATGTTGCATGTGTTGTGCATGCACATTTTCAACTGGCAATGGCATTTGACATACATTTTGACCACTACCATAAACATTGTATCCTTCACGGGCTACATAAGGTATTCCTGCATGGCGTGAAGTCAGGAGGGACACACAATTGGAGCGTGTGTCTTAGTGGGAGAAATATGGCATTGGTACTCCAGACTTGGTATGTAACAAGTTACTAAGTATAACTTTTCTACGAATATCGACAATCTTATACTTCTATTCAATGATAAATGTTGATTTTTATTTGTAGACACGCATTGCCATGAGAGTTCTCTCACAAGACTAGTTCACGACCTTGTGATAGAAACTGGAGTACATGGACACTTTTCCACACCAAGAAGAGGAATAGGCTCTCAACTGCACACTTGGAGAGGCTTGTGTTCTATCATTGCAACTTGCGATTAATAGAGCAGAAAGGCAGCCCCATCGAGCCTCGCCAAGTCAATCCTGACAAGATTGATATCATAAAGTGCAAAGAGATCCCCGACATCCCTCAGCAAGAGAGAGATATCGATTCCATTTTGAATAAGGAGATTATAGCTACATCTCATGGCACACGATCCCAAGCACTTGCTAGTACCAATGCGACACTAGCAGATCATGAGGATGAGGCATTTGAGGAGGACTAGGCCAGTGGTAGTGAGAGTGAGGATGAGCGTGATGGAGAGGATAATGAGGATGATGAGCAGGATGATGAGTCTTGAACTCTCATGAGCCTTGAGTCATTCATCTATGTACTTTTTTGGATTTGGTGGGACAGTGTGTGATTGTCATGACTCTTGGGAGTCATCATGATTTATCTTTATTAAGATGTTTTTTATCTTTGTGTTAAGTGAAGTACCATACTCTTGGCTGCCTAGTATCATGTATGGAATGTGGATTCTAGAGAGATGAATATGGGTGTTGCTTTCTAGCATTGAATCACTGTTTACAATGAATAATAATGAATCCAATGTGTTTTCTAGAGAGATGAATATGGGTGTTGTTTTCTAGCATTGAATCACTGTTTACATTGAATAATAATGAATCCAATGTGTTTTCTCATGAGTCATGTTTTTCAAGTATTTTGCTTACTGAAATAGGCTAAGGCCTAAAAACTTATTTCTTGTTCTGTTGTATATTCTATGTTTATATATATTATTGTTGTACATTCTATGTTTATATATATATATATATATATATATATATATATATATATATATACCTAGATGAACCCAAGAACATGCCCAAATTCACCTTTTAGGAACGTGCATGTTATATACTCATGGTAGTCAACCCACAACACTATATAACTATCAACTCCATTATGCATATAGTATGGACTAGAAACTACGACATCCCCACTAACGTCATCAGTGCCCAATAGTGGGTGTAGAACACTGTATCAAGATATGCTCTCACACATGCACTCCACACACACACACACATAAGAGCATATATTCACACAAAGCCCTTCGTACTAAGTTTCTGTCAAACCTCTGGAGATGCAAGGTAGACTCACACATAATGAAGCCTAGCACTAAGGGAAGTAGCAAATAGAAAGAATTAGTACAGCAAATAAGTAGTTGATAGGGTAAATGCACCGCTAGAGATAGAAAGAATATATATATGTGTGTGTGCGTGTGCGTGTGTGTGTGTGTGTGTATGTATTTTTGCATTTTTGTTTGAAACTTTTTTTTGTCGTTTCAAAAAAATATGAAACTTTTGAAACGTTTCTGAAACCCATTTCAAATCAGGCATTTCTGAAATTCCTGTAACTATGATGTTAAGATCCTCTAGCTGTTGGGAAGCTAAAAACATAATAACCACGATGCAACAAAAACTAATTAATGGTCTCACAGTCGGAAGTAAGAAAATGTACATTTACCTTCAAAACATATGTTTTCACCTTCGCGATCGCAATCAAGCCAAAGAACAAGATAATCGCATCCGCGTGCTTCCTGTTGTAGATGTTTGCACACATGTGCCTTTTGCATATGCAAACACCACATGCCAAGTAGATTAATCAAAGTAGAGGTCATCAAGTTTGAAGACATGAATATCTACCACAGAGAAACATTTTGAAAAAAGGCGACAATACGTTTTAAAAAGTCAAAATATCAATCAAATTTCAAAAATGTTTCGAGCTTTTAGAGATTGAAGTGACATTTCAAAAATGCCAAAGTTGGATTTAAAAATTTTAGAAATATCACATCTATTTCCCAAAAAATGAAGTGGCATTTAAAAAATCCCCACAATCCAATTTTGGGGTTTTTGCAATTTCACTTCATTTTCACCAAATTGAGGGGAAATTCCCAAATGCAACTTCCCTTCAATTTTGGTGAAAATGATGTTAAATAAACAGACTAAAACGACCTTGCAACAAGCTCCATAGAGGGGGCTGAAACAAGGCTTTTTAAAAAAGCTGCATGATAACCTAAAAAGTTGGGCACCAAAAAAAAAAATTTGGAGGTTTCAGAAACGTTTCAAGGTAAACCATTTCGCAGGTTTCTAAGCACAAAACGTGTTTTTCGTTACCATGCCACACGACGCTCATACGCATCCACTCCATGCTTATACCAGGTTCCTAAAGGTAAGGCATCGTTCAATCTTTGGCCATCAAAATAATTAAAACAAGGAAAATACCTAGATGCACACACATGCACCATACACGTGCAATCACAAGCACACTACCAATTGAACACCTTTTTCATGCAATCACAAGGGTGAGTATGCACATACACCACTCATACGCACCCAAACTACAGTTTCAACACATTTTCCTTGTGTAAATGGCCAATACCTTGGGATTTGCTTCCGATTTTATTACAGGAGCTTGAAACAGATCTTTTGGATCTGTAGTCTCCCAGTTTTGAAACCTCGGGGGAAAGTCCACACTACCACAAAAAAAAATTGAACATTGAGTTAATACCGAAGATCGACAAAGAAAAGCAGACAACAAAAAATAAAAATACTAAAAAGGGAATCAAAAACATAACGTATAAGAAACAATAAAGATGTGCACCTATAACAAGATTAGGCCCTACCACATTATAAAATCATTAGAATGTGTAGGCCAACAAAATCTTACACAGAAAAAACATAAGTATACCAAAATGTGTTCAGAATTGATTATCAAGCAAGATCAGGTTGTCATAGACAATCTCTTACAACAAAACTCTTGCCAGCAATGGTGAAGTGGTTGTAGCAATCATATCGTGCTAGTTATACACTCCATCGCAACAAATATAAAATCTCTATTCAGAGAGGACAAGGGTTCACAAGGGACATTAGAAAACCTGGAAGAAATCTGTTCTTGGCCTCAAATGGGCCAGAAAGTGTGGATTACTTGGTCACTTACTTGCCACCCAGTGCAGAAAGCAGAATATCCAATGCCTCACCATTGTAGACAGACTCAGTGAATATATTGATCTCACGCAAAAACAAAAGGTAGCAACCATTGCAAGAATATTGCATCAGTTAGAGACACTCCACCCACACATTTTTAAAGAGGTCACTTCCAAGTTGAACCCGCAGTCAGAATCCAGATGGACAAACAGAGATATACAATCAGCTGGCATTTGATGTGCTGAAATGGTGTATCCATGGCAAGGAAGTCAAGTGAGAAGAGTAATCTTCATTGGTATAGGCGACTTTGAACAACATGAGATCATCCACTACAAAACCTAAAAACATATGAGGCAGCTTCGCAACAACCACACAGCTCCTGTCCTCAGTTACCCAATCAAATGGATCGTTCAGATAGTATCACAGTGTCCTGTGAGAATGCTTTGGAGTTCATCAAAAAAGGAATCGGTTATAATAGGCCAATTAGAAACATCAGGAACAGTAGCATCAAAAGAAAGAGGGTGACAGCTCGTCTTCCCATTACCAAACAGAGGCTTCACACATGGGAAAGAAGTGCTCAAACTCATCATTCCAAAATTTTGGACATTTTTCAATTACAAAGATGATCAATGCTGTTAACATACAATTGAAGAGCAGCTAGACTTTATACAGCATGAGGAAATCTTCATTCCAGAATTGGTTGTCTCCAAAGGTTCAAGAAAAAACTCAGGCAGTATTTACCTAATTTTTTACATACTGAAACTTAAATATGATCGTGTTTGTGGTCCATAAGTGTGAAAAGCCTTGGCATACAGTTTCATTAGAGAGCTATGCTAACATCATGAGTAGCTGCCAATTTCGAAGTTAACGACGCCTTTGATTACATTGGGTGGAGAAAATGGAGGTTGAGCAACATAAAAATGCCAGCAGTGCTCAAGAAGAGAATCAATCTGGAGTCTTAGATTATTGGATATGTGAGGAAAGATGAAACCCCAAAGGTCCTTAAAATCCTTTGCCCTGATAAGTAGGGCACTGCATACAAACAGGGCAATAAAGGCAATATACATATCTTAAGCTCCTTACAACCCTGGCAAGAAGCATATCCAGAAATTTATTGCCCCTGGAAATCAAAAAGGGGGGCAATAAAGGCACTATACATATCTTAAGCTCCTTACAACCCTGGCAAGAAGCATATCCAGAAATTTAAAGCTACCTCTTAGCATTTTCTAACTGGTGAAATCTCCCAAAACCTTGATTAAGCTTTCATGGGGTACCTGAAAACATGTCCAATAACTGAAGTGACTTTGTAACGCACTGGCATGCCCTTGAAATTTCCATTAAATTCATGGACATCCAAATAAGATCGTTTCACTACAGCCTGCCACAAAAAAACCATCATTAGACAAAGAGATGAATCTCACTGCAAGCTAAGCCTTTCATGCACCCCAATTTAAAGGGCACTTCATTTGCAACTAAATTCCACTATCATATTTACAACAAGTCCCTCATAAACAGGAAAGATCATAGAAAAAAGTGATGCGTATTGAAAACTCTTTCACCAGTCCGCTATATAAAAGGGTTCAAGGTTCCGAGGGAAAGAAATTATGATTGCCACATTATAGCAAGGCTACTACATGCAAAAGTGGAGCTTGTGATGAAGGATGTGAAAAAAAAAAGGAATGTGACAGAAAAATAGCAACATTACTTTGAGCATCCTCAACACCTGGGATGATGCCAAAACTGTGAGCATCAACTGGAATGTCTGCAGGAGGAGGAGGACTGGGGCCGCCAGGAGGGAGGGGGGGGGGGGGGGGGGGGGGGGGCAGGGGGATGTTTTGCTGTCTAGACTCTTCCCTGATTGCCTCCAAGTCAACATCAAATCATACTCGTTGAGGGGGGTGGGTCTAGGCTCTTCTTGCCTCCAAGTCAACATCAAATCATATTCGTTCTGTGTTGTTGAAGTTGAAGCACTTGTAATGTCCTTGCTACATACAGACACAAGCGGATGAAGAGCAGGAGAAGAGGAGGCCATGTGAGGGCAATTTTCAGCAGCCTATGGGATAGCAAAGAGGCAAAAACACCCAAGTGTGGCGCTCGCAGGCCCCCTAAGCAGCAGCCAGCAGATCAGACAGCACGCTGACCAGGTGGATGAGACTAACCACATCAGACTTGCATTGTTGGGACATGTGATACAACCCTTATATGTGTTATTGTGTGTGTATGCGTGTGAACCACCTCTTATGAGGAGATTTGGCAACACACCTGTGTGTGTGTGTGTTGAGTCATAACATAAGGTCTTATACCTACAACAAGGCATTGTACTCCTCAATCAAATATATTAATCAAACCTGCCGTGCCCAGCCTTTTGCTCTATGATTCCCTCGCTACCTCCCTCATCTGCTCATCTTCACACCATCCATAACAGCTTCACAACAGCTTGCTAACAAAAGCTCCTCTTTACATTAATATTGTCTCAACATCATTGAGACACTACCATTTTCTGTGCTACAGCCTACAACATTATGGCTCTATAAACCAGTACAATCGACAAGTTCTCCGACGCTGGGTTCCCTACCTGGCAAACCAAGATGCAGACCCTCTTGATGAGGGAGGGTGTCTGGAGCATAATCTCTAGAGTGTTCTCTTGTACAAGATGCGGGTGCCATCAAGCCAGAAAAGTAAAAGTTGTGGCGACAACACAACGAGAGAGCTATTGCACTAATCGACCTCACTATGGCAGACATTGTCGTTCATCACATAGACTTCAAGCAAACCACCAAGCAAATTTGGGACAAACAAGAGACTCTTTTTGGTAACAAAATCACTAACTCTAAGGTCTTCTTGAAGTTGAAGTTCTACGATTTGAAAATGCTTGATAATGAAGAATTAAGTGATCACCTTGCCAAGTTCTACTCACTAGCTAGTTCAACACCTCAATAGTCTTAAGTGTGAGCCTGATTATCAAGACAAGGTGGAAGTTCTCACAAAGAGTATGCAGATGTTACCCGGTTTTAGCAAACCATTGAATCATCATTTGAAGACATGGTGGCCTTGCTACTACTTGGAAAAGACAGAAGAAACAAAGAGAGTCAAGCAAGCAGCAGTGTGGACTATGACAAAGCTTTTGTAGAAGAACAGAAGTGGAGGACCAACAAGAAGATTCAATGTAGGTACTACAAGTTATACCCTCGATATATACGGGTATTCAGTCCACTCATCGTGCACACCTCCCGTGCCATGATAGCGCTCCAATTACATAATGCGACCGAGGTAGCAAGTCCAGCACTTTAGTCACCCCCCTCGCTCCTAACTGGGATAAATGAGAAAAAGGAGCTCTTTATAGCATCAAGGCCCTTGCTACACACAGGAAGGAAAAACACACCGAAACATAGATACAATCAGATTTTCGGGGGACTACCCGGGGCATAGAACCCTTATTGACTCACCCACGCGTAAGGACAACTAGAATGCCGACTCATCGTCTACCTCATCAAGGGAGACTTGGGCTGTTGCAACGATCTCCTCCTCAGTAGTAGGTTCTTCTTCATCTTTAGCAACAAGCTTTACTTGGTGTTTTTCTTGCTCTTTCTCTAGCTTTTTGAAGTGGTTGGCCTCGCACCCTACATTGGAGTGTTATGTGACACACTAGCTCTACATCAATGCAACATTCATCACTAGAATTTTACCTTTTTTTAGTTTGTATGCCGTAACCCCATTGTGAGCCCCAATCCAAGACATGTCAGATACGAGCTACATAGGTAAGTCTCCACATCCATAGACAGTCTGCATGTGTCAACCCTCTTACCCACTTGGAGAATTCATCGAAAAGGGCATGTAGAAGTCAGATCCATAGCATAGGTCTTGCAGTAGCTGCATTTACGTGCATCGATAGGTCTATGGGCCAGCCAAAGGCCAGCCCATAAGGGCAATATCTTGGCCATAGAGGGCATAGGCAGCCAGTCGGCAGCCTACATATGCCCCTATCTCAGGGCTGTCTGGACCGACCATAAATAGGCCATATAAAAGCAGCCCTTTCCATTCAGCCTAAATCATCCATCACACAAATCAGTTCACAGCATTTTCCAACAGTCCAAGTGTGCCTACAGCCATCGGCTCCCTTGTGCATACTTTCGTCAGCATTCCCAAGGCTTCCACGAATAGCATCTTCAACATGCCACCAGCATATGTGCGTCTGTCACCATCCTCCAGAAATCTGTGCCATGCCGAAGGATTTATTGGAGCATGATGATTCACTCATGTAAAAGTTGGTGACTTTAATGAGTGATTAAAGTTCTTTACTCTAAGTCACTAAGAAGAGTTGGTGACTCTAACTACTGTAGTTATGCATTTATGCAAGGGTTGGTGACCCTAGTGTCTACATAAACTCATGAAAGAGTTGGTGACTCTATTCAGTGAGTATATTAACTCATGGAAGGGTTGGTGATCCTGGTGATTTAGCTGGGCTCATGCAAGGGCAATGGCTCTAGTGAGTACAGCATTTGGATCTAGCATGGGTGGTCCCCATGGTCACGACAATTTTTGTGTACAAGATGGCAAGTTGGGAGATTTAATCCAAATCGTCGCGCACAAGCATTTGCCTGTAAAGTGCACTTGCATGTGTAACTTGTTTTGTTTGCTTGGACATTGTATGGTATTTTGCTTGTGAATGTCCACGGGTATCGAGGACGCCTGGACGCGCGTGTGCACACCTGTTTCGGACTAAGGCAGTGAATTTTGTGTGTTTTGCAAGTGGTATGTGTACACACTCAACCTTATTTTATTATTATTTCTTTGTTTACTAAAGTCTATGGTTGCAAGTTCACATTCATTAAAGTTTGGGCGGACAAACTTATATTTTATAAGAGTGTTCACATCGGACTTGACTATTTTAATGAACCGGGACCAATTATGAGGTTTGGGCACCTGGGCACTGGACCAAAAGTCCATGAATTACTAAAAGAGACCAAGGAGTTTATTTTGACATCCACGAGTTGCTTTTCTGGATGCTTGGGGTGTGGAGCAAACTAAGGGCAGCCAAGAGAGCTGGTCGACTGCTTCTCTAGAGAGCACATGGGCTGTGGACAGCAAAGAAGGGAGATATGAAGCTGGCCGACTACTTCTCTTTAGTGCTGGAACAGAGTACAAGTCGACTGTTGATGTACCTATGGCAAAGCTCGCCGACTACTTCTCTCCTCTTTAGTGCTGGCCGGGTTGTACACGCGCTACAGGACCAGACAAGTTGCACATAAGCTCCATAGGGCTGGTCGACTTTCTATATTGATTCTCTTTTAGCTGGCTGTACTGAATTACAGCAAATCTCAGCCATACTTCATGGGATTCCTTGAGATGGACCAGATACAGGTTGTGCCAGGCTTCAACACAGCTTCATGGGATGCAAAGAATGCAGCAAGGTAGCAAATGGAGTGGTCTGCAACAACAAGCAAAGCTAGATGCAGAATTCCCCGAGGGTGTGTACGCACAACCAGTACATCATTGAGCTCTCAAATCAATTCCAAAGGCCTAGCAACAAGCATGATCAGTTCTGGTAGGTGACCCACCACTATGTTAAGGGTAAGGGAAAAGCAGACATAGGGATAGCAATGGAACATATGCTCGGTCCTTCAGCAAGACTTGGAAGTGGAGATCAAGAGTGGAAGGGGTTCACACAAAAATATCAATCAAAGTCAAAAGTTAGTTAAAGTAGCATGTCAAAGTCAAAGGCAGTAGTCCAAGGAGGAAGGATGACACAGTGTCCACCCCGTCATCAAGTTTAGCATGAGGGGATGTCATGTGCACGCCCGTCCCATGGCTAATCTTCGGCATGAACAGCATTTATCCTTGATTAAGTCAACATTTAGCATCAATAGCATCATCTTCATTACTATAAATAGCATCAGTAGCATCAACAGTACCATCATCATCGTCAATAGAACCATTATCATCATCAGCCATAACATTATCAACATCATCAATAGCACCATGAGGGCTTGGCACCCTGTGGGCAACCAGCAAGGAGGCATGACACAAGGTGTGGGCACCAAAATATTCAACGCAACTATGTAAATGAATATATAAGGCATAAATCATGTCCAATAACAGGCCGACAGCTTTAGCAACAGGCCAACCTGAACCTCAACAGCATATATAAGCATGAAGCCATAAATCAGTCCAAGCGTGCCAGGCACGATCCCCAAGCTCCCACACAGTCTCAGGTGCCAGCCAAGAAGATATCCAATAATCTGGAGTCTCGACTTGGCACGTAGCGCGAACAAGGCCACCTGGCCTCAAGCCAAGAGCCAAGGCTATCCACCAAAGAGGCATAGAAATCTGAGAGAAAGTGAAGCAAATATAAAACATAGATGTAGGCCCAGCTACAAGACCTGTAAATACTGGAAACTGATGTTTATTGCTGAAATCTGAGCACGAGGGAAGCCCGTAGGTACTGTACAATGGTAAGAAGCAGTAACAATTGCTAATGACCTCAACTAAATGCTGAAAAATGAGATGAACTCGGGGGAAAGGGAGTCAACCCTTTTATATTCCCCCAGAATGCTGGTCGGCCAGCTGTAGCAAGCCGACAGCATGGCAATAGCATAAAATGCTACAAAAGATGTCTAAAAATACCCAAAAAAATGGTAGAAAAAATGTTGAATAATCCTTGCTCAGAAATGGCAATGCAGGGCCTCATAAATGGCCAATACAAGCATGAAAAAAGGTGATGTAGACCCTCTAGAGATGATATAATCCAACAAAATCAGCCCCAAGGGAAAGGCCAAAGCCATATCCAAAAGCCAAAACAGCAAGTACACATGGAATAATTGCAAGTACACCAAGTACATTTGATACATCAACAGTACAAAAGGTATGTATGGGTAACCTCCACTCCTCACATGGCCATGTCGATGATGAAGGTCATGAGAAAGAGCTTTTAACAATAAAACTCATATAACAACTTGTTTTATTGATTTTAGGGTAATCAAATCTTCTAGAAAGCAGTTTTAGGATTTGTGCACAATTTCACGGTTTCTACCCAATCTGTACATGATGTATGTGTGCAGTGAGCACGTCTATACATGTCCATACACTTAGGGTTTGGGTTTGGTCGTACAATAGTAACAGAATCAAATGTGCAATAGCTTGTAGGAGCTTGTAGGAGAACGACATGGTGATGGAAGTTCTCCCATAATCACGATGATGATCCTCCTTTGCACAAGAGGCTACACAACATTATATACACATGCACATGCTTTTCATCTACACACTTTTTTGTAAATGCTTTTCACCAAACTAAGGTTTAAAACCTCAATAATGTGTAATGTCCAAAATCTCCCAAGTGCTCAAAAAAACAATGTGTGAATGCTTTTACTCACACGGTGCCCAATTAATCAAAAGTCTGGCCTTTAGTAATAAACATATCGACCATTAAAAATAATGATATCAACGAATAGAATAACATGTTTTAAGCATGTTTTCCACACGACGGGTTTTCCTGTGAGTACCATGACATGGAGGACACACGCCCTCCATAATCCAAGGACTATCTTGTTCTCAAGTGCCTGTCAAGATGTCCAAGGTGCGCGAAACCCATATTTAATTAACCTTCCATTCCCAAAGCTTGTTCAAAAGTCCATAAATCCAATAAATCTGATAAAATATTGATAAATGCCTATAAATCCTATAAATCATGGAAATGGATAACGCCAACTACACAAGTCAGACACTTTGATCATATCTCTAGATTGTGCTTTATCTAGAAAATAAAAAACCTTGTGCATAAGGCCAAAATGGCCTACCAACTAACATAGAATATAACTAGAGCGTCCCCTAAAAGTTATTCTCACAAGACAAATCAAACAAATAGACAATGGTAACATAGAAAACCTTAAAGAAGCAAAATAAACACTAGCGAGTTTTGACCAGGTACTGTCACAAAATTCCTTACAACTTCTATTTTTCTACGGTTCATGTGTGGCATGTGGAGCCTGACATGACATACATGTATGGCTGGTGTAGCCTGACATGATAGTACATGTGTGGCTTGTGGGACCTGACATGGTGTACATGTATGGCCCATGGAGCCTGACATGATGAAATTCTCTGCGACTAGCTATCTTGGAGATCTTTTGTATTTATGTTATGGGAAGGTTTCGGAAGGATCATGAGCCCTAGACATTTTATCGGATACAACTGCGCAGATGAGTGTTTCTTCCAATATAATTGCACTCATGTGTGTGCATGACCTTGATTTTATCTTTGAATGACTTGTCTTGTTTGCCTGGACAATGCCTGAGATTTCTGCCTGTGTTATCAATGGGGCCGGGGACGCCTGGGCACCCTGTGGACATGTATATGCACACCTGTTTGGGACTGACTGGTGGTCTACATGTGTTTTGCAGGTGGTAAGTATTCCCAAAAACTCAATTTCCAGCTTTATAAGTTCACATGTTAATAATTATTGGTGCAGGTTCACACTCACTTATAAGTGGCCGGATAACTTATAAGTGAGTACCCGTTGAGCAGGACTTATTCAATACACGTGGCGGAAAAAAACTGGGCACTCGACATTATTTGGACCTCCTTCAGGTAGGCGCCTTTTTGGACCAGAAAAGCACACGTGTGGGCTATTTTCAACAAGGAAGCCCTATTATGGGAGAAAACTCCAGTTCTGGGGTAGGCGCCTGCTTTTCCGGGTGCATAGGAGCTGGTCGACTGCTCCTACAAGCTGTTTACAGCCTTCTATCGCAAAAACCTAACAAGTGCATGGGAGGTGCTAGCCGACTCCTTCTGCATGTTCTCCACTGCTGGCCAGCTGATTTACAGCTTGAACAGAGGCTGGACAGAGGATAAAAACAAAGAGGAAGAGCTAGTCGTGGGCATCTAAACAGTTTTCCTTCTGACCGGGGGCTTGCAGGCTTGTGTACAACTGCTGGTCGCTTTCTTCTGAAGCTACTGAGGGCTGGTTGACTGCTGAAAACAGCCTTTGAGGGCTGGTCGTCTTGCTCTATGTGCCAAACAGGAAGAAGACAATGATGTTGAGTTGTCCCGGGTTGATGTGGGAGCGCTATTGGCTATCCATAGTTGTCTGACATGTGCTTGATGCCGGGAATACTCGCTTGTGCTGAGAATTGTCAGCAAATTCAATTTATGTTATGTTTTCTTGTTTTCATATTGTATTGGAAGAAACAGGTGCAGCCAGTTGTGAACCCTGGGCACCCGCAAAGTTGTATTGGAAGCAGACTCCTTTTTGGTAATCTAACCATAAAGGCGGGGGGGGGGGGGTGTCAGCCCATGTCACGATTGTGACGTGTTTATATATCAGATTCTCTCTTCATTGCTGATTACTGTTGCAGATGCAAAGAGTTACCAGCCAAAGGGAACCCCTACCCTCGACTGGTTGCGACTCTTCGTCGAAGGATGTACCTCTTCATCGAATAGCCACATCTCTTCGACGAATGGTTGTATCCCTTAGTGAATGGTTGTGCCTCTACATCGACTGGACATATCCCTTAGCCTAAAAGTTGTACCCTTTCGTCTAAGGTCATGTCCTTTCATCAAAGGACATGCCTCTTCAAATGTGTCTCTTCATCTCCTATATAAGAGACCTATTGTACTCAGTTTAATAACAACAAGTCAATTCAATCTTGTCTCAAGTGTTCTCCTGAAGGTTCTTGTTCTAAGTTAATTACTTAAGTAGTAATTAGTACACAATATGCAGGATTAACAACATAATCCTCACAGTGGTATCAGAGCAAAAAATTTTCCCGGGCCTACGGTTGTGAGCCTCTCACCCTCTCCGCTCTACTCTCCTCTCGGTGTTGTATGGAAGAAGCAGAGCGATGGTGGACTTGGCGTGAATCCTTGCTCGCAGTAATGTAAACAAGCAGCAAACTTTTTTCCGCCCTGTGAGATGCCCAAACCCAAACCCTAAAATCAGTCCAAACCCTAACCCTAAAATCAGCCCGTCCAAACCCTAAAATTGGGTGTAGCAAGTGTTGAATGGAAGAGCAGGAGAGAATGCCCCATTTAATTCTACCCAATTTTGCCAATTTTGCTTGATTAAGCATTTTCCCAATTTTCTATCAAAAAAAAAACGATGGGAAGCAGAGAAGCAGAAACTCACATCAAAGTGCTTGTAGTATGCCTGTATTCTACTGGAGGCCCTCATCGCGTCTTTTCGGGCTGCATTTCTCTCCACGCACGGTCGCCACCTTTCGATCCTGCCTCTTCACGTTTTCTTTTAAAAACGTGACGTTTCATATATATAAAAAAAACGAAACCAAAAGCCTTATAACTTAAGGCTTACATTAAGCCTTTTAATATACGTGGCTTCCACCAGCCACGTAAAGCAGCCACCCAACGGCAACTAGCGCTAGCGCACGCAAGGAAACCCGCCAGCGCAAGGAAGCCCAAGCCGCCGGCCAGCGATTATTTTTTAAAAAAAAAACAAAGGAGTACCCCACGGCCAGCGATCAGCACAATCTTAAAAAAAAAAAACCCAACGGGCGTACGCTAATGTGAACCGGCACCCCCAACCCCCCGGATGCAGCCCTCTTCATGTATGCCCCTCTTGTCTTGGCAATGACTTTCTTGGCATGTAAGGCTTCCACCAAACCCTGCAGTGCAGAATTTTGTTGCTGTCCAGAAATTACAACAAGCATAAAGTGTTGAAAGCGGCCTCAAATCCTCATTTTCTTCACCGATTTTCCTTCTCGGGCATGAAATGAAGGCATTTCAACTACTCTTGAAGCCTTCTCTGGCTCCTTTTTCGTCACACTTGATCCCTGGAGAGCCAAAGCCTCCTCAAGCTCCCGACAAGCAACTTCTCGGCGTACAACACCCACAACAGGTTTCTTGTCCTCAACACAGTTTTGTGGAGACCACCAGACATGAAATAACTTCGTTCGAGCCTCTGCATGCTCGTCGCAAACATTCTCAACATTACAACAGTTATGAGAAAGATCCGTCTTTGAATCACTAGCAGCAGAAGCCAAAGCAGCAATATGAAGCTTTCAGAAGATCTCCCCTTGAAGAGTCATCAATCTCTTCGCAGTGGGCTCACATAGTGGCACATATTTGCGACCCTAGTCGAGTACTCGGTCGTGAATGCCGCAACGCTGGACAAGTTCCCCCTTGCGAGCCATGCCATGCTCCTCCTACTCTGGAAGCCTTAATACCCGCTGATAAAGCTGACGATTCAAGAGGTTCTGGTTCATGTGTGGCATCCCAAATGCACACAACTTCTTTGGCTGTGGTCCAGGCAAAAACAAAAGCCTTGTCACCGCCCCTGCAGAATGAAGTCTTTGTCTCTTACACAATAACCGATGCAATTGCAATGGTGAATGAAGATTCTTCAAGTCTGAAGGCTCCAGTTCTTACCTTGAATGGTACAAAGAATAATTCTCATACAGACTCTTGCAGTATGACTTCAGTCACTGCCTCTTTGGACAATACTTGTCCTAGTCTCGATGCACTATCTTTGCAGATGAAAGAGCCTTTAAACAATACCTCTTCTTCATCTACGACAACCCTTGAAGACATCCGTGTTACAGACAAGCCAATGGAATCCCTTTCAGATTTCCAAATGATGGTCACTAACCAAATGCAAAGTTTGGTGACACAACCCTGATATTGGAAAATCAAGACAGTTTGCTTATGGTTTCTCTAAAGGCAGATGAAGATTCAGTCTTTTCTTGGACAAAGCTCGAAGTTACCAATGATGTTAACAAAAGAGTTCCAGATATGATTCTCATACTTTCGGTAAAGATGAGACAAGTTGCAGATGCAGTTAATATTCAGTTTGGTATATGCAAGATTGTTATGGTCAACAATAATGCCATGACATGGGATCTAGCAGCTAGAGCTTTGGATGCAGAAGCAATTCAATCATTTCCCTTCTTCCAGAGTCTCAACAACCACCCCTGGGTTTTATTTTAAATGGGAGGGAATGTCACGATTGTGACGTGTTTATATATCAGATTCTCTCTTCATTGCTGATTACTGTTGCAGATGCAAAGAGTTACCAGCCAAAGGGAACCCCTACCCTCGACTGGTTGCGACTCTTCGTCAAAGGATGTACCTCTTCATCGAATAGCCACATCTCTTCGACGAATGGTTGTATCCCTTAGTGAATGGTTGTGCCTCTACATCGACTGGACACATCCCTTAGCCTAAAAGTTGTACCCTTTCGTCTAAGGTCATGTCCTTTCATCAAAGGACATGCCTCTTCAAATGTGTCTCTTCATCTGCTATATAAGAGACCTATTGTACTCAGTTTAATAACAACAAGTCAATTCAATCTTGTCTCAAGTGTTCTCTTGAAGGTTCTTGTTCTAAGTTAATTACTTAAGTAGTAATTAGTACACAATATGCAGGATTAACAACATAATCCTCACAGCCCATCTTCTGGCCCCTAGTGTGGTGTACTGTGCAGATGTCATGTTTTATATGACATGCTCGTGTTCACTTGCCCTTCCGTTTACATTGGTATCAGAGCCGGCTTTCTACACAATTGTGCCTAATATGATGCTGGATATGGCTGTAAGAAGTCATTATCCATGAGAGAAGGTTGGGATTCTAAGGTAGCCATCGTCTTATTGTCGCGCCTCGAAAGAGGTTACCTTTGATTTAAGCGGCAGTGAGCGTGTGGAAAGACTTCGTGGCCCTCCTGTCTGTGTAGGGACACTGTTGCACCCTTGCAATCTATTAGGTATCATACTTGGGGAACTTGTAGAGAACGATTCCGGGCACGTAAAATTCTTTTCTTTCTAAAAAGCTGGAAGATACATTATGGCCAGCGAGTCGGATCATTCTGTGGAGGAGTCTATCACCCATACTCGCCGCATGTGGGAAGAAGATAGAGACAAGGATCATGTTGGGGGCTTTGGCGGATAACGATCCACCGTTGTCTGCCAAGGCTGAGGATCAGCAGGATATTGATGCCTTGATGAATGAGCTTGAAGAGCTCCGTGCTTTGCAAAGAGATCTGATGTACAGAGTCATTGAATCAAAGTCTCATGTCAAGGCTGATGTGGTCACTTTTGTTGTAATTGCGCAATAGATGGGAATCGACAAACCTTGAGAGTTGGTTGTTGCTTAGTTAAAAAGCCGTGGCGAAGTTGTTTCCAATGATGAGGACAAGTGGGTCTTCACACGGCAGGCTCACACGCTATCCCGTGAAGGGAACTTTGATGATGTTGTGAGAGGGCATGCAGCCCGCACTAGTATATTTCCGATTCCTAGAATCGATGATATTCTTGATAAACTTGAGGGAGCTGCTTGTTTCAGTCGCATTGACCATCAAATTCGAGTGGTACCTCATGATGTACACAAAACGGCTTTTCGAACATCATTTGGATTATATGAGTATTTGGTTGTGCCATTTGGACTTACGAATACTCCTGCAGATTTCCGATTCCTCGAATCGATGATATTCTTGATAAACTTGACGAAGCTGCTTGTTTCAGTCGCATTGATCTTAAGAGTGGTTACCATCAAATTCGAGTGGTACCTCAAGATGTACACAAAACGGCTTTTCGAACATCATTTGGATTATACGTGTATTTGGTTGTGCCATTTGGACTTACGAATACTCCCGCTACTTTCAATAGAATGATGGACATAATTTTTAGACCTCACCGCCGCAAATTCACAAGAACTTTCTTTGATAATATTATCATTTTTTTCAAAGAGTGAGGCTGAACGTAAAGAGCATCTTGCCATTGTTTTTGAAGAGCTAAGGAAACATAAGCTTTTCATCAATGGGAAGAAGAGTGAATTCTTCTTGTCAAAAATTCACTATTTAGGGCATATTGTTTCCAAGGATGGAGTACGCATGGATCCCGCAAAGATTCAAGCAATCAAGGATTGACCAGAACTACAGAATGTGCATCAAGTTAGGAGCTTTTTGGTTTATGCTCGTATTATCGTCGATTTATTCGACACTTTGCTTTCTTAGCTTCACCGTTACATGATCTAACGAAGAAGAAAGTAGCATTCCGTTGGTTGGAACCCAAAAAGACAGCTTTTCAGAAGTTAAAGGATGCCATCATATCAGGGCCAGTTCTTATTATTCCAGATTTGCATAGACCTTTTGTGGTCGAGTGTGATGCATGTGGAGATTGGTTGGGGACTGTTTTGAACCAAGAGGAACATGCAGTGGCTTTTGAAAGCCGCCGCTTGCAACATGCGGAATTGTATTTGCAGGTTTATGAGAAAGAGTTGTTGGCCGTTATTCATACCCTTCAAACATGGAAGCATTATCTTTTGGGGGCTGAATTTATGGTAAAAACAGATCACCAGAGTTTGCAGCACTTTCTTACACAGCCTAAACTCTCGGAAAAGCATCTAAGGTGAGCAAAATTCTTGTCCATGTTCCATTTTCAGATTTTGCATACCCCGGGCAAGAAGAATTTGGTGGCGGATGCTTTGTCACGCAGGCCACAAGTGCATGCCGTAACTAACGCCTACCATCAGAACTTATCAAGGATGCGAGATATGTATGCTTTAGACACAGATTTTCAGCTTATTCATGGTACTGCTGTTCCAGCTTATTCGATTAGAGATGGGTATGATGTAGAATCGTATTTGTGTAGTGCGTGAATTACGCCAAAAGGTTATGGAAGAGTGTCATGCTCCACCATATGCTGGTCATCGTGATATTCTGGCTACTACACAAGCTTTGGAAAGATATTTCTTTTGGCCACCTCTACGCAGGGATATTGAAACTTTTGTGCCAGAGTGCATAGTGTGTCAGAAAGTCAAGTTTGACAGACACAAGACACCTGGTTTACTTCAGCCCTTACCCATTCCACAGGAAAAATGGAAAAGCATTGCTATGGATTTCATTATGGATCTGCTGAAATCGGCACATGGAAATGATGCTATATGGACTATTATAGATCGTTTTAGCAAACAGGCACACTTTATTCCTGTGAGGAAAACAATCAAGCCAGAGCACATGGCAAAGTTGTTCTTAGCTCGGATTTTCAAACATCAAGACATGCCCAAGTCTATTGTGGGGTATAGAGATCCTCGGACTACCAGTTTATTTTGGCGGGCATTATTTGATAATATGGGCACAAAGTTGAGTTTTTCATCAGCCTATCATCCTCAGACGAATGGTTAGAGTGAAATAGCAAATTCAGCTGTGCTTGACTTGCTCAAGTGTTATGTATCTAAGCAAAAGTCAGATAGGGAAAAGTATTTGCCATTGGTTGAGTTTGCATACAATAACACAGTACATTCTTCAACTAATAAGGCTCCATTTGAGATAGTCTATGGCAAGGTGGTGCTTCCACCTATCTTACAAACAAAAGATGAAATCTTTGCACCAGATGAGTATGTTCTAGATTTGGATACTGCATTTGCACAGGTTCGGACAACCATAGAAAGATCTAAAGCTAAGCAGAAAAAGGCAGCTGACAAACACAAGCGAGAGGTGGTTTTCAAGGAAGGTGATTGGGTATTACTTGAGTTTGAGAAAGCACGTCTTCAGAAGCGGCTAGGTAAGGAAGGCCGGTTTTCTAAGCTTTCAAACAAGTATTACGGGCCATTCCAAATTTTGCAAAAAATAAATGAAGCGGCATATAGATTGGTATTGCCCGATCACTTCAAAATACACAATGTCTTTCATGTCAGTTTGCTGAGGCCTTATGTGGGACCACCTCTGATGGAACCACTGTTAGAAGATCCACCAGAAGTGGATGAACTTGAGGAGGTATTGCGACCTGAGCAGATAGTTTTTCATAAAGAGCGCAAGCATGCAGGTGGCAAGCTAGTGCGTAGGTATTTTGTGAAGTTTAAAAACTATTCGGCTATGGATGCAAAATGGATGGACGAGCATTATCTTGCACATTATCCGGAACTTCTGAAGGCCTACTTGGAAGCTTTTCAGTTGCAGTCAACTGCTTAGAAGCCGGGGGGAATGTCACAAAATTCCTTACAGCTTCTATTTTTCTACGGTTCATGTGTGGCATGTGGAGCCTCACATGACATACATGTATGGCTGGTGTGGCCTGACATGGTGACTCTGTGTGGCATATGGAGCCTGACATGACAGTACATGTATGGTTGGTGTAGCCTGACATGATAGTACATGTGTGGCTTGTGGGACCTGACATGGTGTACATGTGTGGTCCATGGAGCCTAACATGATGAAATTCTCTGGGACTAGCTATCTTGGAGATCTTTTGTATTTATGTTATGCGAAGGTTCCGGAAGGATCATGAGCCCTAGACATTTTATCGGATACAACTGAGCAGATGAGTGTTTCTTCGAATATAACTGCACTCGTGTGTGCATGACCTTGATTTTATCTTTGGATGACTTGTCTTCTTTGCCTGGACAATGCCTGAGATTTCTGCCTGTGTTGTCCATGGGGCCGGGGATGCCTGGGCACCTTGTGGACGTGTATATGCACACCTATTTGGGACTGACAGGTGGTCCACATGTGTTTTGCACGTGGTAAGTATTCCCAAAAACTCAATTTACAACTTTATGAGTTCACATGTTAATAATTATTGGTGCAGGTTCACACTCACTTATAAGTGGCCGGATAACTTATAAGTGAGTACCCATTGAGCAGGACTTATTCAATACACGTGGCGAAAAAAAACTGGGCACTCGACATTATTTGGACCTCCTTCAAGTAGGCGCCCCCTTTTTGGACCAGAAAAGCACACGTGTGGGCTATTTTCAACAAGGAAGCCCTATTATGGGAGAAAACTCCAGTTCTGGGGTAGGCGCCTGCTTTTCCGGGTGCATAGGAGCTGGTCGACTGCTCCTACAAGCTGTTTACAGCCTTCTATCGCAAAAACCTAACAAGTGCATGGGAGGTGCTAGCCGACTCCTTCTGCATGTTCTCCACTGCTGGCCGGCTGATTTACAGCTTGAACAGAGGCTGGACAGAGGATAAAAACAAAGAGGAAGAGCTAGTCGTGGGCATCTAAACAGTTTTCCTTCTGACCGGGGGCTTGCAGGCTTGTGTACAACTGCTGGTCGCTTTCTTCTGAAGCTACTGAGGGCTGGTTGACTGCTGAAAACAGCCTTTGAGGGCTGGTCGTCTTGCTCTATGTGCCAAACAGGAAGAAGACAATGATGTTGAGCTGTCCCGGGTTGATGTGGGAGTGCTATTGGCTATCCATAGTTGTCTGACATGTGCTTGATGCCGGGAATACTCGCTTGTGCTGAGAATTGTCAGCAAATTCAATTTATGTTATGTTTTCTTGTTTTCATATTGTATTGGAAGAAACAGGTGCAGCCAGTTGTGAACCCTGGGCACCCGCAAAGTTGTATTGGAAGCAGACTCCTTTTTGGTAATCTAACCATAAAGGCGGGGGGGGGGGGGGGGGGGGGGGGGGGGGTCAGCCCATCTTCTGGCCCCTAGTGTGGTGTACTATGCAGATTTGTCATCTTGTTTTATCTAGCATGCTCGTGTTCAGTTGCCCTTCCGTTTACATTGGTATCAGAGCCTGGCTTTCTACACAATTGTGCCTAATATGATGCTGGATATGGCTGTAAGGAGTCATTATCCGTGAGAGAAGGTTGGGATTCTGAGATAAGCCTCGTTTTATTATCGCGCCTCGAAAGAGGTTACCTTTGGTTTAAGCGGCAGTGAGCATGTGGAAAGACTTCGTGGCCCTCCTATCTGTGTAGGGGCATTGTTACACCCTTGCAATCTATTCGGATACTTGGGGAACTGTGTCATGTGCACAGTGTGTATCTACCGTGCTACACGCACACAAGACTAGCTTCGAGGTTTGGGGAAGCAGGCTGATTGGCGAGCTGAGTTAGGGATAGACTAACGAGCGGGCACCCAAGTATGGACGGGCGGGCGCCCAAGTGTGGACGCCCGATGACCAGCCAAGAGCCTATAAAAGGGTGGCCAAAGTTAGTCATTAGTGATATAGAGTCTCACGAGATTTGTGAGAGCTCTATGGTCTTGGAGCCTGGATCTAGTGCAGACATGCACCTGCTTTACGCAACCGAGGCCGGCAGCAATCTCGAGGCCCGCAAGGGTAGCTTCGTGGTGGTATGGGACGTCGCGAGGAGGAGATTGGTCGGTACGTCAACCTAGTTAGCTCAGCTCGTGGCTCGGTGGGGACAGCCAAGACTGTGGGCTTGCCCACGGCTGTCATGGTTGGGAGGTGAGTCATTCCACCTTACAGGATGAGCCAAGCTGAGGAAGATGAGTTGGCTAATCAACTCGAAGATTATTTGAGGATGGGCCAGATCCGTCCAAGTAAATCACCTTGGGGTGCACCTGTGTTGCTTGGGAGAAAGAAGGATAACACCTGGAGAATGTGTATAGATTACAAGAGATTGAACAAGCTAACAATTAAGAACCGTTATCCTCTCCCTAGATCAGATGACCTGATTGACCGGTTAGCAGGAGCGAAATATTTCACGAAGATAGATTTATGTACTGGCTATCACCAGATACGTATTCATAAAAGGCATGTCGAAAGAACCGCCTTTCGGACTAGGTATGGCCATTACGAGTTTCTCGTATTACCTTTTGGGTTAACCAATGCTCCAACCACTTTCCAGCAAATGATGAACGATCTTTTTCGTGAACATTTGGAAAAATTTGTGGTGGTGTCCCTGGTTGATATTTTGATATATAGTCGTACTCTTGAGGATCATGTTAGACACCTCACGATTGTCTTATCTATTTTAAGACAGAATCGACTATATACTAAGTTAAGTAAATGTGAGTTTTTTATGACAGACATCATTTACTTGGGACACAACATCACTAGAGATGGATTGAGCAATGACTATGACCGAGTTCAGAAGGTTCTGGATTGGCCTATACCGCGAACAGTGAAACAACTTTGTTCTTTGCTCGGTTTTGTTGTTTTTCTTCGGAAATCTGTGCGGGAGTACTCTCAGCTCACACTACCGCGATGACCGACTTATTGAAAGGTCGTGGACATAAGTCAAATCAGCCTATCACTTGGAATAACGATTTGGATATGGCCTTCAGACTTTCGAAAGATAAAGTCAAGGAAGCACCTATCTTAGCATTACCCGATCCTAGTCGGCCTTATGTTCTTGAACCTGATGCCAGTGACTATGCCATCGGGGCTGCTCTATTTCAAGATGGTAGACCGGTTGCTTTTGAAAGTAAAAAGCTAGACGACACTCAATCTCGTTGGCCAACCCTTGAGAAGGTGCTTTATGCTGTGATACATGCTCTCAAGGTTTGGAGACATTATTTATATGGCTCCAAGTTTGTGGTATTGACTGATCATCAGTCAATCAAGTATGTGTGTGATGCGGATGATTTGAGAGGAAGGAAAGCTCGTTGGGCTGAGTTAATGCAAGATTCTGATTTTGAGATCCGTTATCGGAAAGGGTCCATGAATAGTGTTGCAGATGCGCTTAGTCGAATTAGAGAGGTGAATACGTTGTCGTTCACCGAGATTTCTACTAACTTATTTCAGTTATTGAGAGGGCTTTGCAGGACTGATAGTTATTTTGGTCCATTTTGGCAGAAGATCTAGGACGGGAGCTCATTGATTGACCAAGACTCAATGACTGAGCAGTCTACCATTCAAGCTGCAGGAGGCCAATGGATGATTCGGAATGGTTTACTATTCCGTAATGACAAAATTTGTGTATCACAGATCCCGGACATTAGGTCCAAGATTCTTAAGGAGTGTCACGACGCCCCTTTTGCTGGACACCCTAGGGTACACAGGACCACTATCGTTAGTGAAACACACTTTTTATTGACCCAAGATGAAAGGGTATGTAGAAGATTATGTTCTCAAGTGTCAAATTTGTCAGGCAAATAAAGCTGAACGCTTTAGACAGGCTGGGTTGTTGCATCCTTTGCAAATCCCAGGTAATAAATGGGAAAGTATTTCCATGGATTTTATTACCGGATTGCCAAGAACACATCAAGGCCACGATTCTATTTGGGTTGTGGTAGATCGCTTGACAAAAATGGCTAGATTTTTAACCCGGAAGACTATTACAGCTACGCAATTAGCACGGCAGTTTATCGAGCAATTGTTTAGACTGTACGGGTTACCGCAGAACATAGTCAGTGATAGAGACTCTAAGTTTACGAGTGATTTTTGGAAACTTGTTTTTGAGAAGTTGGAAACAACTTTGAATTTGAGTTCCTCAGATCATCCTCAATCTGATGGCCAGACTGAAAGAGTGAATCAGATTTTGGAGGATATGCTTCGAGCATATGTATTCCTATGTTAGAATTTGCATATAACAGTACTAAGCATACGAGTACAGGTTTTAGTCCTTTCATGCTTATGGTTTTCAACCTAGATCACCTGTTAAAGTAGGATTCTCAGGACTTCAACATGATGCATCACGTAATTTTTTGCAAGATATGCAAGAAATGTTACAAGTTGCGAAGGAATCTATTAGAAGTGCTCAAATGCTCACAAGTCTTGACTTAATTTATGATTCAAGGGATGGGAAGGCATATTTCTTTTTCTAAATTATCCTTTAATAAATATGCATACATCATTTTATTAAAATATTCACATAGAAATATTCTTAAATATTCTTTTCTCCCTACGGAATACAAGATCAAGTGGAAGGATCGTGTTGAGGAGAACACTACATGGGAGACATTGACTACTCTTCAGAGAGATTACCCTGGCTTTTTAGTGAGCTCAGGAGTGAGCTCTTAGAGGAAGGGGAGTATGTCATTGCACAATGTGTATCTACCGTGTGCTACACGCACACAAGACTAGCTTCGAGGTTTGGGGAAGCTTGGAGCTAGGCAGGCTGATTGGCGAGCTGAGTTAGGGATAGACTAACGGGCCGGCACCCAAGTATGGACGAGTAGGCGCCCAAGTGTGGACGCCCGATGACCGGCCAAGAGCCTATAAAAGGGTGGCCAAGGTTAGTCATTAGTGATATAGAGTCTCGCGAGATTTGTGAGAGCTCTATTGTCTTGGATCCTGGATCTAGTGCAGACATGCACCTGCTTTACGCAACCGAGGCCGGCAACAATCTCAAGGCCCGCAAGGGTGGCTTCGTGGTGGTATGGGACGTCGCGAGGAGGAGATTGGTCGGTACGTAAGGCTAGTTAGCTCAGCTCGTGGCTCGGTGGGGACAGCCAAGACTGTGAGCTTGCCCACGGCTGTCATGGTTGGGAGGTGAGTCAGGCCTGCACCCCCTTGTTTGTTTATTTGTTTGCAGGATTCGAGTCTCGTACCAGGAGCGTTCCACGAGGAGATCCGGTGGGGATTTGACAAACTGGTAGAGAGCGATTCCGGGCACATAAAAATTCTTTTCTTTCTGAAACACTGGAAGATACATTATGGCCAGCCAGTCAGATCATTCAGTGGAGGACTCTTATCACCCATACTCACCGCATGCGGGAAGAAGATAGAGACAGGGCTCATGTTGGAGCTTTGGCGGATAACGATCCACCGTTGTCTGCCAAGGCTAAGGATCAACAGAATATTGATGCCTTGATGAATGACCTTGAAGAGCTCCGTGCTTTGCAAAGAGATCCTGATGTACAGAGAGTCATTGAATCAAAGTCTCATGGCAAGGCTGATGTGGTCACTTTTGATGCAATTGAGCAATAGATGGGAATCGACAAACCTCGAGAGTTGGCTGTTGCTTATAAAGCCGTGGCAAAGTTGTTTCCGATGATGAGGGCAAGTGGGTCTTTACACGGCAGGCTCGTAAACTATCCCGTGAAGGGAACTTTGATGATGTTGTGAGAGGACATGCAGCCCGCACTAATATATTTCCGATTCCTCAAATCGATGATATTCTTGATAAACTTGAGGGAGCTGCTTGTTTCAGTCGCATTGACCATCAAATTCGAGTGGTACCTCATGATGTACACAAAACAGCTTTTCGAACCTTTCAAACAGGTATTGCAGGCCATTCCAAATTTTGCAGAAAATAAATGAAGTGGCATATAGATTGGTATTACCCGATCACTTCAAAATACACAATGCCTTTCATGTCAGTTTGCTGAGGCCTTATGTGGGACCACCTCCTATGGAACCACTTTTAGAAGATCCACCAGAAGTGGATGAACTTGAGGAGGTATTGCAACCTGAGCAAATAGTTTTTCATAAAGAGCACAAGCATGCAGGTGGCAAGCTAGTGCGCAGGTATTTTGTGAAGTTTAAAAACTATTCGGCTCTGGATGCAAAATGGATGGACGAGCATTATTTTGTGGATTATCCAGAACTTCTGAAGGCGTGCTTGGAAGCTTTTCAATTGCGGTCAACTGCTTAGAAGCCGGGGGGAATGTCACAAAATTCCTTATAGCTTCTATTTTTCAACGGTTCATGTGTGGCATGTGGAGCCTAACATGACATACATGTATGGCTAAAGTAGCCTGACATGGTGTCTCTGTCTGTGTGGCATATGGAGCCTGACATGACAGTACATGTATGGCTGGTGTAGCCTGACATGATAGTACATGTGTGGCTTGTGGGACCTGACATGGTGTACATGTATGGTCCATGGAGTCTGACATGATGAAATTCTCTGGGACTAGCTATCTTGGAGATCTTTTGTATTATGTTATGGGAAAGTTCCGGAAGGATCATGAGTCCTAGACATTTTATCGGATACAGATTTTATCTTTGGATGACTTGTCTTCTTTGCCTGGACAATGCCTGAGATTTCTGCCTGTGTTGTCAATGGGGCCGGGGACTCCTGGGCACCCTGTAGACATGTATATGCACACCTGTTTGGGACTCACCGGTGGTCTACATATGTTTTGCAGGTGGTAAGTATTCCCAAAAACTCGATTTAGAGCTTTATGAGTTTACATGTTAATAATTATTGGTGCAGGTTCACACACTTATAAGTGACCGGACAACTTATAAGTGAGTACACATTGAGCAAGACTTATTTAATACACGTGGCGGAAAAAAAATTGGGCACTAGACATTATTTGGACCTCCTTCAAGTAGGTGCCCCCTTTTTGGACCAGAAAAGCACACGTGTGGGCTATTTTCAAGAGGGAAGCCCTATTATGGGAGAAAACTCCAGTTCTAGGGTAGGCGCCTGCTTTTCCGGGTGCATAGGAGCTGGTCGACTGCTCCTACAAGCTGTTTACAGCCTTCTATTGCAAAAACCATCAAGTGCATGGGAGGTGCTAGCCGACTCCTTCTGCATGTTCTCCACTGCTGGCTGGCTGATTTACAGCTTGAATAGAGGCAGGACAGAGGATAAAAACAAAGAGGAAGAGCTAGTCGTGGGCATCTAGACAGTTTTCCTTCTGATCGGGGGCTTGCAGGCTTGTGTACAACTGCTGGTCGCTTTCTTCTGAGGCTACTGAGGGTTGGTTGACTGCTGAAAACAGCCTTTGAGGGCTAGTCGTCTTGCTCTATGAGCCAAACAGGAAGAAGACAATGATGTTGAGTTGTCTCGGGCTGATGTGGGAGTGCTATGGGCTATCCATAGTTGTCCGACATGTGCTTGATGCCGGGAATACTCGCTTGTGCTGAGAATTGTCACTAAATTCAGTTTATGTTATGTTTTCTTGTTTTCATATTGTATTGGAAAAGACAGGTGCAGCCAGTGGTGAACCTTGGGCACCCGCAAAGTTGTATTGGAAGAAGCAGACTCCTTTTTGGTAATCTAACCATAAGGGGGGTGGGGGGGGGGGTGTCAGCCCATCTTCTGGCCCCTAGTGTGGTGTAATGTGCAGATTTGTCATCTTGTTTTATCTGGCATGCTTATGTGTATTTTCAAATTTCATGATTGATTAAATTTTCCGTGTTCAGTTGCCCTTTCGTTTACAGGTACCCCCTTTCTCTATAAGGACTGCAACTGTCATAGCAATGGGATTACAAAGGCAGCCCATATCCGCATAGTTGGTACCTCCTTCTGGCTCTATATCTCCTCTCCGTGGTGGATGTAATTCTAAAAAACCTCAATATGTAACTAATGCTTGAACTGCATGTTGACCAATTATTAAAGTGTAAGAAGTGAGAAGTGTTTTTGGATTTCCAATGGGCTCTAGCCCACATGGTAACACCCTGGCATGCCGATGTTGTGTAAGTTCAAGGTTCGAACCCTAGCCCCTCATAGCATACAATTAAACTCTTCAAAAGAGAAAAAAGAATGTGTCTCGGTTGGGTCTTCATGTCTCCTACAAGCGTGTTATCCCAGGAGGTCTCTACACACCTACTAATCTAATGCAAGTTCCTCGTACTCAAGGACTGTGCAAAGTACTGGACCCCATTATGGACGGACATTGGATAAACCTTACAAACCCACATGAATCAGAACTAAGGAGATGTCCCCTTGAATTTAAGAAATGGATCGATTGGTTCTTCGCAAGCATGTTTACGTTTGAGAGTTTTCTTATCCTGGCACACTCAAAACAGCTTTTCTTTGAACAGGGAAGCGGTTCACCTGTTTCACGTAAGAGGGGTTTAGGGCTTCCACTTGATTATTGACTTACTACAAAAGCCTGTGTTTGTTTGAAGCTCACTTGCTTAGCCTTGCTTAAGGTTTAGGGTTTCCAATCATGATGTAGATTTAACTTCTAGGCTTAGGGTTTAGCGTTTAGGGTTTTCATTCATGATGCAGGAAAAAAGGTACATACCCGACCAGATGACAGGATTGATGCGACAGAAGTAGCGATGCTTGGCTTCTCTGCCACCTGAAACATACATACATACCAAGAAAATGGGTGAGAAAATAAAACCAGTGTCCCTCCATGAGCTCGGTTTCTGAACATACCATCAGGACTGTCGGAGCCATGGCATAGGACCACCCTGTTTTCTTCGACAAGACTTGTTTGTATAATTTGCAAGGCAGATGGAAATGGGGTATCAATTATTAAATCTATTACATTACATTACATACCATGGACAACCAAGGCACAAGGAGAGGATAGACAAAATCAATCTTAGATTTCTAAAAAATAAGAGGAAAAAATCCCATCGATTTGATCCTTTGTATTCCTGATTTGACCCTTTATATTCCGGCTACCATTCCTACATTTTCTTCTCATTATCTTTTACATACCGCAGCAACGCGCGAGTTGAGTACTAGTTTACATTATTAAATTTAGCTCGGGCTATGACCTGGTGACAGGGATTTTGATCTAAATTTCTAGTGATCCAAGTCTGTTGATATTGCCAAACTATTCCTTAGGGAGATTGTGCGTTTACATGGTCTTCCCCACCATGGAGATTGTGCGTTTTCTAGTGATCCAAGTCTGTTGATATTGCCAAACTATTCCTTAGGGAGATTGTGCGTTTACATGGTCTTCCCCACCATCGTATAGTCAACGAGACCGAGATTCTAAGTTTTGGACCACTTTTTTTTAATCTATTGACATTTGGACATGAGTACCACTTATCATCCTGAAAATGCATGGCCAAGCTGAGCATGTGAATCAAGTGATCGAGGATATACTTAGAGCTTATTGGCAGGCAGGAACCTCACAGGTGGATGAATTTAATTCATTTATTGGACTTTGCTTACAATGCTTTTTCTAATCGAAGTCTAAGAATGTCCCCATTCAAGGCTTTGTATGGTCAAGAATGTGTTACTCCATTAACTTGATCAGATCCTCTAATTATAGTTGAGATTCAAGGTAAATGTTAGATAAAATATAAGCACAAGTCAAACTTGTTTAGCACAATTTGAAGATGCAGTTTTAGGGAACTTTCTATATTCTATGTTTCAAATTGGGTATGTATGATTGCCAATCCTTTAATTATATATTAAATGAGCTCCAATCCTTCAATAATATTAAATGAGTTTCTTTAGGTGTAAATCCCTACAAAGAATGAATTGGGTATGTATGATTACCAATCCTTTAATAATATTAAATGAGTTTTTAAAGGTGTAAATCCCTACAAAAAAAGAGATTTAGACATTAATAGTATGATTTAGATCCATGATGATAAGAAGAGGATTAAAGGGGGTTCCTTTTGGTTTGCATGAAATGAAGAATGGATCTAAGGACTAAAAATGAACCCTCATGAATTTATACAAGGAGTCCCAAGGGATGGTTCCTACACAGGGGAAACCAATGAATCCATTGATGGTAAGATATTGTGAACAACTAAGGTGACAGGGCCTAGGGAAACCAATGAATCCATTGATGGTAAGATATCTATCTCAAGTGTGAGATTTGACTAAGATGAATTAATTTTGAAAAGAATGTTTGACTTGTTTATCATCTGGTTTTCAAATTCAAGGAATGATTTAAAAAGATGCATTTGTGCATAAAAGCCAGCTATATGCTTGTGCGCATAGAGCATGCATTTAGCTCTATGCATGCATAAACTCAACGTATTTAGCTCTATTATGCATGCATAAACTCAATGTATTTAGCTCTATGGATGCATAGAATCAACGCATGCTCTATGCATAGAGTCTTCTCCACGGCTCTACTTTTAGTCTCATGCACATGGTAATATAACTCTCTCTCTCTCTCTCTCTCTCTCTCTCTCTCTCTCTCTCTCTCTCTCTCTCTCTCTCTCTCTCTCTCTCTCTCTCTCTCTCTCACACACACATTATTAAAAAAATAATTTCTTAATTCTACTTATCCGTGTTTTGGTGTCATCTTCCATCTCGACCTCTCTACCACTGGCTTCTTCCCCTTGCCCCACAAGGTATTAAGAGTCCAAGGTAGTCTCTAAGATCATGATTGGCACCTCCAGTTGTCTCCTATAATAACAGGGCTTTGCTATAGGGGCTTGAGAGTCTCCTATATCTTAGCCATTGTGGTGCCCTCCATCGTAACCACACATCCTCTAATGTCTTCCTAATAATGAACTAGGCATCCACCATGATATGTCCTCCAACAACACTTAGAGTAGATTCCACCATCAGTCTATGAGTAAATGTAGGAGATGGAAGTGGAAGCTAGAGAGATGATTCCACATATGATCTATGAGTAAATGTAAGCATGGAAAGAGAGAGATAGTTGGTGTAACAATGCTTAAGCACAAGATAGCTCAATGCTGCAAGGAGGTACAATAGCATGCAAATATGAAAAAAAGGCAGGTTTGTACTCCTTGAGAACATAGTAATCCATGATGCAGGTGTTGCTAGGCATATCATTAAACAACACAAAAGTAGTGAAACCTTAGCGACATTAATTATGTCACGTAACAACACTTGTAATTTTATGTTTGAATGTGTCATTAGTGGTGTTGTTTTGTAACACCCATATTTTTGCCCAGTGACGCTACCAGGGTGTTACAAGGTCCCCCACTAAAAGAAATTAAGGTGTGCTCATCACGAGAACGTAGGGTAATTTTGATGAACCTTGTCAAGTCGTTCCCATGTAGCATCCTCGACTAGGTAAAATTTCCACTTAACAATAGCTTCACAGATAACCTGATTTCTCAAAGGTATTTCTCAAATATCCAATATCTTCTCATGTTCTATATGAAATTCTATGTATTCATGTGGATCAGCCTGGAATGTACTTCTTAAGAAGTACATTATGCAAAACATGTGGATCAGCCTGGAATGTACTTCTTAAGAAGACTAACACGAGACACATTATGAATTTGTAAATGAGGTGGTAATAAGAGTTTGTATGCATGTTCTCCTACGTCCTTATTATCACATATGGGCCACAATACCTGTTTGCTAACTTTTTGTATTTTCTTAATGTTAAGGAACTTCTCTTAGGCTATATCCTACTTCTTGGCGATCTTGAACCATCTTCAAATTGTGCCGAATAAGTTTGACTTATGCTTGTATTTCATCTAACATTTACCTTGCAACCTCAACCTTTATTAGAGGACTAACCAAGTTAATGGAGTAACACATTCTTGACCATACAAAGTCTTAAATGGGGACATTCCTAGACTTTGATTAAAAGAAGCGTTATAATCAAACTCCACTAAATGAATAAAATTCATCCACTTGCGAGGTTCTGCAGTAAAATTCATCCACTTGCGAGGTTCTGCAGTAAGCTTGAAGCACATTCTTGATTACGTGATTCACACGCTTAGCTTGGCCATTTATTTTCGAGATAATAAAATTCATCCACTTGCGAGGTTCTGCAGTAAGCTTGAAGCACATTCACGCTTAGCTTGGCCATTTATTTTCGGGATAATAAGTCATACTCATGAGTGCCAATAGATTTAAATAAAGTGGTCCAAAAGTTATGTGTAAACTTAGAATCTCGATCACACTGACTACACAATGAGAAAGACCATGCAAAAGCACAATCTCCCTAAGGAATAGTCTGGCAATATCAACATCTGTAAAAGTCTTCTTAATAGAAATAAGATGAACTACCTTGGTCATCTTATCCACCACAACCATGATCGAGTCATATCCAACTTGTACCTTGGGAAGTCCTATGACAAAATCCATACTAATATATTTCCATTTCATTTGTGGCAAATCCAAAGGTTAGAGAGCTCTCGATAATTTAACTCTCTTAACTTTAACATTTTGATAAAACAAAAGCTTCATCCATCCATTCTAAGAGCTATTGGGATTATCCAATAAAAATAAATCCTTTATGCATCTTTCTATGCATAAAATCAATTTTAATAATTAATATCAGCGATATCCATGCATATTTATAGGTGAATATGTACATGGAGTAATTAGAATATTTCTTTTAGAATGCACAAATGGTGGGAGTTGCTCTTTTGGAATAACATAAAAAACAACTTTCTTTTCCACAAAATTCTGTAAAAATTTTACATAGCCTCCTTTGTATGGCTGACCATTTCTCATTTTTATCATTCTAATTTCAACTTAAATTAACCCAATCTAGATGTATAGGACTCTAATCTACTCAATTTTTAGAATTCAAGAGAGTAAACAATAAGAAAAGTTTAATTAATCATTTAACTAATCTTTCTAGGATTAAGAAAGGCTAAATTGTAAAGAAGAGAAGGGGGTGGCCTTTCCCTAAAAGGCATAGCAACTGTAAAACAATAAAATCAAGAAAACCATAGATTTAAAATTAAAAAAGTAAGAAAATTTAGCTTACATGGAGTTCTAAGCTTTCCTTTGGCTTGAGGGATTGAGGGTTCTACTCTTGTTTGAAGCAAGAGTGGCCACCAATTCACTTTGGAGAGGATTAGGCCAAAAACAATTGAATTATTAAAAAAATTCAATGTAAATGGCTCAGGATGGGTAACAGTGCATAAACACCATTAAGCTTTTACAAAGGGGGAGGCTTCTATTTATAGGAAAAAGTGAGCCTCTAACCAAGCAAACAGATTCTAGAATTTTCTAGATTAGTTTGGTCAATTTATGACCATTTTCGGGTCAGTTTAGCTTACTTTTTGGATCTAGTTGAAATAGGAGAGAGGAGAGATAAAAATATCTCATTATTTTTTAGTTTAAAACTCCTCCACACATGTGAAATAGGTGCCTCCTTCATGAGGGGAGATCCCCACACTAAGGTGTCAAAAATGCATCATTTCCTTTAAATATCTCTTAATTTTTAACTAATAAACCTTATACTCAGTCAACTCTTCATCTTATGTGAGCATTTACTAATTTTTGGGGGTTTTTCTTTTATTCTTCAATTTATCTCCTCCCTACATTTGGGTTAATCTTATTGGTCCATAAGAACCTTAATCCAAAAATTTCTGAAAATCTAGATCCTTAGGCTAAGGTCCTTTTTAACCTATTTTCAATTCATTCCAATTGCACATTGGAAAGTTCTATTTGAATTTATGTTTAAAGGGAAACCATTTTAGACACTAGGAGGATTTTTATATCCAAAAATATCTCAATTTTGGATTACCTCCCTCTAGATATTTTCTCGCTCTAAGCCAAAACAAGGTAAAACAGGATCTTTGAGAGGGGAATAATTATAAGATCAGAAGGGTAGGTTCTTACACCTGCACACCTCAAAAGCTGGAGGGAGGAATCTTACATCTTACCCCACTTAAAAAATGCAAGATGTCCTTATCTCGCAACTAGAGGACAACTCTTTCCCTTAAGATCCCACTAATTCTGGGGTTCCTTATAGTGTGGAGAACCCAACAGAATCCAAGGAAGAATCTTACATCTTACCCCACTTAAAAAATGCGAGATGTCCTTATCTCGCAACTAGAGGACAACTCTTTCCCTTAAGATCCCACTAATTCTGGGGTTCCTTATAGTGTGGAGAACCCAACAGAATCCAAGGAAAAAGATCCCTTATATAGAACTCATCATTAGATAACAATTCTTTTAGATTATATCATTCATATCTTTAACACAATAATGATCCATTAGACCGAATTTCCATCTGAACAGTCCTCCATGAAAATTTTCAATTATACAGATTTAATTTGACATCCCTTAACTAGATCCACTGGGTCAAGTGTTAACAATAGCAATCTATCAGCACAATCCACTAATCTCATAGTGATTTGCTGAAGTCATTATCATCATTCCATTTATACGAGCATCATCACCAGGGACTCGTCCCATTCATCTCATTGTGGTTTTGCTTAGCTTATCGCTTTTCAACCAAAATTCAGGAATCATCATTTTCCAAATCAACTCATCAATTCTCAACCAGAGTTTTTAAAATCATATCAACCACATTCGAATTCATCATCTGGATAGCATTTATGCTTATAATTTTAAGTCTTAGATTTACTCGTATATACTGCCAGTAAAGAGCTGCAGTTATACCCTCGGTATATACGGGTAGTCACGGTCCTTGGAATTATAAGGTAAATACCATCATGTCTAGGCCTCAAGCAAGTCAAGGATTCCATGCAATTGCGGTACTTCCATCTGAAGACCCAATTACTAATTTATGAATTTTAGTCTGAATGTCAATTTGTATGAATTTCATCACACAATTACAACCTTTTACTGCTACTTCATAAATTTTTGACATTTTTGGCTTCTCGGTTGATCCACATTAGCCAATTTGCTCTGATACCAGCTGAAAGATCCATGTCCCCACCGCGCAACAAATTCAGGGGTGTTAGCAGCGGAAGTAGCACTTCTTGCGTGGGGCAGGGTCCCTCACTCGGGGCCTCGCCCACACGGATATCCGGATAAGAGACTAATCCCTTGGCTCTTCCAAAACCGAACCCGAAAAAACTTCCCTTGCTCGAAAAGCATGGGCGATTCCTCCAGGATGATTTTACTCTAGCGAAGTCAAAAGCCTTAACTAATTGAACTGATCTGACCAAACCCATAAGCCCCATAGTCAGATCAAGGAAAAGATTGCACTTGGATCATAGAGACCAATGCTTTTTTCCTCATTGAGAGGCATAGCGGTTGATTCTTTTCCATAGAATAATTTTTATTCGAGATTTACTTCATCTATCGTACCATAACAAAATTGAGTCTCATTTTAGGGACCCATCAAACCAGCCTAACCCCATCTAGTCCCGTGGGTTAGCCAACCGCCCAAGCACTGTAGTGATGGGATCCATTTAAGAATTGTTGAAATTTGAGCAAAATGATGAGCTATGGTGGATCAAACACTAGAATCAACATGATTAATAAAGTGATTAAGAAATAATTAAGACGTAATTAGTGAATAATTAGAAAATAGATTAATGTAGGCATGGATACTCAAAAACCAGCAAATTCTCATTAGGGCTATGTCTCAATTTATAGAGTTTACATCAAGCATCAAATCCCATTGATTTCTCCATGATTCACTCCCAGAATATCTCCACCTTTTGCCTGATTCTCTCCACCTCTTCTCTTTTCCCTGATTATCTCCCAGAATAACTCCACACTCCTAAATTCCCTCATGCTACCCATTATTCTCTCCCAGTAGATTCTTCTCACCTTTTCACAGGTTCTTTCACAATTACATCTTCTCTTTTACAGCCTCTATCCAAGAGCTTGTTCCCACACACACCCTATTCACTTGTATTTTCAACACCTCCCCTCAAGTGAATACTCCTAGTACACCTAGACCCTATACCAAGTTTGCCTCCCTTTACTTGGCAGTCCGCGACCAGTGTCTACTCCTCCCCTCAAGTTATCTCAGCACACCTGGACCCTGTATCAAGTTTCTCTCTTACTTGACAGTCCGCGACCAGTGCCTCAAGTCCCTAAACTCCATAGTCCTTGACACTCTCTCTCTCTATGTGTCCAAGGCTACTATAAGTGCCCGCGACCTTGACTAAAGTGCTCACACATACATCTACCACGTGGCCTACATCATCGGTGGCTAAGAGGTGGTTTTACTTTATTGGGGCAGGTTACATTGGGTTGTGGGCTCTCTCTCTCTCTCTCTCTCTCTCAGAGATTTTCACATGGCTCCTCACTCTTTAGAGCCTCACATCTTCTCTTTTCTTCAGTCTTCTTCTCGTGGCAGCATCTCTCCACGCGTCCGTCTCTTCTTTCAGTCTTCTTGGGGCAGCTTCTCTTCTCGTGGCAGCTTCTCTTCTCGTGTCCATGTCTTCCTTCAGCTTTTCTTCTTGGTGTGGATCCTCTTCTTGGGAAGAGATATTCTTCTTCTTTCATGGCTGGGGCCATGAGCTTGTCCGTCAGGTCATTTTGCTCCATGTGAGCAACATGTTTCAATGTTTTGCTGACAGTTCCTTTGGGCTTTTTATGTTTATTTTGTATCATTATGCAATGCAAACCCAAATTTATGCGGGAGGTCTTACCTCTTGCCTTAATCTGGACAAGGGCAGTGTCTGTTCCCATTTTTACACTGATGAAATGTGCCCAATACATAATGCGTATAGCATTCATTCTCATGCACATTCCAAATGCAACTCTGGCTGTGAATAATCTTGAATTTGAGTGAGATTTACAGGCATTAACCAAGGGTTAAATGCAGAATGATGATTTTCACAATTTTATCAGCACAATTTTACCAGAAATTACATTAAATCAAGGGTAACCAATTTGTACGGGATGGTTGGAGTATCAAACCAACTCCGATTTGCAATCTGAAGTTATAGGGATCTGTATCAAGTACCTAATGGTTAATTTGAACCCTCAATTGCACCAAAATACAGTGATTAGCACTGATTAATCACTGATTAGCAAATTAATGCTCTGTTTTGTGTGCAAAAAATAGAGTATGCGGGGAGTCCAGATCTGGTGCCTTCCACTTTAAATGAGCTCAAATGCTTTCAAAGGCATCAATAGCAATGAGTCTAGTAGAGGATTAAGCCAAGAAACACAAGATTTGACCAAATAATGAAAGTTTAATCTCTGTTTTACCAAAGTCACCTGCAGATTTGATGAAGAGCTTGGATCTCACTGTAGACTTGATGAAATTGATTTCTGTCTTCACCAGCTTGTAGAGCATGCTTGATTACCCCTTGGGCTAGGAGGAATTGAAGTAATTTGATTTGAGCAAGTAGTAATGGCAAAAATCCCTCAGAAAAACGGCGCCCTTCATTCTGCGAAAATCTGCATTTCTGCGCTGAATTGGCCCACAAGAATTGAGTTGAGTGTAGCCCTATGAGTCTACTATAAGTGCCTAAAAGGGCTTAGCCTAATGTTATGTGTGCAAAGAGAATGGAGTCCTCCACTGACTGGGGGTGAAGGGGAAGATGAAAAACTCACTAAAAATTGATTTTTTTTGCTAATTACCTACTAATCCTAATTAATTCACTAATGGGCTCATAAATCTGATTGATTCTAGGCATGGCTCTGATACCATGTTGAAATTTGAGCAAAATGATGAGCTATGGTGGATCAAACACTAGAATCAACATGATTAACAAAGTGATTAAGAAATAATTAAGACGTAATTAGTGAATAATTAGGAAATAGATTAATGTAGGCATGGATACTCAAAAACCAGCAAATTCTCATTAGGGCTATGCCTCAATTTATAGAGTTTACATCAAGCATCAAATCCCATTGATTTCTCCATGATTCACTCCCAGAATATCTCCACCTTTTTCCTGATTCTCTCCACCTCTTCTCTTTTCCCTGATTATCTCCCAGAATAACTCCACACTCCTAAATTCCCTCATGCTACCCATTATTCTCTCCCAGTAGATTCTTCTCACCTTTTCACAGGTTCTTTCACAATTACATCTTCTCTTTTACAGCCTCTATCCAAGAGCTTGTTCCCACACACACCCTATTCACTTGTATTTTCAACAAGAATTTGGTTAGGTTTTGTCCCGGGTACCAGGGAAAAGAGTTCCCAGGCCCCCTAGCCGGATATTCATGCAAAATTAAAACTAGTCACACCACTTACACACCCAATATGAAATTGCCTTTTTCACAGAATCAACTATCTTTAAAACAATCATTTAATGAAACCATAGTGTCACTGATCATAATCCTCCAAAATATCCGGTTGAATCCTAATTTTCAAATTTTCCTTCATCGGTGTACCTACGGCATTACTGGCAACCAGAACAACGCTCACCACCTGTCCACTCAAGGGCCTTTTCGATAGTTCCTAGCTCATAGTAACCAGCAATATTTTCACTTATAAAAATCAAAATGGAATCTCTGTTGAAGATCAGCAAGATCAACCAACAGATCCATATAAAAGAGCCATGGACTCATCCATTGAGGAGGACTAGCAAGGTCAATCAACCAGATCCATGCCCGAATTCAGAAAACAATTCTTACTCCTTGTTCCAATATCTTCCCCGATGCATGTGTGGGTATCTTCGGCGACCCAGAGCCCGAGCACCGTATGGTCAGCACCCTCTAGGATCCTTCGCAGGTCACCTAGTGCTTCACTCATAGGCCGCTTCGTTGGTCCCTAATCCACCGTACCAGAAGCTCACCATTTAAGTCAAACCAAGGCTGGGTCAAGACCTCAGCCAACCTTGCTACGCGAGATGTCCTCCATTGACTCTCTGTCCAGCTGTTGCAACTTTATCAGATTAGGTCTCCCACGACCTCATTCACAAGAGGGTCAAAATGCTTCCCCAGCATTCTTGACATAAAATAGTCATTTTATAACAAAGCCTCGTCTTTCCATATTGTTCCACATCAATTCTCATTTATTTCATATGTATTCCCATTCTAATAACATCATTTTCCATCTCATCACATCTTTTCTCATTTATCCGCATCAGATCTCATCCACTCGCATCTACCCATATCCACATCTCATCACATCATAATCCTTAAGGAGGTCACACTCTAAAAAACATGTAATTTTAGTCATTAGATATTTTTAGTTATAGGCTTTTAATTTGCTTTGTTTTGTACAGCACACATTCATTATTTATCTATTATCTCATTGTGTGCTCTCTTAAGCTTCTCCATTGTGTGTGCGTGAGTGTGCATTCTTGCAACCCAATTTTCCAACATTCTTTACTATTTCTTAGCTCAAATTAAGCCTCTTGGGCTCATACAATTAACCAACGAAATCAAAGTTTCGCCCTTCTAAGAGATGAAAGTAGAATGCCCTAATGCAAATAAGCCCCAAGACGGGTGTATACTAGCGCAAGGGAAAAAACCTCAAAAAGAGGGAAAAAGTGGCCCTATTGGTCCTAGTGTATTCACACACATCACTACCAAATATGGCTATAAATCTCCCCTAGGAGTGATGATGTGAACAAGGGGTGAGCTGGCACAGAGATGTGCCAGGTTCTTTGGACTCTGATAGGGAGCCCAGACTAGTCCCCAAAGGGAACTAAGCTTAAAGCTTTGCGAGAAGCTTCAAACTTCTCTCGTGGTGGGAGAGCCTTCGCATGATAAATCTACCAAGTTGTCTGCGTTGGCACATAAGCCAAGCTAATTCCCCCTATGTGGAGCATCTCTCCCTGACATAATGATAGTGCACCTCAATGTGCTTTGTGCGAGCATGAAAAACTAGATTCCTCACAACTACCATAGCGCTCTGACTATCAGTGAAGATGGTAGTGGCTAAGGACTCACCAATACCTAAATTAACAATAAGGCGCCCGAGCCAAACACACTCAACTATAGTTGTAATAAACACTGCCGTGTACTCAGCTTCACAACTAGAAGTGGCCACAGTGGGTTGCTTCTTGCTAAGCCATGATATACATGAATCACCAAGGTAAAAGCAAAAACCACTCATGGTGGACACGTGCGTGTGTCGTAACATCTAGCCCAGTCCGAGTCTGTAAATGTATATAGTTGTGATTTACCTCCTTGGGATAAAATAACCCAAAGTGTTTGTTGAGATATCGAGCTCAACTAGTCAACTAGTGGTGCCGGCGGACATTGATAACCCGTGGGTGGTAGCTTCTGCACTTATATCACTAGCACAGTTGGTACGATTATGGTTGATATGCCACTAGTGGATGACAAGCTATGTGACAACCACTTTGGAGTACTAGAGTTATGGCATAGTTATAGAGCCAACTCATATAGTCGGGTTTACACTATAGACCAATCACTTTGTATGTTGTAGGAGAGTATTTTCCCTTTATGTATGTACTCTTATATTTTAGTTATATGGTTGTAGAGAAGAGAAGAAGATAGCAGAAAAATTCAGCCATCTATCTCTCTCTTGTGTCTTGCACTCTCTTGTGTGTGTGCTTACAAGAAACTCAAGCTCTCTCTCTCTCCCCCACATTCTCTTTATGGTATCATAGCTCTGGTTTGTGTGAGAGCTAAGGAGGCAAGAACACGCAAGGAAGGAAGTGGCACATAGGTAAGAGCATCACCATCTCTTTCCCTTCTTGGTTTAGGTACAATAATCCTCGCTAGCTCCGGGAACTACACATCTCTGATTGAGCTCGGGACTTGGTGTTTATGCTGATAATAGAAGGAAAGTCACTAGGTGAGGACTCTTGTTCACAAAGTAAGAACACATCAAAACAGGCCTTTTACACTACTTCAGGTAGAGGTAGAGGTTGTGGTTGAGGCCAAGGTGTTGGCCGACAAGGAAATCAAAAGTATGGATAACAACAGTCCAATGATTCACAGCAGCAGCAGTAATCATACACAGGTGGAAGAGACCAGTCTAAAGGTAGGGGAAGCTAAAGAGGCCGAGGTGGTTGGCAAAGAAATCAAAATGCAAATAGTAATCTTACACAGGTGGAAGAGACCAGTCTCAAGGTAGGGGAAGCCAAAGAGGCCGAGGTGGTTGGCAAAGAAATCAAAATGCAAATAGCATAGAGTGTTATTATTGTGGCAAACCAAGGCACGTGGCAAAGGATTGCTATAAAAAGCAGAATGACATTAAAAGTGAAAAGTTGCAGCAAGGCAACTATGCATCATCTAGTAAACAAGGACGTGATGGACAGACGTGAGTAATTGTTTGTGATGCAGCACATACTCAGTTCCATAAGAGGAGATGTGTCAAGATCTCAAGAAACATGGTATATGGATTTTGGTGTCTCTAACCACATGACCAGTCATGCTAAGTGGTTTAGAAATATACAGAAAATGAAAAAACCTGTAGGATTGCAAAATGACGTACTTGGCAAATGTACTTCATGTTCCAAATATTACAAAGAACCTGGTTTCTATTGTGGACAGATGGTTGATCCAGGGTCTACAAGTGAGGTTTAATCCTCAAGGATGTTTTGTGGAATACTTCAATAAATCAGTGTCGCTTGGTCACAAAGGGTAACAAAAATGGCAGGATGTTTACTTTGGATATGTGAACATGCCTGAAGTAAAGGCAGCCATGTTTGTGTCGCATGGAACATGTGTCACTGTAGATATTGACATATGGCACAAGTGCATTGGTCATATGAATGTACAACGACTGAAGTCTATGCAAGCCCAAATATTATTGCAGGTTTGCCAAAGTTTAAGGTTGATGGTATGCACAAAGTATGTGAAACATGCCAACTCAGTAAGCATGCTAAACATGCTTTCCTACATGAAAGTGCAAGACCATTAGATGTTATACATTCAGATGTATGGGAACCGACTAAGACTACAACAATTGCAGGTTGCAAGTATTATGTTACATTCATTGCAAGTATTATGTTACATTCATTGATGACTACACTAGGAAAGTGTCGGTTTACTTCATAAAGGAGAAAATTGAGGTGTTTGCCCACTTTTAGAGATTTAAAGCCTTGGTCATAAAGGAAAAAGGCATGCAAATAAAAATGCCTGAGATCAGATGGTATAGGGAGGGAATATTTCTCCAATGAGTTCAACAATTTCTTAAGGAAGCATGGAATCAAGAGACAATTTACATGCAGGTACACTCCACAATAGAATGGTGTTATAGAAGAAAAAATAGGCACATTGTAAAAGTGGCACTATAACTATAGGTATTTCTTGGGCATAGAGGTGGTGAGATCACCTCATGGCATTTTGTTATTGCAGATTTAATATGGCTTGGACATGTTGTCCACGTATGGTCTGATATGTTGTAAGCCTATATTCAGTACCATTGGAGCAGAATACAAAGCTTTCTGGAGATACAAATGAGCTTTTGGAGGACCCCACTACATACAATCGCATAGTGGGTAGCTTGATCTACATACAAGCGCATAGTGGGTAGCTTGATCTACATGCCCATTACTAGGCCAGACTTGAGTTATAATGTTGGACTTGTGAGTTAGTTTATGCAGGCCCCTAGGAGGCCACACCTGGATGCGGCTAGATGGATTCTCAAGTACATAAAGTCCAATTTTGATTATGGACTTTTCTAGGAGGCTGGTATAGAGATACAACTACATGGGTACACAGATGCTGATTGGATTGGAAGTGTTGTAGATAGGAGATCTACCAACAGTTTTATGTTCTCATTTGGGAGTGTTGTTGTGAGTTGGAGCAGTAAGAAGCAACCAACAGTTGCCTTATCGAGTACAGAGGTAGAGTACAAGGGTGCTGCTATGGCAGCTTGTGAGGTAACTTAGTTTCAGAAGAAGCTACTGGTGATATAGGTGAGTCCATGGATAGGGAAGTTGTCATTTATTGTGATAACATGAGTATACCATGCTAAAACGAAGCACATTGTGGTGCACTATCACTTTGTGATGAGAGGGAGAAGGTTCTAGCAGGTGATGTAGATCTGGTATATGTTAGCACAAAGGATCAGGTGGCTACCATCTTCATGAAGGCATTAGGCACGAAGAAGCTCCACAGGGCTAGGAGCTTACCTGGAGTGCAGTGTGTGGAGTTGAGTTCAAGGGGAAGTGTTGAGATATCGAGCTCAACTAGTGCTATGATGATGACGGACATTGATGACCTGCTTGGGTGATAAATTCTGCACTTATGTCACTGGCATGGTTGGTGAGATTATGGTTGATATACCGCGAGTGGATGATAGCTTTTATGATAGTCACTTTGGAGTACTAGAGTTATGGCATAGTTATAGAGCCAGCTCATATAGTTGAGTTCACATGATAGACCGACCACTTTGTATGTTATAGGAGAGTACTAGAGTTATGGCATAGTTATAGAGCCAGCTCATATAGTTGAGTTCACATGATAGACCGACCACTTTGTATGTTATAGGAGAGTACTTTACCTTTATGTATGTACTCTTATCTTTTAGTTATATGGTTGTAGAGGAGAGAAGAAGATAGAAGAAAAATCAGCCATCCATCTCTCTCTCGTGTCTTGCACTCTCTTGTGTGTGTGTGTGTGTGTGTGCTTACAAGAAACTCAAGCTCTCTCTCTCTCAATGCTTTTTGCTTGGGTTATGCATAAATCTTGCTCAATATTGAGACCACAATGATTGTCAAGCCTGGGGTTACACAAAAAGATAAGGCATCTAACAACTTCTTTATATAAGCCAGCATTAAAAGAGTCACGTGTCAAGACTTAGTAGTAAACTTGGCTCCATAGGTGTAGCCACAAGTTTGCAGTCTTCAAGTTTGAACCTCTTCAACAATACATCTATGTATTTCATCTGCAGAATAACAATGCCATCATTACGCTACCAAAACTCAATGCCCAAGTAATAGTGCAATGGTCCAAGATCTGACATCTCAAAAGACTTCTCTAAATCAGCCATAAAAGTTGAAATATGATCATCATTAGGGCCTTTGAGCAGCATGTTATCAATGTATAACATGATGACCAATAAAACATCCTGAGTCCCCTTAATATAGAGGGTATTGTCAGTTGAGCTATCTGCAAAAACCCTGTGCAACCAAGTATACATTTATCTTTTCATACCATGCTCTAGGAGCCTTCTTAAGACCATATAAAGCTTTCTTCAATTTGCATACTTTTGATTCTTGACTTTTTTTTTGAAAAAAACCATAAGGCTAAGATACACAAACCTCCTCATGCAATCTCCATTCAAGAAAGTAGTTTTGATATCCAACTGACATACATTCCAACCTTTATGTGCTACAAATACAATGATAGTCCACATGGTAGGCATACAACATGTAGGTGAGAAGGTTTCACCATAGTCAATGCGTTTCTCTTGTACATAATCCTTTGCAACAAGCCTAGCTTTGTATTGCTTAACACTGCCATCCGCTTTATGTTTGAGCTTGTAAACCCATTTCGTACCAATGGCCTTCTTGCCAAGTGACAAGTCTACCAAATCCCATGTATCATTTTTGAGTATTGAACCATACTTAAATTACATAGCACTTGTCCAATTTTTAGATTCCTTTGCTTCATCAAAGGAGACAAGTTTCTTTTCGTCACATAAACTAGCAATAAGAGCATAACCTATGTAAACAAGAGATGTATGATGAGAGCATGCGCGTGTTCTGCTAGGAAAAGGAGTGGCCACTTTATTGTTACGTAGTGTTCATGCTAGCCATTTTAGCATACTTTTAGACTCCACAATTTCCCTTCTTTCCTCATCAAACTGCATCATCCGCATTTACCTCATCAATAGGCTGATATGTGGATTGAAAAATTTACTGATTTGTAACCTATGTGGGCTGATTTTTAGCATTCATTGGATTACTCAAATGCTTTATATCAATGTGTCCTGCATTGAACAATGGACGGAGAGTGTTGGAATATGTCTTGCGAATATACATTTTGCTATTTTTTACATGAAAGCAAGGGCTGAATTGCATCTTCCACAAATACAAGATCTTTACTCACAAGAATCCGCTTGTTGGTAGTAGGATGATAGACGATAACCCTTAACTTTCGAGTTGTATCTCACAAAAATACATTTTATAGCCTTATCATCAAGCTTACTGCAAAGTTGCTTAGGCACAAGTGCATAAGCAAGACAACCAAAAATGCGTAAATGAGCCATAGAGGGCTTTCTGCCATTCCAAGCTTCAAAAGACATAATTGAATGCAAAGCCTTTGTATGACACTTGTTCAGAACATATGTTGCACACATGACTGCTTCTAGCCAAAAACCATGAGGTAACTCTTAACTTTTGACCATATACCCTGCCATCTCCTTAAGAGACCTGTGTTCACCATGCTCCCCATTTGTGAATCTTTGAAAAGTGGGAATTGGGAATCTCCCAAACTCCCTAATATTGTCTTATGAGGGCTGTGGGGAGGAAAGGGGAAATAAAGCCACTAGTAGCCTTAGGCCACAAGGCCCTCTAAACCCCTTACCTCCTCCTTTGGAACCCCCTAAAATTTAGAAGATCTAGTAGATCACAAGGACAAAGGGCTTGATTAATGAGATGGTGAGAGCCTTTACCCTATAGGTTATATCATAAACTATTTGGGGACCCTTCAATGGCTATGGAAAGAAAAGGTTCAGTATAGGATACAATCGTTGGGACAAGCATGGATACAATTGTAGTCCATGCCAATCACACAACAATCTTCTAGCCTTTGCACGAGAGCTCGGTATCTCATTTTTCTCTGTAAAGATTTGTTCCTTTAATAACCTACCAAGATGAAATAGGTATGCTTAATCAACATTGTGTACATTATACGCACAAGAAAATTACATCATACTCATGTCATGCATACTTAATAGCTCTGTCATGCTTGCATCAGAACACCCAAACATTGATTGTAAGTTCAATATACTTGAATAGCTCTGGCATGCTTGCATCAGACCACCTAAACATTGATTGTAAGTTCAACATACTTGAATAGCTCTGTCCTGCTTACATCAGACCACCCAAACATTGATTGTAAGTTCAACATAGATAGGCATGTGGATAATTTGGATATCTGAGCTTGAGGATAAAGTGGTCTAAAGTTGCCATGATGCACTCAAATCTCCTTGCACATATAAACAAGACATAACCATAGGCTTTTAAATATCTAATAACCATGGAATCAAAGCACAAGAACAGAAAGCGCAAAGATTTAAACTTATAGTTAGGCTTATGTCTTGCATTGAAGTTTCCATAATGTACTTAAATCTCTTTGTGTATATAAATATACTAAATGAAAGCCTATGTTAATGTACTCATACAAACATGCTTGAATTAAAACTCTATCTAATAACCATGGACTCAAAGCATAAGAACACAAAGCATAGAGATATAAACTTATTATTAAGCTTATTCATATATATATATCCACATTGCATAAAAGAAAACTTAGAAGTATGGAAAATCTAAATGGAAAAAGAAAATTGAATTCGATTTATAATGTTGATGGATCGACCAAGGATAAGTCCCTCTAGCTATGGAGGTGGAGAAGAAAGCCCTCAAACTCACACTCACTCTCTCACTCACACACAAGAGGTAGAGGAAAGAAGAAGAAGCAAGAGCTCTCAATTCTCACTCTAGGAGGGAAGTGTCCATTCTCATTAGATAAGGTATCCTTTATACAAACTTATTAAGTGTCCATTCTCATTAGATGAGTTATCCTCTATACAAACTTATTAAGCACAGGCAGCATTGAGTAAATCTATCCTCTAGTGTGTGTTAGACTACTAGTATACATGTGAACTCGATGCTGGCATTACACTTAGCTCGGTCATCCCTTGTTTACATTGTGTGTAATAGCTCATTAAAGTGAAAAAATCATAAGTTATGCATTAAGTGCAAAAAACAGCTTACAAAAAGTGATCCAAATTAATAAAACCTTTGATACCAATCACTTGTAATGACTCCAAACGCTTCAAAGGAAATCTAACGGGGCTCATTTTTTGCTCTTTGTAAAGTTTTGTATAGTGAACTAAACTAGATCTAATTATTCTTTAATCTCTTTATTAATCAAAAAATTAAAAAATTTAATCATATGCATTGCATTCTTAGCATCAATAGAAGCATTTACATGTATTTTGTTAAGCACTAATTAGTAGATAATCAAATTGTCATTTTTTCTGATATTGTTTAGCAAGGACAAAATTAATCATAACTTGAGCTCCCAAACTCGAAATTAAATTCCATAAGCACCGTTAGAATCAAGAGATTGAGCTCTACAACCCTATAGGTTCAGTTTGGGCTAATTAGGACTGTAAAAAATACTTTTTAGTGTTACTTCATAAATTTTTGACATTTTTGGCTTCTCAGTTGATCCACTTTAGCCAAATCGCTCTAATACCAGCTGAAAGATCCCTGCCCCCACTGCGCAACGAATTTAGGGATGCTTGCAACAGTGAAAGTAGCATTTCTTGTGCGAGGCAGGGTCCCTCACTCGGGACCTTGTCCCCACAGATATCCGGACAAGAGACTAATCCCTCGGTTCTTCCAAAACCGAACCCGAAAAATCTTCCCTCGCCCGGAAAGCACGAGCGATTCCTCCAGGATATTTTTATTCTAACGTAGTCAAAAGCCTTAACTAACTGAACTGATCTAACCGAGCCCGTAAGTATCATAGTCAGACCTTCATAGAGCAGAACCATCATTTGTTATTTAGACAGGGTTGTTGTCATCTTCAACATTACATATTAAGCTCATCTTCAATAGCTTTAATAACATCATCAACATTATCATCGATTTCTACATTCCTACTAAGTATCATTTTCACACCCTACATTCTACAATTTTTTATACACTTTGTAGATTTCCATCGTCACATTAATGACTACTCGATGGCAGTCATATCATTGTTTTTAGTACCTACTAGGTGGCAACTATATCATTGCATTCAATACCTATAGGTAGTTAGGATATTTTTATTACGTGTCAGAGATTAGCTATTTGCAAGCTGAATGGAAGGAAATGATGTATTTGGTATGCTTTGGAATTGAGGCACACCCTCCCTTTCCAGCACAATAACATAGTATAGGTACTTTAGATGGTCATATGAGTTCTAATGTAACTGTGGCATCCACCTTTGCACCTCCCACATCAGAACAAGCTAGGTGGGATGCACAAATACATGCTTTAGTGGAACTTTTAGTGAAAATGAATATTATTCCTCATACTTGCTCACATAAAACTAAGAAGCATGCTTAGGATACACTTGTTGCACCTACCAGTAGAGTAGGTGCATAACGAGGCACGAGTGCCTCCTTGCACAAGCAATTAAAGTCTGAGCATATGAATGGGGGAGATTTAATAAATAGGTGCCTCACAAGGATTAAAAGAAAGCTTTTAGTCTTTGTTTGACTTGTGAACGCATGTTTATAAGTTGAGAATGTGTGTTCCCACTTTCGAATATACATGGCCAATTGAATTGGGAATGTGCATGTCTAGGTCTCAATTAGACTTGAGAACGTGCATTCGTAAGTCTACAAACGTGTGTGGGAAATTGTGAACATGCATGGCTAGAGAAGATATGAAGGTAGCAATGTGTGAGCATATGTGGCTAAGTGTCTATTAGACTTGTGAACATGTGCTCACAAGTGAGAACATATGTTTCCACTTTGGCATATGTGTATGTAATTCTAACAAGTCTGCCACTTATAGTGGTGGAAGTCTAGGCCACATGATGGTCAGTTTCTAGCTGTTTTTATCATTGTGGTCATTTATGGAATAAGGGAAAAGGGCAAGATTTCCATGAAAGATGATTAGCTTGTAAATTTGATTAGTATGAGTTAATTGTGATTAGCTATTCACATTGGCCTATATACCATGGCCCCCTTTTCACACACACTTATTAGTGTCCACTTCCACTTGGTCTTTGGCCCATAAGCCTATGTCCCTCAATTAAAAGTGGCCCTTTGGTCCAATACACTTATGCTTGGCCCTTGGCCTCATATGTACAAGTTGTCTCCACAATTATGTGTCCACCGCTTCATTACAAACCATCCCCACCCAAATATGTTTCGTCCTCAAAACATGCTCAAGTAGAACTATAGTATGGATGGCTTGCATAAGCATCAACATGAATCACTTCACACTTCTTTGCCAAAGGTGTCCAAAAGAGAATCATTTGAGCCTTTGAGACCTCCAAAACTTCATGAAATTCTCCCCAACACATTGTTAATCATGGCTAAGAAGTGTATATGTCAATTGCAATAAATTACAACAAGCTATTTTTGTCTGTTTTTTTGGCTCAAAAATGCACCTTGGATGCATCAAAAAGGTGTTCCATCACCTTCTCTCTTACTCCCAACACCTTCTCGGGTATGTACTTCACCATGCCATCTTCACTCATGGGTGGAAGCTCATCCAATACTTGCACCTCCGAACCAACATTGCCTTCAAATGTGATATGTGAAAGACATCATGTATTCTTGTAGTAGATGGAAGTAGCAATTGATAAGCCACTTCACCAATTCTCCTCAATACTTTGTATGGCCCATAATAACGGTGTGCAAGCTTTGTGTTGGTACTACCTTTGAGAGATCCATATCGAGTCTTAGGTATCCTCAAGAACACAAAGTCTCCTTCTTTGAATTCCAATGGCCTTCGATGTGCATCTTCATAATGCTTCATCTTCTCTTGAGACTTTTTGATGTTCTCTTTGCATGTTTGCAAAAGAGTTTGCATTCTTTCCACTTCATCCCTTGCATGTGGATTTGCATTCTCTCGCTTAAATGCTACGATCGGTACATGTACCTTATAGCCATACGATCTTGGTTGAAGTATATGAAGAAAAGTATGCAAATACATGGGTGAACCGCTGGCCGGATTATGGGTCAAATGCTTTCACAAAGCCATCTTGGCTTTGTGAAAGCAATGATCTTGGCTGAAGTATATGAAGAAAAGTATGCAAATACATGGGTGAACCGCCGGCCGGATTATGGGTCAAATGCTTTCACAAAGCCATCTCCTACCACTCCAAATGTACCCAAATTTCCTACCATCTATGGTAGTGGTGGAAAACCATACAATGCGGGTGCTTTAAAAGGTGGAAATACTTCTCAAAAGCCTTCACAAGCGGGTGCAAAGCCAACTAATGATGGGGTCACCAAGACCAAATTTGTGAAGGAAGACCGCATTAATGAGATGAGGGACAAAAACCTATGCTACAGATGTGGTGGGAAATATAGCAAGGATCATTGGAGGGATTGCCAAGCCCGCAATATCAAGATTAATATGGTTTATTCAAAGGTTATAGATGACACTAACGACAAAGAATTGGAGCCATTTGAAGAGCCATGTAAGTTTGTGGATGCTGGCTATTCTTTAGATCCAGATAGGGAGTTTCCTTTTGACCCCAGTGGTTCTCTTGGTGATCTTCATGATTATGATGGTGGCTTACCTCATACTTTGGGTGCTACAAATGCATATGAACACAATACTTCTCTTTGTTCCATATCCAATGAATCTTATGCCGGTTGTTGCAAAGGGGCACATACATTGAGATTCAAGGCTAAGGTCAAGGGAAGAGATACATTTATGTTGGTGGTGGACAGTGGTAGCACACATAGTTTTATGAACTACGTCATTGGGAAATCTGAAATTGTACCCAGATGCATTGACAATGAAAAGAAAAGTTGAAATAGCAAACGGGGACAGCACGGATTGCATAATAATTAGCAGAAATGTGGAATTGATGCTCTCAAAAGAGTACACTTGCAAAGCTAAATTAGTTAGTGCTCGATATGGGGCCCATTGATATGGTTTTGGGGTGTGATTGGCTATCAACTCTTGGAAACTTTTCCATGAATTTGAAACAAGGCTTTTTCAAGTTTATGCATGGGAAGGAGACCATTACATTGCATGGTTTTGGCACCTCAAATTTAACCTTGATCAATAGTACACAACTCAAGAGGGAATTGAAGAAGAGTGGCTATATGTATGTTTTGCAGCTTTGTAAGGATGAAGACAATTAAAAAGAGAGCAAAGTTACACATGAGGGTAGGAAGAAGTTACTTAAAAAGTATGAAGATGTGTTTCATATGCCCAAGTGCTTGCCACCAATGAATTGAGTTGGAGCCAAATGCAAGGCCGGTCAATAAACCTCCATATAGGTTATCAAAAAGGTGAAAAAATATGAAGTGGCAAAGCAAGTTAAAGAGCTCATTGATATTGGTTGGGTGGAACCAAGTCAATCTCACCAGTTGCATCACCTATTTTATTGGTGAAGAAGAAGGATGGGACTTTTATTAGAATATGCATTGATTATCTAGATGTTAACAAAATCACCGTCAAGAATAGGTACCCAATCGCAACAAGAATTGATGATCTTTTGGATGAATTTCTTCACTAAGATTGACTTACGGTCCGGCTACCACCAAATAAGAATGAAAAGTGGGGATGAGCACAAGATGGCATTTTGTAATGAAAGAGGTCTCTATTGTTTCATGGTGATGCCGTTTGGTTTATGTAATGCTTCGGCCACTTTTCAAGCATTGATGAACAAAGTGCTACAGACATTCCTGTTCAAGTTTGTATTGGTGTTTTTCGATGATATATTGGTGTATAGCAAGAGTGAAGAGGAGCACTTCATTCATGTGAAGGAGGTATTTGATGCATTTAGAGCTAACCACTTGTGTGCCAAAGAAACCAAGTGTACATTCATGGCAAAAGAGGTGGAATACCTTGGTCACATTGTGAGCATTGATGGCATAAAAGTGGACCCCAAGGTGGAATGTGTGAAGAATTGGCCTACTCCCACCAATCTCACTCAAGTGAGGGGATTTGTAAGATTCCTCCTCAGGCTGAATATTCAGTAAGCCTCAACTTCAATCCCTTGTAATCATTTTATGTTTCTGAATACACGAAAATATCATTTTTCCTTGTTTTGCCTGGTGAGATAAAATTTTCTAGAGAGTGCTAAATCAAAATTGGGATATTTTTGGATAAATAAATTCTACAAATATAAAAAAATGTTTCCCTGAAACAGAAAATCAAAATAGATTTTCCAAGGTGCAATTGGAATTAATTAAAATTGATTCAGAAGACCTTAGCCTAAGGGTCCAGATTTTTGAATTTTTTTTATTATGGTCCAATTAAGGTTCCTATGGACCAATAAGATTAATCCAAGTGTTGGGACAAGATAAATCCAAAGAATAAAAGAAAATACCCAAAAATGAATAAATGCCCACATAAGATGAAGAGTTGACCAAGTACTAGGTTTATTAGTTAAAAATTATGAAGTATTAATAAAAAATGAGATATTTTGGAGCAATCATTCATTTTTGACACGTGTAAGGAAAAGGGAGACCTTTAAGGAGGCGCCTACTTCACATGCTTGGATGAGTTTAAAACTCAAAAATAATAGGATATTTTTATCTCTCCTCTCTCCTTGATCAAACCAAATAAAAAAGGAAGCCAAACTGGTCCAAATCTTGTCCAAATTCAGCCAAACTGAAGCTGGAAAATTCTAGAACTCAATTGGACTCAGTTAGTGGCCTCCCTCTCCTATAATAGACCCTCATTCCTTTGTATTATTATCTGTGAACTAAACTATGTCGGTATTACTCTAAACTAAGCTTAATTCCTATTATCCTACAAAATTGAAGAGATTGGAGCTTCTCTCTCTCTTCAATCTTCCTTGGTGACTCTTACGACATACCAAACCAATTGATTGGTTGGGGGCCTCTACTGTGATCAAAGAATTAAGTAAATTAGAAGGTAAAGTGTGGATTATTGTCTTTTTCTTATTGAAACTCCAAATGCTTCTAAAATATCTTGGATATTTGAATTGGTAAAATCACTAAATGGATATTTACCCAAAAACTAGATGTTTAGTTGAAAGGAATCCTAGTAGAACTAAACTGAATGAATTTAGTTAGACTACGTGAGGTCGGACAGTAAACCTAATTGTCCTTCTCTCGAACTGAATCAGACAAAAACTTCGGGACCAATTCCAGTTACTAAATCCAAAGAATAGACTACCGAAACTAATCTAGCTTTTCCCTTACCAAGCTTACCAAGAATCTAGTTGGATAAATGGATAAAATGACGGGTAGATTACCCTCATGAGAGATCAAGGATCCTCATTATGAAACTGGGAATTATTGAAAAAAGGATCTTTGGAACTGATCTCAAACTGGAATCTCACTTGTATTGGAAAGTTTGTTTTTCATTCAAAGGACTGTTTTACACCAGAATGCTAGAGGAAGCAATTGGCTTATGTTTTTCTAAGAGGAGGTTCGTTGAACAGTTGGCGCAGGGAGTCGTCAAGGGGATGTCGCCCGCCCCGCGGCAAAGCTTGCCGAGGTTGTGAGACGAGTCTCGGTACGATTAAAATGGTGCGCTTCCAGTACGATGGACGAGGACCGACGAAGCAGTCCCTGAGTGAAGTGCTAGGACACCTAAGGAGGATCCTAGAGGGTTCTAACCAGGCGATGCATGGGCTTGCGGTTGCTAGGACACCCAGGCGTACGTCGAAGAAGATATCTGATGGACAAAAAGGAAAGGTTTTGGGAACAAAAATTTGATACTGGATCTCGTTGGTTGGTCAGTTGGTCTTCAACAGAGAGTTCAGAGGATGCATTTTTGTAATACAATGGACTTAGAATTTTGGAAGATGATGATCGAAAATATTATGATTTTATTCAAGGATTGTCTTAAAGCTAGTCGAGTCTGTCTTAAAACTAGTCGAGTCTGTCTTAAAGCCAGTCGAGTCTGTTATAAATGGCAATTTCATATTGGGTGTGTACGTGGTATGCCTATTTGATTTTCACATGAATTGCCGGCTAGAGGGCCTGGGAACTCTTTTCCTTAGTACCCGGGCAAAACCCAATCAAATCTTTATAAAGGAATCCCACCAATTCAGTGGGGTTGGGTGGTTGGCTAACCTATGGGCCGGATAGGCTGGATGATCGGAGGATTCCTGAGAAACAACTAGATACGATTAGTTACGTTAATCAGTTTAAATCTTGAGAAGACCTTGTTCTGTGGGAAGGGATCATTGGCGGCTGTGCCTCAAAAATGAGGAAAAAAGCGGTGATTCCATGGACCAAGTGCAAGTCTCTTCTTGATCTGACCATGTGACTTCAGATTCGGTCAGATCAGTTTAATTTAGTCAAGACTTGACTCGTTAGAGTAATCTCCTAGTTAGAAGATTTTTCCCAATTGGCGGAATTGCTCGTGCCTTCCAGGTGAGGGGAGTCTTCCGAGCCCCCGATCTTGGGCCACCCAGGCTAGCCTCTCGTCCCACACATCCGTGAGAGAGGCCCCGAGTGTGTGGACCCCGCCCCGCGCGGGAGGCTGACGCTGCTTCCACCGCCTGTAGGAGCCCCAGAGCGGGCGGGGGACCTCATAGCTGGTATCAGAGCTTTGTTGAAAGCTAATAAGGATAAACAAATTCTTATCAGAAATTGATAATAATAAACTCAGAAAAAGCATTTTTCATAATGTACTTTCATTCCGTAAGCTTCTTTAATGAAGAATTTTTAATCAAAGGAATTGTTTTTATAGATGGAAGTTCCATACTTATCTGGTATTCCCGACCTCACCCAGTCTCACAAGACATGACTGCGTTCACCTTTGAGCATCTCATCTCTTTCGCTTCAACTCGAACAAGCTGAGCAAGACTCACATGCCATTTCGAGGATTTATATTTTCCTGACCGAGCGGAGAGATGACAGCATAAGTGGTTTGCAGGGCAGTATGTCCACGCCTCTTGCAACCAGCATGCAATGCTGAGGCAGAACCTCTCATTGGATGAGGGGATTCTTAGGTCTCATCATTCTATCGCCGGTTCATTGAGAGGATGCACATATAGTGGCTCCTTTAATGAAAATAAGTTGAAGAAAGAGGCATTCTTTTGGGATGTAACGGCACAAAAGAGTTTTGATAAGCTGAAAAGAATACTTACTTCAGCACCTATCTTGGTATGCCTGGATTTCTCTAAGCCCTTCACTATGAAAGCCACAAACTTGACGATAAAAAGATGGAGATGCATATGTATGATCAAGAGATGATTGCTATTTTGCATGCAATCAAGAAATGGCATCACTATCTTTATGGAAGCAAATTCTATGTGTGAAGTGACCATAGGGTTCTTCAATTCTTCCTATCTCAATCAAACCTCTCACCTAAGCAAAGAAGATGGTTGGCTACCCTTCAACAATATGATTTTGAGATCACATATACGAAGGGAAAGGAGAATGTAGTGGCGGATTCACTCTTTAGAATGTGGGCATGTTCTTTATCGGCTATCATCACGGAAGTGCATTATGATTGGGTTGAGGAGATTCAAGAGGAATATATGCTTGATGATGAGGCTTCACAATAGTGCACAAATTACAGCATGGTGTTTATGATGATTTACCTCATTTTCGATTGCATAATGGTCTCCTCTATTATAAGGAAAGGGTGTATCTTGTATCCCACTCATCCTTCAAGAAAAAGGTCATGGATGAGATGCATTCTACTCCCATGGTGGGACATTTGGGTTTGTTCAAAACCTATGATGCCATAAGGAAAAGTTTCCATTAGAAAGGCCTATGGAGGGAAGTCAAAGAATATGTTGCTAAGTGTATGCCTTGTCAACTCAACAACAATCCCACACACAATCTTGGTGGTTTACTTCAGCCTTTACCTATTCCGGAGGGTAAATGGACGCATATTGCAATGGATTTCATTACCGGCTTGCCTTCTACCAAGAGGGGATGGGATAGCATCTATGTGGTGGTTGACCAATTAAAAAAAGCTGCCCATTTTGTACCAACAAAAGTGTGGCACTCGGCATCTATGGTGGCACACCAATTCATGGAAAATGTGTTCAAGTTGCATGGTATGCCGCATCAAATAGTGAGTGATTGAGATGTGAAGTTTATGGACACATTTTGGCATACATTGTTTGATAGCATGGGCACTAGGTTGACTCCTAGTATGGCCTATCATCCGAAAACCAATGGTCAAACCGAAAGGGTCAATAAGTGGGTTGAGACTTACTTGAGGCATTATTGCTATGGAACGCAACATGCATGGGATGATTGGTTGCATTTTTGGCGGAGTTTGAAGTTATTGGTCTTTGTGTCTTCACATCCGTTCCAATTGCATTCTTTAAGCCCTTGATGTACTTGACTATTTTGAATTCTTCACTAAAACCTTCAACATGAAGCATACTTGTTTGAGAAATTTATGTGTATGCTCCTTCACACTCATGTATCTTTGTTGTAGATTATCCACAAACCATTTTGTCCTTGTGCATCTTGGAAGTGAATGTGTCCCTCATATCTTCTTTGAAAGCATCCCAACTTGTGGCCTCATAACCTTGTGATTGGAGATGCCTCCACCATGCATGAGCATATCCTTCCAAGTGTAAAGTGGTGAAGTAAACCATAGATTGTTCACTTCGAGGGTTCATCTCAAAATAGAGATCCAATTTGTTGAGACCGACTCCTCAAAGACATCATTATTAGTGCCTTTACCACTAAACTTTGAGAGGATGATCTTATCCTTCACACCCTTGAATTCATCTCCATTGCCATACGATCACCACGCCTATGCACAGGCCCATCCACATAATGATTGTAATCCTCAAACTCACCAAAGAAATCTTCCTCAACATGAGGTCTTGAAGCACTGCCTCGATGAGTATTTCCTTTGAATGGAATGTGACCATCACTCCTTAGGACTCTTGAACCTTCATTTGTTGATGATGCATGAACTTTGCCTTTGGCATCATTGGGTGAGTGTGTAAACATTGGGTTGCACATAGCACAATGAGTAGAATGAAAATTTGGGTGATAATTCTCCTTGTCCTCAACATGAGCTTGTTGAACCTTGTGAGATGTTGCACCCTTGTCTTCATTCTTGGTCTTCATGCCTCCATGCATGCCCCTAATCTCTTGCACAAGTGTTTGAGTTATGGTGCCCGTAATCTCTTGCAAAAGTGGTCACATCATACTTTCCATCATGCTTCTCATTGTCATCATCATTTGTGACATATCATTAGTCATAGTGGGCATTGCTTGCGCATTTGCTATCCCCAAATGATTTGATGTATTGACCACATTTGCAAAACTTGGTCCAATTTGCACCTGCTGATTGGCCCTATGTGCTGCATTTGCAATGTTTTCATCTTGTAGATTCACACCCTCATCACCAATATCTTCTACACGATCCTCATTCACCATTTCCCCATCTTCCCTTATCTTGTGAAGTTCTATTGCTTGCTTAGACGGACGTCCCCTTGGCATAATGGCTGAAAATGGGAAATGGCTAGTAGAAGGCTTGAATGATGTTGGAATTGGATGATCTAGGGCTCTATTGAAAGATCTTGAGGCGTAGAATACAAATATTCAAGAGCAAAAATTTTCAAATAGCCCTAATATTCCCTATTTTAGGGTTTTTATCGCAGTGTGCAGAGAATAGGAAAATGGTTCTAAAACACAAAATATGGTTCAAATCAAGTACTTCATGGCTTGTTGGATAGCACTAAGGATATACCAACAACTATACTCCAAGTGGTTTGACCAAGTCAAATTTTAGTCAAGATTGAATTGACTTTTTGTGAGAAAGATGACTTGCTAGTTTTGACCTATCAAACGATGTTGGAATAGAGTGGTCCTTGGCTCATTGGATAGCTCTAACAGAATATTATGAAGACCTCTAAACACCTTTTTGACAACCCTAAGGGTCTATGACTGAATTTGGGTTTCAAGTTTATTGCTAAACCCTAATTTGGGTGCCCTATGGGTGTCAAATTCAAAAGGTTAATAGCTCTCTTTGTAGCTTCCAATTGGCTCTTCCGAGAGGTGCAATTTCCCAATGGAGACTCTTAATCACCAATTAATGATTAGTGATTTTCTTGATCAGTTGTAGTAGCAAACTTTTGGGAAAAATCGGACAGCATCTCCTTTGTATTTTGGATCAAATCTCAACAAAGATATGTTCACAATGCAATCTCCAACATTCACAACAACTCTTGCTAATACCCCATCAACAAATTTGCATCACTTGGCATTCAAACAAAGGCAACATTTGTTCAATCACATAGGCTCATGCAATGCCATTGCCAATGTCCATTCTCTTTGTCCATTCAAGAAATTGCATTTGCTCATGGAATTTCTTGAATGTAATGCCGAATGTAGAATGTTGTTGATGCTGGAATCAATCCACTTATTGCTGATGTAGCATGTCTATGCTTGTTAATCTCCCGGCCAAGCAATTCCTACCCTCGTACTACCTAGGTTGAAACTAGGCACAAGTTGGGGCTATTTCTTCACAACCAATGTACCTAATCCTCTTCCTGATCGCTTTACCACGGCAAGGAAGATTCAAACCATGCTCCCCTTGGTTTCTCCAACCAAATGCCAAGGTAACCTCTCACACATCACGATTCTAGGAATAGAATGTGGGTAAAAAGTGTTGTGAAACTAGGCACAAGTTGGGGCTATTTCTTCACAACCAATGTACCTAATCCTCTTCCTGATCGCTTTACCACGGCAAGGAAGATTCAAACCATGCTCCCCTTGGTCTCTCCAACCAAATGCCAAGGTAACCTCTCACACATCACGATTCTAGGAATAGAATGTGGGTACAAAGTGTTGTGATAGGTGTGATTTGAACTTCAAATATGTAGGTATGATGACTTACAATGCTTGCATGAACTCATGCTTGCAGGAATAGAATGTGGGTACAAAGTGTTGTGATAGGTGTGATTTGAACTTCAAATATGTAGGTATGATGACTTACAATGCTTGCATGAACTCATGCACAATCCATTATTACATTAGCATGTACTCATGCTATACTTTCACTTCCCAAGCTCCATTGTCAAAAAAAACATCAACACCAATGCAATAAACAAAGTGAAGCAAAAGGCATATGGATTGGCATGTATCTTGACATTCCCAAGAATAGAGATGGCTTGAATGTCACACTAATGATTGAAGAAGCATCAAATGGTTCTAATGGAATCCAATGGTGTATCGATTTGATCAAAAACCCCAAAAATTTAGACAAATAGCTTGATCATTGGTCTATTTGAAGCATTAACTTGTGTAATGGCATCATTAGTGTAATTAATGATAATTAGATGAGGCTAATCGTAAGTTGGAATGGCCAATGTCAAGAAATTAGGGTTTCTTGGAAGAAAGCCCTAAATCTCAAGGAAGGATTCAAGAACTCCAAGATTCAAGCAAGAAATGTAAGGAGAAGCTTAGAAAATGCTCAAAGGTTACCTCAAGGCCTTGGTTATGAATGTATGGTGGAGAATGCCTTTTCGATGAAGAAAACCGTGGATCTTTGTTTTTCAGATTTTGGAGAGTTCCATAGCTTCATACATCAAGAAATATCCCCTCCATAAGGTAGATAACACTTGAGAAACCCATTGTTTCTAAGCATTATAAATCATCTAAACATGTAGATGAGCTCTATGGAATGTGATATTGATGATTTTCATCACCAGCTCATTCTGAATTTGTCACCCAACTGTAGAGAATCCCATGCTCAAATCAAGTAGCCATGGTGCTTAAGAATCATCAATAATGCTTGTTTGGAGGTTTGGCTACATGGACATGAAGTTTTTGATACCACTACAAAGAACTAGCTATGGTCACTCAAAGCATGGAGTGGAGACATGGGTGTAGGAGCACCATCCATGAGTATGGAGAAGGGCAAGATTGCCATGAAAGCTAATTAGCTTGTAAATTTAATTAGTATGAGTTAATTGTGATTAGCTATTCACATTGTCCTATATACCATGGCCCCCTTTTCACACAGACTTATTAGTGTCCACCCCCACTTGGCCTTTGGCCCCCATAAGCCTATGTCCCTCAATTACAATTGGCCCATTGGCCCAATAAAATTATGCTTGGCCCTTGGCCTCATAAGTACAAGTCGTGTCCACCGCTTCATTACATGGACTGTGTAAGAGGATTGCCTTAGCTTGGCACTTTGAGTAACTTTACTTTCCTACTTATGTTGAGTAAAGACATCGTTTGTTCCAAGCGCGTACTATTATCAATGCCTATTATAGTCACGCTAATATGCATAGAGAAAATTTATATCTGGATATGATCTTTTTTAGGATCAGTGTAGTATACGAGCTTTGTTTATATTAGCCTCTGCATGCTAAGACTTTAGGTCATACCAAAGAATTTTTAAGATCATTGGCTTTTTTGTACCACCTCCCAAGATAGCCACCCCTCCTCGAGTCATGATTGCATCTATCGAGGCATCCTGACTAGAGAGTACATTAGGGCTACTATTTTAGAGACCGAGCCGAGAGAGCTTAGGAGAGAGAAGAGGAGGAGGTTAAGGAGCCCTAGATCAGTGAAGCTTCTTATACATAAATAAATATTGGATGATGGACTTAAAACTTTTGTTTCCTTTTTATCTTAAAAACATAAGCTTCTTATAGATTGAATAAGTTTCTAAGTTGTAATACAAGAAGTTTCTAAATTATTTTACAATCTGTGAATAAGAATTTTGTAAATCCAATGTTTTCAAATTCTTAGGCAGTGAGTTTAGTCCCTAAAATAATTCAAATAAATGATCTATCTTTGCCTTTTTCCATGTTTTCATGAGAGAATAATAAATTTTAAGCATAAGGAAGTGAATGAGACGTAGGAAAGATGTATACCTAGTTGTTAGGTCTTACTAGGATAGAATTATATTTGCCTATGGAAGATTATCCGTCTAGCAAGAGAACAAGTTAATACAAGATAGCCGTTTCTATTTTAAACAATGTTTTTTGTGGAGAGATAGAAGAGATAAAAGCATCAATTCTCTCAATGATTATGAAGTTAAGGTTTGTGAAGTATTTCATACAAGGAGACGAAGCATTGTCTTTAGTAGAGTTCATTTCGAGACTAAATTCCTAGAGCTCATACCTTCCACATCGTAAGTTCATATACAATGACCGTGGAGGCATGCTTACATTGTTTAGAAGTCAAGCTAGAGATTAACAAGGTAAAAGGATCAAGATTTTAAAAGTATTTCAGATAGGATATCAAATAAAGGAATCAAGTTAGTAAAATGAGTTTTGAATGGATGCACGCTCTTACTATAGCTCACCATCATAATCCATACTCAAGAAGCTTTTTACGCATCTGGCCTTAGATAGAGATATGGCATAGTGATGTTATTTAGAGTTCAAAGGAATATTACTTTGATCAACCATACCATCATATTTTCTTATGGTTTACAAGAATGGTTGCAAACTAAGAGGAAATTTGTGGTTGAAGTAAGTTTGGATCATAGACCCTTTTATGTATCGAATCTTAGCTTGTTAATGATGATGGAGAAATTAGAATTAGTAGAAGAATATAAAATTTTGGCAGCACTTCATCATCTCATTATGTTTACCTCCTCGGGAAAATTTTGTAATTGTTGGATGCCACCACCTCCCTTGATTACTCTGAATCTTTGAGAGAGGATCTTTGATGATGTAATAAATTTAATGAGTGTAATAAAACTTTTTACTTTTCCATGCATTCTTGTTGTATGAAGTTTGCAATTTAAAGGGGCACAATAAGTTATGATGCATGGTAGGCGAGAATGTAATAAAATCACAATAAATTCTCCTTACTTCAACAGGATGCAACCAACTATATTCAACTATATTCAACTAAATTCTCCTTACTTCAACAGGATGCAGCCAACTATATTCAACTATATTCAACTCTTTTGGCAAACTATGAGGTTTCCTCACTCGTTTTATGATTGACTCTAGAAAGGGTTTGGGATATGCTCAGGTAGGATTAATAGTTTGTACTCGACCACTTGCTTTAACAATGGCTCTAGTTTTCAGTTTGCACTGTCCTCATTGCAAGCTCTTGGGCTTGTCTCATTCTCTCTTTTTCCAACACAAGTTTGGGGTACTCCTTGATTTTCTTTGGAAGATTTTTATAACCTATAGGTTTCTTTTCTTTGGGAAGAGAAGGGAGGCACGTTCAGAGCTATTGTTTGAACCACTTTCAATGTTTATGATGTCATTGCCCTTGACAATTGATTGTATGTATGTGCATGCTCTTTGAGGTCTTCTTCTTTTGGACCTCTGGTTCTATTTCATTAGTTTTGAGGAAGTGTGGTTTGATACACTACTATATTATTGTTGTTTCCAACAATTACTCTAGATCAGGTTCACAACAAAGATCCTTAGTGCTTTTGACGTAGGTCTAAAAATGGTTTCAAGCACATTTTTTTCCCTAAGCTCTTTTTTGAGATTTTTTTTGGGTTTAATGGGGGGTGATTAATGGTCCTAATCTAAGTCAATAGTTTTTGTGTAAATAATTAATAACTAATTATTATTTTTAATGGATTTGCATGCATCTAAGCTACCAATTCAAACAATGCATGAAACATTATCAAAATTTATAAAGTGCGTGAGAACACAATTGACTATCCCACTCTAATCCACCCTAATGGACCTTAATGCTCATGTTTGCGGAGTGGATTCCACTCCTAATCACAATTTCTATGTAGCCATATTTGGTAGTGATGTGTGTGAACACACTAGGACCACCCAAGGCACCTTTTCCCTCTTTAGGAGGTTTTTTTGCCTATGTTAGTATACATCCATCTTGGGTTATACTTATCTTTTTTTGTATAGCACACGTTCATTATCTATCTATCATCTCATTGTGTGCTCTCTTGAGATTCTCCATTATGTGTGTGTGAGGGTGTGTATTCTTGCAACCCTATTTCCAACATTTGGTATTAGAGTACATGCTCCTCGTCCTTGTGCTGCTGCCTACCCCTCACTCGGAGTCGTCTGTCTTCTTGAATCAGAGATTAAGGGGCCCTTTTGGGAGAAGAAAGAGGACCGTGAAGTTTGTAATACTTTGTACTGACGTTTTTTGGTCTTTTTTTCATTTCGATCGCGTTTTGAGGGCCGTTTGCATGGTTTTTAGTTTTCTACAGGCATCTTTGGGGATCAGATTCACACTATTCTTCATTGGATTCTATAGTAGTTTCGTCAGATCTACAAACGGGTGTGCAGATACACGAGAAAGCATCTACGGGCTTCACTTCAGCAGCATCGATCTTTGTATCTTACGAGTAAAATTTCTACTCACTATACTCTGTATTTTTTTCATACAGCTTGCAGGTGTCCATTGTCAGCGACCTTCTTACATCCACCTTGGTTGCATAAAGAGCACTTAGCACTTTGCAGGTTGTGTGACTACTTGCGTGGGTATTATCATAAATGGTAGACAATGACGTATTTTGGATGTTATCCCCATTGAGGGTAAGATTGATGGGAACAACTACCCATTATGGTTCTATATGATGTAGCATGTATTAGTAACCAAAAGGCTATGGAGTGTTGTGGTTGGCATTGAGAAATGTCCTAGTTCTTCTGATGAACATGACGTAGAAGACACATCTACAGACATGTGCTCAATTTCACATGGTGCATTATCACAACATAGCATACCTCCTACATAGGAACAAACAAAGTGCGATGGAAGAGATGTGTAGACACATGCGTTGCTTGCTTTGTTAGTTAAGAGGATCATTCCTAACATTTGGTCATGCATGAGTGCTAAACATGCTTGGGATGCACTTGTGTCATTGTTCCAAGTACGTAATGAAGCATGTGTTACTTATATATGCAAGCAATTAGAGTTAGAGCATGTGGATGAGGGAGACTCCATGGATAGTTTCCTTACAAAAATCAAGCATTTTAAGGAGCAGTTGGCTAGTGTTGATGAAATATATCCTAACAGTTCATTGGTTCCTACTGTCTTGAATGCGTTGCTAGACTTATATCAAGGTATTTCTTCTACCATTAGACTTGTGGTGATGAAAGGCAATCCAAATGCCTTAGAGTTGGTTTTTGTGCTCTTGCACAAGAAGAGAAATCCAAGAAAAATAGATTTGTCATGCGTATAGGAGATTAGGAGATTAGGCTTTTGCTTTGCCAGTCAAAAAAGAGGCAAAGGTAAATCCTTTCCTCAGGGTAGTTACAAGCTGAAATCATAGTCATCGAGCAAGCTTGCAGAGACAAGAAAGGCGACAAGCCAAAGAAAAAGGGCAAATGAAACTATTGTAGGAAATGTGGTCACTACATTAATGAGTGCAGGAAACGGTTGGAGAAGGAGAAAAAGAAAGACTCATGTATGGCTGTAGTTGATGCATCAACATACAATGCAAAAAACAAAGAATCTGCAAACTATGCACATGATGATTGGGCTTTCATTGTGCAATGCAGTTATGACCCTTTGCATAAGGATGTATGCATGGTTGTTATAGATATACATGTCTGGTATTTTGACAATGGTGCTAGTAAGCACATTACTTCTCATCGCAGTTTGTTATCATGACTTGAATCTACTCCATAGGGAAACACTATAACATGTGCAAACAACTCCTCATATATTGTAAAAGGAGTTGGTAAAAATGTTCTCACTACTGCAAATGGTGGAACAATCATGCTTTTAGATGTATATTGTGTACCAGGGATCAAGAAGAACTTGTTAGCTATCTCTGACATTACTAAGGCTGGCTTAGTGGTTTAGTTTGGGGATGACATATGTATTGTTCATGATCGTAGTAGTGAACGACAAGACAATTGTTGCTTTTGGTACTTTGTCTCATAGCCTTTACATGCTAGATGCATATCAAAGACAAAGGCATGTGGCATGTGCAACTTCTGCCACAAAGGCAATGGGTGATGCTAAGCTATGGCATGCACACTTTGGTCACTTGAACTTTGGCAGTTTGCTATGTTTTCATAAACATGACACGTTGTTTGAGCTGCCACATCTTGAAGCCCCTATCAAACATGTTTGTGTGAGGGTTGTATTCTTAGAAAAATGCAACGACCATCATTTCCCAAAGATGGTTCAGTTAGAGTTATCCAAAAATTTTAACTTATACACAATGATGTATGTGGTCCTACGAGGACCCCATCTATTGAGGGCTACCTCTAAAATGGACTTGACTGTTGTAGTGATTTCCATTATCCATCTTTGACCTCCTCTTACTCCCCCGTTCTAAAATTTCCCCCATGGATCCCTAAAAAATACCCCTCCCCTCACACAACATTATAGCATCATATGCCTTCCATTACCACCATAATAGAGCCCCTCATGGTTTTTGGTCTACAGCTCCACTATTGTAGCATTGCCTCATTCCACTTCTTGTTGTCACCCCAATGCACCATCCCTATCGACCGCATCCTGTCGGCTCCCATTCTTCGTTTCCTTTGCTAAATCTTTTTTTATCCAAATCCTAAAGGCTCTACTTACATTGTTTTTATTTTACTATATGTATTTTTTAAAACTTAAACAAATATGTTTATCATATTTAAAAACTTTAGTAAAATAAAATTGATAATGGTGTCCAAAATTCCAATCACATAATTAATTAGAATTATGACACATCAAGATCTCAACAAGTTTAATTAGAACTCATGGATCAAATGCAAAACAATAAGCTACTAAATGAAAACATCACTATGTTTCTAAGGGATCAAAATTGCTTAAAAAACATTGCATCACCCTATTACTAACATAGTCTTGAATTTAAGAAATTTAGGCCTAAGGTAAGTCATTTGATGTTTGCGATTGAAACATCTCAATTGGAGCACGTTGCTCATTTGATTAGGCATTATCTACATCAAAGAACTAAGAAGTTCAAATAGAGCACATGGTCTCATTATTCTAGGATCATGAGATTATGAATAGATTAAACTTAACTAAGGACACCCTATCTAAATCAAAACACCTTTTGTGTAATAAAGCCATTTCACACACCCTTTTACATTATTGAGTGGATTAAAAAAAAGAACTCCGTTTCTCTTTTGTTCTTTAAAAAAAAAAAAATTTGCCACCTTAGTAGTGAATCTTTTTTGTACTAAGCAATTCTCTTTTTGGATAAACATGAGGCATCCGTGTTTTGGTTTATGAAGGAAAGATTATGGGGAACATCTTATTTGAGTTTTTGTATAGACCTTTGCTAAATAGAGTTATTTATCCTCTCGAACAAGTTTTTTTGCATTTCTTACCGTACACCAAAAGGCCCTCCAAGTGTCGAATTTCCTCCACATATTTTTTTAGCACATTGATTTGCACGTCTTTTAGTCCTTTCACATGATTAGTATATTTATAAGTGTCTCCCTTATCATTTTGAGATTAAATTCCCACTTAAAAAACCTTTTTGATAAAGTCAAAGTCATTTATCCTTTTTAATATTGAAAAGGGGTTGTGAGCGCATGACAATCCAAAAATTTCCTTTAAAAAAGTACCAAAACAACATCGTAGTCCTATGCACCTTGGGCAAAGCAAAACAACATCATAGTTTCCTCTGCACCTTGGGCAACATAAAATAACATTGATTTTGGTAATTAGAAAAACAGAGAGGCATTGACTTTTTGTGCTCTTTACATTGAAATATAGAGAGACGTTAATACCTATAAGATCTCATAAAAACACATATAGAATAACATATATAAAAAGAATATAAGAGAGACATTGATGCCCCTAAGATCTCATGAGAACACCTTAAGAATAGCATATACACCTTATGAATAACATGTACAAAAAAGTAATAACCTGATATTATATGGAGTGATGACTTTGCACATTTGGTTTGTTTTAGCTAAGGAATATACATATTAAACATATTAAGAAGATGAGACTACTAGCAATAGTAGTCTATAATGGATATCATGTAAGTGAGAACAAAATTATTATAAAATGAATCATGAATGATCAAGATGATGAATTCTAGTTAAATTAAATCCCTAGAATTATTCACATTTGGAATATTTGAATGCCACTATTATTTTAATGATGCAAGAAATTACCTAATCGATATGGAGTGATGACTTTGCACATTTGGTTTGTTTTAGCTAAGGAATATACATATTAAACATATTAAGAAGATGAGACTACTAGCAATAGTAGTCTATAATGGATATCATGTAAGTGAGAACAAAATTAATAGTAGTCTATAATGGATATCATGTAAGTGAGAACAAAATTATTATAAAATGAATCATGAATGATCAAGATGATGAATTCTAGTTAAATTAAATCCCTAGAATTATTCACATTTGGAATATTTGAATGCCACTATTATTTTAATGATGCAAGAAATTACCTAATCGATATTGCACTTTAAATAGACATAGAGATGTTTCCAATTTGGTACCACATGCATAATATACAACACATAATAAACTTAGAGTGCATGGAAAGCAAGATAAGGAGCACATGATTATGTATAAATAAAAGGAAAAATAATGGGGCATATACTACTAGGAAAACCTTGCCATGCATGAGGGGAGTTCTAATGAAGATGGTTTTTAATATTTAAAAATAAATTTATGTGTGTTTTTAATATTAAAAAATAATTGTGTGTGTGTGTGTGTGTGGTAAAAGATTGAGAGAGAGAGAGAGAGAGAGAGAGAGAGAGAGAGAGAGAGAGAGAGAGAGAGAGAGAGAGAGAGAGAGAGAGAGAGAAGAGAGAAATCCCATGTGAAGTAATGAGAGGCCTCAAACATCACTTTTCACAAATTAAGAGTATTGCTAACTTTATTTAACTCTTTTGTCTTGTAGTCTATTTCATTTTTCTATCTTTGTTTTTCGATTCCACCTCCCTTTGCACTTTCACCTTTATGTACGGGCTCATAAGTTCCTCCTTTAAGATTTTATCTTTATTAATATATTAAAATAATGCTTAGCCATTTATTTAAAACAAGTTCGACTTTCCACATTTGGGGGACTTAAACATGTGTAATCACCCTTGACAACTAGAACTTTTTTAAAATACATGAACGTGTAGTTGGTATACAAAATACCCAACCTTCAATGAATGAGTTTCATGAATTAGGATTGGTGGCTTGATTCTATGTCTTCAACTTTAATAACTACCTTTATAAGGTTCTCTTTTGCATATGGTTATTGTTTTTTAGGCATACTCGTTTAATTAAGGGGTGGATGTCTAGTAGGATAGTGAGATTTGTGATTACATGTGGTGGTGTACAAAAAGTGTCCAAAAACTAGATATAAAAAGTGCATAGATGAGTTTCACATGGCATGTGCATTTGATATCAACTATGGACCCTTTCCACTCACAAGTTGTAATAATAAAAGGCGGCCACATTAGCCATGGGCTTAAAAAATAAGTAGGTGGTTGCGGCATGAAGTTTTTTCTTCTATGCATATGCGTATGCAAGTGTGCGTACATGTGTGTATGCATCTATACATGTGTCTGTGTGTGTAAGCATATGTGAGTGAGTGTGTGTGCGTGTATGTGCGTATTTGTGTTTGTGTGTGTGTTTGTATATGTATTTGTGTGCATACATATGTATGCATGTGTGCATGTGTCTTTGTGTGACTTTCTCACATAGACACATATTTGTGTGCCTATTTGTGACTTTCTCACATAGACACAAATCTATGTGTGTCTCTCTCACATGCATTCTCTCTATGTCTATGACATGTGCACAAACACAACCATCTCTCGTACACATACACATGGTTGTGTACCCTCTCCCTTCTCACACTTTCCTCACATACACACACTCTCTCACTCACACACACATACGCATACACAGTCACTCTCCACATGCACGTGTGTGACTGTGTGTACACGTACGTATGTGTGTGGGAATGTGCTTATATATAATAGTATTAATAAATATTATTATACATTTACTATATGTATATTGAATTATATATCATTATTATATTATATTATAATATATTTACTATATATATTTTTAATTTTCTATATATATATATATATAATTTATTAATTATATATTATTATAAATTTATTATATAAATTTATATATTATTCCATGTTATTTACATATATTTATATTAAATTATCATATTTATAAATAATATAATATATTCTACTGTATGTATCTTTAATTTTTTATTTATGCTAATATTATATATATAACATTATATTATAATATTTTAGTGTTAATTTAATATCCTTACTTATTATATGTTTACATATTATTACTATATATATTTGTAATATATATATATTTTTATACTTATTTATTAAATATCTTTATATTTTTGTATTATATTATTTATTTAATTTTTCTTCTCTAAACATAGCTCTACACTCCCCCCCCTTCTCTCTCTCTCTCTCTCTCTCTCTCTCTCTCTCTCTCTCTCTCTCTCTCTCTCTCTCTCTCTCTGCCCCAACACGTGGCTCCTCTCCTCCCCCATCACACCCCCAAAACATGTGGCTCCTCTCCTCCCCCATCACACCTCCTTCTCTCTTTCCCCTTCCCCAACGCTTTGCTCTTTTTCAACTACCATGTGTCCCCTTCCCTCTCAAAAACTTGAGCATAATCGATAGTATAAACATATAAATTATACACATTATATATACATATATATATATACATACATACATATATATACATACACATACATACATACATACATATATATGTATATGTATATATATGTATATATATACATATATATGTATATATATGTATACATATATATACATACATACATATAAGCATAATCGATAGTATAAACATATAAATTATACACATTATATATACATATATACATACATATGTATACATACATACATACATATATATACATACACATACATACATACATACATATATATGTATATATGGGATACATTTGATTCACTTCAAATACGCGTGCACACACACACACACACACACACACACACACACACACACACACACACACATTCTTAGGAATTCTTATCTTAACCACCTTAGGGTTTTAAGAGGTAAACACCTTATTATTTGACCTCTTTTGGTGGTACCCATGTTAGGGGCCTACCTATGGTAGTCTTTGTAGTCTTTGGGATAGTGATCTTTTTGAATCCCATATGATGGAAATTTTTTTAATTGTAATTCCGTTATGGCGTCTGCATGCTGTAGATACTTGAGTCATTTCACCTCGGAGACGTTGGGGCCTTGTTGGGCTTTCCCCAAATCGAATATTTATTCTAAAAAACTTGCATGCATAAACTCTGTTTATCTCTTTAATTTCTGTGATAATCTGACCTTGAAGATCACACATGCATTTTGATAGATGGTATTTCATTTCCGCCTCTATAAATGCTTACAAATATTTGTCAACAAACTATTTTGATGTTGCGCTATTCTGTATATGGATTGGTAGGGCTTTGATTTCGAATAACCCACAACACTACAAATTATGGGGGTTATATTACACTGTGTGTTGCACAACGATTAATGATATTTTAGGGGATTTTCACCTTTTTTGAAACTAAAAGATGATGGTGAGGCTATTAGAATGCTTGTACTGTAGTAATCTTAAATTTGGCATGTAGTTTTGAATTACTCTCAGTCTTGACCTCTAATCTGGCCATTATTAGTAAAAAAAAATATTGCTAAACTTTGCATTTTGAGGGCTTTTGAATTTATAGACTCTTGTTTTTGCGGGGCTGTTGCAGAGATAGCTGTATTTGGGATATATGGCTTGCTCTTGGATTGATAGACTAAATCACCTATAAATCATATACTTGTATTGTTAGTTTGACACACAAGGGTGATGTCGCTTAGGGTGGTAAAAATAGGGCCGACTTCCAACCAGGCACTCTGAATTATTCTTTATTTTTAGAATATATTCTTTATCAGTGGGTTATACATCTTGCTTTCTGTAATTGGTTGATTGGATATACTATTGTTTGGGTCTACTTAGTGGTGCATTTGTATCTACCATTAAAGCTTGGATACATGCTAGGTATTTGGATGCTTGTGGTTCATTTCCCTTTTTCTGTTTTTTTTTGATCGAGTATTCGGGCTTTGCATTCTAAGGCCACATATAGTAACTCACTTATCTCTTACTTCTGTAGTTGATGGTAGCTGCTTGGATATGCTGACATCTGAATGCCTAGCAATAGATAGATGACTAGTTTGAGTAGTATGGGCATGGACATATAAGGCCCATTTGTCTATCCACTATGTGGATTACTATGTATTACATTTCTTGTCGATGATTACATGATGATAGGTTTACAGGTTATCTATCCAAATTTTGGGAATTGACTCTTATTGACTACAACGGGACTAATTGACCCAACCCTAGCTTAAACATTGGGATTTTTAAGTGACATCTATAACATGTGGTAGATCCTATGACACCTGTAATACACAAACATGGTTAATTATTTGTTTGTCTATGTTGGCGGTAACATGTTCTACCCTCTCAAATGTCTACAGTTTAAGCTTTAAGACACATGGTTTACTATTTGATGACATGATTATTGTATACAATACCTTTGTTATGTAATCATGTTCTACCCTCTCAAATGTCTTGTGACTGATGACATGATTATTATATGCAATACCTTTGTTATGTAATCATGTTTAACAGTTCATTTATCAAGATTGTCTGGGTTCTTGAATTTTTGTTCGACTGTGGATATGTTAAAAGTATAAATCAAACACACACACACACAACATATATATGTGAATTTATAAATGTAAATAAACACACACACACACACACACACACACTCCCACATAGACACATGTTGGAAATCAGGATGATTAATCATAGAGCTATGGAGGATGAAATCTTTCCATGATTGAGAAGTGTATGTGTGTGTGTGTGTGTGTGTGTGAGAAAGAGAGAGAGAGAGAGAGAGAGAGAGAGAGAGAGAGAGAGAGAGAGAGAGAGAGAGAGAATAGAGCTCAAGTATGAGAGAGACATTGCAAAACTTGAATGGTACTCATTGTGTATGAATGAAGGATCCAAGTACATGCTTTTATAGGCACCATGGCCTTATCTTTTGACCCTAAATAAGAGGGTTTTCACACCTATCCGAAATATCAAACAAGCCCCCCTTCGGAGTGATGGTGGAGTTGCATGCATTCAATAGTCTCGTACACCAATACAAGCAAAGACACAAGACATGCTCCCCACTTTAGACCTAGAAGCAAGTAAGAATGGTTTAGAGGCCACTGAGCTTGCACAGAAGGCTCAACAAGCATGGCTCAAAGGCTTAGTAAGTATGGTCTTGAGATGAAAGACTCAGAGGTCAGGTCCTACCTCGGGAGACAATGACAACCTACATTGGAATACCAAAACAACCCCCTTGCATAAAGCAAGGGCAAAAGGCTTAGTAAGCATGGACTTGGCAAAAGACTCGGAGGTCCTACCTCAGGAGACAAAGATAGCCTACATTGGCATACCAAAACAACCCCCTCGCCTAAAGTAGGGGCAAAAAGGGTATGTTGGAGAGGGGCCTTTTATAGAAACAAGGCGTTACAAAATCTAAAAGGATCCAAAATAAATAACTCAAATACCTGGGTAGAGAACCCTTGACTCAACATATAAACTGAATTAGAAATAAAGGGATAACCCCCCTTGATGACCAAAACGTTGATGAAGATCTTCTCGATGTCGATGTAGCCTTTGATATTCTTCTTGTTGATGTAGATTAGTTCTTGGTCTTCTTCATCCTTGATTTCATTGTGTAATGAAATCCATGTAGGCAAAGGTGGATCACGTTCTCAATGTGTTCATGAAGCCTGCCATGATGATGATGCATATCCCTTATGCATATCCCTTGTACAATCGATTTTTGAGCATGATTGATGAATTACTTGAAGCATATAAGCTCAAAAATCCTATTTTCCCAAACAATACAAATACAGACGTATACCTGGTTTTGGATTAACAAATTGACCACTCAAATCAAGGGGAAAATATGTTTTGATGCTTTAGAGACATTTAGAAACACTTGAATGTGAGATATGAACCATTAATGGCCATAAAAACCTCAAATGATTAGCACTAATCAAGGTATTAGTGAAAGTAAATTTTTGTTAATTGTGCAAAAAATACCTTGATTTGTAGAGCAGCATCGGAGAGGCAAATCAAGGGTCTTTCTCAATATGAAGATTTGGCAAGTTGTAGCAAGTCCCCAATGGTAGGGTTCAACCCTCAATGGTCCAAAAATACTAGGATTAGTATCGATTAGAAAAGGTAATTTCCTATTTGTAGTGTAGAAGAAGGGGCGAATTGGAAGCCTTTCACAAATCTTCTCCAAACAAGCTTCAAGGGGAACTTATAGCAATAGATTAACATGATTTTCAAACCACTAATCACAAGATTAACCTTAAAATTATTGCCATAATTACCTTTGTACCAAAGTGAATATTAGAGGAGTGCCCAAGGCTGTAGCAACTTCTTTAGACGATCATTCGAAAAACGGAATGAACCGGCATGTTCGCAACCCTCAAAAACCTCCTAGGGTGAGAGGGATTGCGCCAATTTGGCTACGTTGAAGCACTACTTTGATTTTTGCTCAAAAAAGTTATGTTTTGCTAATCACTTGTTACTGGCAATAATCCACATGAATCAATTGAATTGAAGCGATGAGGACCTTTGCCTATGAGTTGGGAATAACCTCCAAGAAATGGTTAGCTATGGAGAGAGGAATCAATGCTCCAATACTCATGGGTAGAGAAGGAGACAATCTAAATGGAAAAAATGGTGATAACTAATCACAATTAGTGTGAACGATAGGCTAAAACCAATTAAACTGAAGGAGAGTGGAGTGGATGATAAGCAAAGCATAAACACTAAGAATCATGGATCTAATATCATGTTGGCAAGGATGATCAATCATGGAGCTACGGAGGATGAAATCTCTCCATGATTGAGGAGTGTGAAGAAGAGAGAGAGAGAGAGAGAGAGAGAGAGAGAGAGAGAGAGAGAGAGAAAGAGAGAGAGAGAGAGAATAGAGCTCAAGTATAAGAGATAGATTGCACAACTTCAATGGTACCACATGCTTTTATAGGCACCAAGGCCTTATCTTTTGACCCTAAATAAGAGGGTGTTCACACCACTAAGGACACTTGACTAGACTCCATAATAACTCCCAAAATATCCAACACACACACTCCCTCTCTCTCTCTCTCTTCTCACGCTCTCAAACACACACACACACATGCACACCCCTTTCTCTCTCTCTCTCTCTCTCTCTCTCTCTCTCTCTCTCACACACACACACACACACACACACACACACACACACACACACACACACATGCACTAATGCATATAGACACTCTCTCCCCCCACATACACTCTCTCACACATAGAAATTCTCTCTGTCTCTCTGTCTCTCTCTCTCTCTTAGACATAGACATACACACATGCAAATATATATTATATATAATATTATGTTTTATTATGTTTAGACACATAACTTTATAGACATATATAAATATAAATAAATTACACACACACACACACACATACACACAATCTTTATTAATTAAATTTTATTGGGTGGTAATGCATAGTGAGGTGTGCTTACTCTCAAATAAATGCATCTTACATATGTAATTTCTCTCTTTGAGGTGTGCTTACTCTCTAATAAATGCATCTTACATATGTAATTTCTCTCTTTGTCTCTCAAACACACATGCACATATACACACATAAGCCCACAAACACACACACACACACACACACACACACACACACACACACACACACACACACACACACACGCACACACACACACACACACACGCGCACATGCACATGCACACAAACCCTCTCTCTCTTGCACACACACCCACTCTCTCTCAAATGTTGAAATTCTCTCTCTCTCTCTCTCTCTCTCTCTCTGTGTGTGTGTCACACACACACACACACATTCACACTTAGTTCTTTTTGACATTGAGGAACTCTAGGTTTTTTTTTTGGGTAATTGCTATTAAAGGCCTTAATACACCATATACGGTTTGGCTCTATCATAATCAATATCATTGTCATACTGCTATGGCTACATGCGATGGCCCACTCTACACATGATCTCTTTGTAGATTCCTGATCAAAGACGATGGCGATGATAGCTGGCTTTCTCTGCTCGGCTCCGACTATAAAAGGGGCTTCATCTTGGTGAGTTAGACTCACTTAGCATGTATTGTGAATCATGTGTGTTGTTTAGCATGTCTCTCGTTCTAGCTCCTGCCAGGAGCTCATCCTCTCAGGTATTTGTCATTTAGCTATGGCTTGTTTACACTCTTTACGCTATACAATAGCAAGTTTTCTATGAGATATTGAACTTTTGAATCCCAGCGATTTTTTTTAATGGGTTAACGCTTTAATTTGGCATGCATAACTTGTTCTAATAAATTGTCGCTTTTCTAATGGATTTTGGGATATTATATTCCTTGAATCCTTTTGACAATTTACATGCCAATAGCTATGAGAATTTAGGGCATAGATACTTTGCTGCTTCTTGCATGACCTAGATAAGACTATGGTTGTCTTCTTATATATCTGAACACGGTGGATATTTGCCCTAGCATTACATATACATGTCTTGATAGGGTTCTTAACATTGGTGATTTCCAAAAATAGTTGCTCTGTGATTTAGGACACATCTTGCTATTGCTTGCCCTAAATATGGTCTTGTTTCTCTGAATGTTATGATTGAATACCGTTGAATCCTAGTTTAATGGGCCTTTTTTTTATGGAGATTAATGTCTGGCATATACATTTGATGTCTGCATCCTACATGTAAACTTTGAAGATATCAATATTGGTTATGAACATTCTAATTTGATGAAAGGCTAAGCTCTTGCTTCTTTGATGGACCCTTGGATAATGATTCTTGAATCCTTGGTGGTGGACTACCAGCATGATGGCTCTGAGATGATTCTTGAATCCTTGGTGGTGGACTACCAGCATGATGGCTCTGAGAATTCGGAGCATTTGGATCTTGCTGCTCACGTATAAACTTTGGTTGTATGTTCTTACATCTCTGAACATGGCGAGACTGATTGCCCTTTCATGTGCATAAACATAGGGTCTCGGGGGGTCACTATATGTAAATCCTCTATATCACGTGCGTTCAAGGCCTATTTAAAAAGTCCCTTATCTGTGAATTTTTTAGTGAATATAATGTATCCTTTCCTATTCAAATCTGTAAATTTTTTTAAAAATACAATAAATAAATCCCCTCTGTAAATATATTTCTGTAAGTTTTAGATATTTAAAATGTCCTTCTGTTGAACCCACGTGATACTTACATATTTATACGAGTGACCCCCTCGAGCATAGGGTTCTTACATAAGTTATTATTGATATTTCTTGGTGACCTTAAGGGCATACACATCTTTCTACTATTGACTTGGTGATGGCCTTGGTTCTCTGATTTTTTCAATTGTGACTCTAGTTATGGCTGGGTGTCTATGGGATGATGATTGTAATGATTTATTTGGGAGTTAATGCTTTGACATATGCATTTTTTGTGGGTGATCCGCATGAAAACTTTGGATTTTTTTTTGATTTGCTACTTTGAACATGGCTACTGTTAAGCATTATTGCATATTAGACAACGGATTAAAAACTTATGTAATAGCCATTTTTATGACCTAATGCATATCTGGCAATGGATATTTAACATTTGCTATTGTTAAATATCTGTAATAGCTAAAATTGATTTATGACCAACACTTGGATAATTCTCTATGATTAGGGAACCCATTCATGAGGGGTCTTATTTGGAACTTATACATAACCTTTTGAGATTGGTATATTGTAGTGAGATCTTTGACCAGACTCTTATGAAGCACCATAGACATGTACATTATGGGTGGACCCATGTGAAAAAATCCCATTAGGATATTGAATTAGCATCTACCTCTGTGCCTTTTTTGCATTTACTGTAAGCCACATAATCTTTTGAATACTTGGCTGTATGCTAATCACGTGTGTACACACACACACACATAATTTTTTTAATTAAATTTTAATGGGTGGCAATGCATTGTGAGGTGTGCTTACTTTGAAATAAATGCATCTTACACATGTAATTTTTCTCTGTCTCTCAACAAACACACATGCGCATATGCACGCACAAGGGTGTAAACACACACACACACACACACATGCAAATATATATTATATATAATATCATCTTTTATTATATTTAGACACATATACCTATACATACATACATATGTGTATTAAATAAATTTATATATTATATATAATATTATATTTTACTATATTCAAACACACACACACACACACACACATATATATATGTGTGTGTGTGAGTGTGTGTGTGTGTATTTATAAATATAACTAAATTTATTTATACATACACATACACATATAATTTTGTTTAATTAAATTTTAATTTAGATTAAAATTTAATGGGTGGGGATGCATATTGAGATGTGCTTCTCAAATATGTAATCTCTCTCTCTCTCTCTCTCTCTCTCTCTCTCTCTCTCTCAAACACACACATACACATGCACATGCCCCCCCCCTCTCTCTCTCTCTCTCAAACACACACATACACATGCACATGCCCCCCCCCTCTCTCTCTCTCTCTCTCTCACACACACACACTCTCACACACACACACACACACACACACACACACACACACACACACACACACATGCGCGCACACATATTTCCTCTCTCTTCTCACACACACACCACTCTCCCACACATAGAAATTCTCTCTTACACACATGCATGCACACAAACCATACACACACACACACATGCACACACATGTATACACACATACATGCACATGCACGTACACACACATGCATGAACATGCACGTACACACACATGCACACACACACACACACACACACACACACAAATATTATATGTAATATATTTAGTCACATTTGTGTATAAATTTATTATATGAGTATTTATAAATATAAATAATCTTATATGTACACACACATACACATAAAATTTCAATTAATTAAAATTTAACGGGTGGGGATGCATGGTGAGATGTGCTCGCTCTCAAATAAATGCATTTGACATGTGATATCTTTTGTCTTTCCTTTATAATGAGAGAGAGAAAGATAGGGACACCAACACGTTGAAGTTTCCATCATGAAGCTCACCTTTTAAGAGGGAGCCCCTATTTTTCTCTCAAGGAAACCATTAGGTAAGAAGGGATAGCTCTCCTTTCAAAAATTGAGATAAGATGAAAAAATTCAAATTTGAGAAAGGGACAGTGTAATTAGTGTGAATCGCTCCCCTTTCTTTCTTGGTCCTCTTCCTCCTCTCCTTTGGTCATGTAGAAGAGGGAATAGCTTGTGTTTAATAAGAGTATAAACTATGACTATGAACCTTTTTCAATGGGTGGTCATTAACATTTGTTTTTGAGAGAGATCATATATTTATTTATAGGTGACTAACATTTTAACCTAGTTCTAATTGTGACTATGCTCATAATGTAGAGTGATAGGAATCGATAGGGTTGCACCATGCCCCCTATATTTATAGGTAGCTAGCATTTCAACCTAATTATAATTTTGACTATGCTCATAATGTAGAGTGATAGGCATCGATAGGGTTGCAACATGCCCCCAACCACCAAGTCACCCCCCTTCCCTCCAAAAAAAACAAAACAAAATACACACACAGGTATAGTGAATGGAGGTATTGTGAGATTTATGATAGTATGTAGTGGTGTATAATGAATCTAAGGACACGATATAATTAATATAAAAATTTTATGGTGAGTTTCACATGATGGTGGGTGCATTTTTTGGTTATTTGAATTATGAAACTTTTCCACTCATAAGTCATAAGAATAGAAGGCAAATTTCCTAGCCACTATTTTAAGAAAAAAACTATGAGCCTTTTTCCATAAATGATTATTTACGTTTAAAAGAAAATATATCATATTTTTAAATTATAGATGGTTGGAATTCAACCCAATTTTAATGTGATTATATGTATAATGTAGAGGGCCCAATTACAAAACAAGCATCAATAGGTGTAACACCCCCCTCCCTTCCCCTCCCAAAAAAGCTATAGTTTTACATGGTTGGTTTACCCTTCGTATGTGTCGATTAAAACTAGTTTTTCTCTTATTTCAAGTTACCTTACTAGCTTATAGGTTTCTTTATGCCAAAATTGAACCCCTTAAACAACCCCACGATGCTTTCCTTATTATGCATAGCTAGGATCACAATATCCTTGATGCATGACTCACTAGTTTATGAGTGTTCTACACTTGAACTATATTTTTTCTCGTTTTGCAATTATAAATGACACTTTACCCTTTATAGCATCTATAAGGTTGAGATATTAACTATAATAATCTATTTAAGGTATCGTTTTCCTTGTTCACCATTTACAAATTGCTAAAAATTAGTAATAGAATGAAATGATCCTTGATAGTAGAGTCGAGCGATTCGAGAAAGTAGAATCGGTCGATCCAAAAAAGTTTAATTTGTCGATTTGAAAATTTGAATCGATCGATCCAAAAAAGTTGAATCGGATGATAAAAAAAAAGTTGAATTGAATGGTCCCAAAAGGTAGAGTCGAGCAATCCAAGAAAGTATAATCAGACAATCACAAAAAGTGGAATCATCGATAAGGATCACTGGGGAAGATTGTTGAAGTTGGATCACTGGAGTTGGATTGATGTGAATGATTTGACCTTTGGAATTACAATGAGATAAAGAGGAATTTTCAAAAAGTGGAATATTGGTTGATTTGACCAATTGGATTGGCAAATTGTAGATCTGAAAACAACCGCGATTAGATAACGAGGAATTTTTGAAAAGTGGAATCACGATCACATAAAGAGGAATTTCCCAAATGTGGAATCAGCAAAAGTTGAAATCGATAAAAAAAATGAAATCGATCAATTTGATCAGTTGGATCGATCGATTGTAAACTTGAGAACGATCCCAAAAATGGGCAATTACACCAAAAAATGATCACAGAGTCGAGGGATTCTAGAATCAATTCTAAATTGCCATGTGTCGCCTTGAGATTGAAGCAGTGGAAAAGTGGAGTCAATCGTTCGGTACTTTGGTGGCTGTGCTGGAAAGGATCCAACTGTGAGTAAATTATGAAAATGAAGCTAGCTGCTATTAGCTGAATCACTTCTGGGATGCTGATTCAATGGCAAGAAATGACTCTAACCACACTCTTTTTTGAAGTAGAAGAGTCGATTCAAGAAGTGGTAGCCTCCAATGTAGGTGAAAACCACAAACCAAGCTATGAAAAAGCTTAGCTATAATACCATTGTTAGTTCACACAGAATGGAGATCTGGACTCACACACACACAATGCTCAAAGATAAGAACACAAAAATGTAGTGTGACATAATGTCCACTCTTTAGTTGTATGGGGATGCCCAGACGTTAGTGTGCCATCCTAGTGAATTGGTATCATGGGTGACTCCGCATTAAAAACTAGTTACCTAGTGTTATTGGTATAGCTTGATACCATGCTTGATGGGTGTGTGTTATTAAGGTGTAACAAGTAGTGCCATGCTTGACAACTATAATGTGGTAATGTGGTCAAAGTGAAACAAGTGGACTATGCTAGACAACTACGTGGTCAAAGTGTAACAAGTGGTTTATGCAATTAATGTACCATGCTAATTAAAGTGTAACAAGTGGCAATACACGCCATGCTAAAATGATGTGTATAATGATACTCTCATAATAGTGAAACAAATGGTAAGTGTATGTTGTGTTTGTGCCTACAACGTTTCATATTGGGATTAATTGTAGAGAAGGGCAATTAATTGAAACAACTAATATGTTTACGTTTGTGAGATAGGTAATGAGCAGTGCATGTGTTGCATATGGAGAATCTTGTCTATCAACTGGGAACATTATTATTCTGTATTATTTTGTTGGCCACGTGCCAAATGTTTGTACATATTATTTATGAATGTTTGTGCATCGTGTTGATATTTTCCTAGCACATATGTTAGAAGAGTTTTGATTATTTACACTTAGTGTGTCAACAAGCTCTAGTGTTGAGATATTTTTTTAAAAGTGGAAAAACAAACCCAAATTTGTACACGACTATTAATAGCTCAACGGGCTATTTATTGAATACAATTCTCAAAATACTCATGTCGTGGAAGTGGAGCTAACACATGAGAGGGGAGATCGCACCCAATCTTGTATTCTCTGATTTTTTATGCTCTTGAGTTATGTCATGGTATCTATGGTTTATTTCCTATAATATTCAATTTGTGGAATATTCAAATCTCCATGTACCTTGGTCTTTTTTAACAATCGTATCAGAGCATGTCAAATTCAAGTATTGAATTTGGGGCATGGAGACTTGAAGAAAAATCAAGAAATTTATGTTTCCTCAAAGGTTATTTATTGGCTTGGAGTAAATTTAAGGGCTTTTCAACAAATTTAAAATACTTGCACGGGAAGAGGAGAATATGCAAAAAGCTTGTAGCAAGGATACAAGGGCTTTGGACAAAGACATGATTCATTCAAAAATTTAAAGGGCAAAGAAAGCAAGAGCAAAGAGACCTTTGCGCAAAGATTTTATAGTTTATGGGAAAATTTTGGGCCATCGGATCAAGATTTAGATCAAGGGTTGAGGTTTAAAGCCACCAATATGTATAAAACCACTTTTCTTGAGGTGAAACCCCCCTTCGTCTCCCAAAACCATCTTCATCAATCGATAATCCACTTGTATGGATGAAATGAGATCTTTGATGAGATTACTGGTCTAATTTTAGAATTTCTAAGCTTACTCTCTACTCAATTTGTATAATGGAAGGCTCTACCAAAAATTTCCAAATGGCCTCGGGTAGAAAATCACGCTGAGTCGATTTCAAGAGAGGGAGAAGATTAAAGTCACCACATTGTCACTCCACGGGCCTTTTCGATAGTTATAGCTCATAGTAATCGGTAATATATTCACATATCAAAATAAAATCTTCGTTGAAGATCAGCAAGATCAACCAACGGATCCATATAAAAGAGCCATGGACTCATCCGTTAAGGACCAGCAAGGTCAACCAACCAGAATCTATTTACCTCTCATTCTCATCACATCCATCCATTTATGCATAAAAACAACTTCAGTGGGAAATAACACTTTTATAAAAATCTGTTTATGCATCTATTTATGCATAAATTCAATTTTAAGGAGAATAAAACTTTCAAAATAAAAATAAATCTTTTATGCATCTTTCTATGCATAAATTCAATTTTAATGAGAATAACTCTTTTGAAATAAAAATAAATTTCTTTATGCATCTTTCTATGCATAAAATCAAAATTTGATGAAAGTAACGCTTTTATAATTAAAAAAATTCTTTTATGCATAAATTCAATTTTAATGAAAATAACTCTTTTGAAATAAAAATAAATTTCTTTATGCATCTTTCTATGCATAAAATCAAAATTAATGAGAATAACTCTTTTGAAATAAAAATAAATTTCTTTAGGCATCTTTCTATGAATTCAAAATTAATGAGAATAACTCTTTTGAAATAAAAATAAATTTCTTTATGCATCTTTCTATGCATAAAATCAAATTTAATAAAAATAAATTTCTTTATGTATCTTTCTATTCATAAAATCAAAATTTGATGAAAGTAATGCTTTTATAATAAAAAAATTTCTTTTATGCATCTATTCATGCATAAATTCAATTTTAATGAAAGTAACACTTTTATAATAAAAAAATTCTTTTATGCATTAAAATCAATTTTGATGAAAGTGACACTTTTATAATCAAAATATTCCCAATATGCATCCTTCTATGCATAGAAATTAATTCTAATGAAAATAACACTTTTTTTATAAAAATATTTCTAATATGCATTTTTCTATGCATAGAATAAAAATAACACTTTTAGAATACACAAGCGGTGGGGATTACTCTTTTTGAATAATAAAAGATAAAACTTATTTTATAAAATTTAAGAAAATTTTACCATAACCTCCTTTGTATGGCTGACCATTTTTCAAAATTTTCTTCATTCTCAAGTTACTTAGAAATTATCCCAAATGGTTTAACGCATTCTAAACTAATCAAATTCCACTTTTTAAAGAGAAACAATATGAAAAGTTTAATTCTAACAATTTGATTACACATCTAGGATAAAGAAAGGTTAAATTCAAGAATGAAGAGAGGGGGAAAGCCTTTCCAACAAGGCATAGCACCATTTTTCATTTTAAAGAAAACAAAAATTAGAAAACCATTAAATGGAATAAAGAAAAAGTAGGATTTCTAGCTTACATGAATTTTTGTAAGCTTTCCTTTGGCTTGATGGTTTGAGGGATCTACTCTTGTTTGCAACAAGAGTGGCCACCAATTCTTTGAAGAGGAAATGGTCAAAATCTAATGAATTATTAATAAATTCACTATTTTTGGGGAGGAGTAGAGAAACAGTGCATAAAACACTATCAACCATTTACAAAGGGGGAGGCTTCATTTATAGAAAAAAGTGAGCCTCTAACCAAGCAAACTGATTCTAGAATTTTCCAGATCAGTTTGGTCAATTTTTGGCTATTTTTAGGTCAGTTTAGTTTACTTTTTGAATCTAGTTGAAGCAGAAGAGATGAAAATATCTCATTATTTGTGAGTTTAAACTCAACCACACATGTGAAATAGACGCCTCCTTCATGAGGGGAATTCCCCCACACTGAGGTGTCAAAAATGCATCATTTCTTCTAAATATCTCTTCTTTTTTAACTAATAACCTTGTCCTTAGTCAACTCTTCATCTTATGTGAGTATTTACTAATTTTTGGGGGGATTTCCTTTTATTCTTCAATTTATCTCCTCCCTACATTTGGATTAATCTAATTGGTCCATAGGAACCTTAATTCAAAAATTTCAAAAAATCTGGACCCTTAGGCTAAGGTCCTTTTTACCTGATTTCAATTTATTCCAATTGCACATTGGAAATTTCTTTTTGAATATCTATTTCAGGGGAAACCATTTTAGACACTAGGAGGATTTTTATATCCAAAAATATCTCAATTTTGAATTACCTCCCTTTAGACATTTTCTCTCTCTAGGCCAAAACAGGGTAAAACAAGATCTGTCTTTTTTTTTAGAGAGGAAAATAATTATAAGATCAAAAGGGGAGGTTTTTACACCTGCACACCTCAAAAGCCGGAGAGAGGAATCTTACAATAGCAGCACCCCTGTACTCTGCCTCTGTTCTCGACAAGGCAACTGTTGGCTTCTTTTTATTGCTCCAACTCATAGTAGCACTCCTAAATAAGAACATAAAACCACTGGTAGATCTCCTATCTGTAATACTACTAGCCCAATCAGCATCTGTGCACCCATGCAACTGTATCTCTATACCAGTCTCATAGAAAAGTCCATAATCAACTGTGGACTTTATGTACCTAAGGATCCATCTGGCCGCATCCAAGTGTGGCTTCCTAGGGGCCTGCATAAACTGACTCACAAGTCCAACAACATAGCTCAAGTTTGGCCTTGTAAAATGGTCATATAGATCAAACTACCCACTATGCGCCTGTTGCATGTAGTGGGGTCCTCCAAAAGCTCACTTATATTTGCGGAAAGCTTTGTGTTCTACTCCAATGGCACTGAAATAGCCTTACATACTTGGACAACATGTCCAAGCCATACTGCCTTTGTAATAGCAAAATGCCATGAGGTGATCTCACCACCTCTATGCCCAAGAAATACTGCAGCTCATCCAAATCCTTCATCTCAAACTTCTACTTCAAAAGCATCTGGACATCATGTATGTTTGCATCAGTGTCACTAGTGATAATCAAGTCATCCACATAGATGACTAATAGCATGATCCCTCTATCTGTCTTTTCCACATATAGTGAAAAATCTACATTGGATATCTGAAATCCAATGGTAACAAGATACTCCTCGATCTTGTTTGACCCTGCTTTGGGTGCCTGCTTTCTGCTTCAAGCCATACAAGGCTTTGCGTAACCTGTACACAAAATCTGGATGTGCATCACTCTCATAACCTGGTGGCTGTATCATGTACACTTCTTCTTGCAAATCACCCTGCAAGAAAGCATTCTTTACATCCATTTGATGTAAAGACCAACCCTTTGCTACAGCCATAGCAATGATAGCTTTCACGGAACTTGCCATTCTTGCAATCGAGCTGAATGTCTCCTCATAGTCTATGCCATAAGTCTGCGCATAGCCCTTGGCAACCAATCTTGCCTTGTACCTGCTCACTGAACCATCGGCATTGTGCTTGACTTTATACACCCACTTATATCCAATTGCCTTCTTTTCCTTAAGCAAAGGCACTAACTCCCATGTTGCATTTACATCTAATGCTGCCATCTCCTCATCCCTGGCATCTTCCCATTTCTTATTTCCAAGTACCTACTCAAAGCAAGTGGGCTCAACCTCATGTATTGCTTTTACCATGTAAGCATAGTGATGGGCTATATATCCATCATATCTCAAGCTACCAATAGGGTATCTAACCCTCGTAGACTTGTGTACACCTGGATCACTGCCAGATGTTCTCAAAACAGCCCTGGTTCTCCTTACACTAGGAGTAACCACAGACAGAATGCCAAGCTCCTCATCAAGGCTCTGCTCAGAGCCACTAGAGTCACCATCCACATATGAGTGACTTGCTGACAGATCAGGCACAAAATGTTGATCTACTTTTGCCTTCCCTTTCCGTGATACATGTGTACCTGCATCATTCCTCAACCTGCCTAACCATGGGCTAACATCAGATCCACTGCTTGAGGACTCCTCCCTAGGTCCACTTAGCACTTGTGATTGCTGCTCTACATGTGGTGCAACATCAGCACTTCTTACATGTCTTTGTAATATTCAAAACATGAAGTACATCAGCCAAGTACTTCATTTTTCCATCCTGCATAGACAATGGTACTTTACCAACATGCACAATGGGATGCGCAATATCATCATCTGTTTCTACATAACCTATTTTTTTTCATTTTTTGCATATCTCTAACCCACTCAGCATGATTGGTCATGTGGTTAGAGGCGCCAGAATCCACATACCATATATCTTGAGATCCTGACACATCCCCTGTTATGGAACTAAGCATATGCTGCATCATCACAAATAGCTGTTCACTTCTGTCATCACCTCCATGTTTTCTAGATGATGCATAGTTGCCTTGCTGCAATTTTCCACTTTTAATGTCATTTTTCTTTTTGTACCAGTCCTTTACCATGCAAATAGCACTCTATGCTATTTGCATTTTGATTTCTTTGCAAACCATCTCGGCCTCTTTGGCTTGCCCTGCCTCTAGACTAGCCTCTTCCACTTGTGTATGATTGCTGCTGCTGTGAATCATTGGACTGTTGTTGTCCAGAATTCTAATTTCCTTATCGGCCACCACCTTGGCCTCGACCACGGCCTCTACCTAAATTAGAGTAGAAGGCATGTTCCGATGTGTTCTTTCTTTGTGAAGAAGAATCCTCACCTAAAGCCTTTTCTTCTATGATCTCAGCATAGATATCAAGTCCCGAAAGTTGGGAATATTCTCCCTAACCGCAATGGAGGTCTTAAATGGCTTGTACTCTTTGCCAAGCCCACTCAAACAAACACTCACCAAATCATCATCCTCCACTGATACATTGATAGACCTAAGGGATTCAACAATGTCCTTGATCTTTAAGGGATATTCATTGATAGACATGCTTTTCTTTTCCACAGTATGCAACTCTTGCTTTAACTGCAACTTCCTTGCCTTTGTGTTAGTCTGGAACATCTGAACCAGATTCTGCCATGCAACTGCTGGAGTATTTGCATCCTATATGTGTCCTATCATAGTGTCTGTGACACTAATTGAAAGCAAGTACATGACTTTTCTTGCACCCTGATTCCAATCCTTGAATGCCTTTATATCTGCAAGAGTGGCATTCTCCTCAGATAACTTTGGAGGCTCCTCATTGTCTCCTTCTACATAATCCCAAAATCCTTTACCCATTAGGAAATTGGTCATTCTGAACTTCCAGGCATGGAAGTTATTCTTATCTAGCTTCTCACTAACAATCTGATTGATTCCGTTAGACATGTTTTCCTGCAATCAAACAAGCTAACTACAAACAAACAACTGCTGTATGCAACCTGTAATACAGTAGTATCTCCTGCTGCTGCTGCTGGCAGCAGTGGTACTTCAGCACAGCCTGTGTGTCACCAAATGTTACCAGAGTACATATACATACACCCAGTATCAACAATACATGTGCAAACCCTGCTTCCAAAATGCACTGCTGCACTACAATAACCAGATTTCGAGTAGAAACAGTTCTCTACCAGAACTTCCAGAAAACTATCGAACATACCCTTCCTGCAATGACGAAACGGGGCCTGTAACGTGAATCTGGTTGAAAAAATCAATCCAATAGGATAGTAAACTTTCCCTGCAGCTCCGCTCCCACGAAGACAGCTCCTCAATTAGAGTTGTGTAGCTCCTAGAGCTACTGAGGGGGGGTGTTGTACCTAAACAACCAAGAAGGGGAAAGAGATGAGGGTGCTCTTACTCGTGTAGTACCGCTTACTTCCTTGCTTGTTCTTGCCTCTTGCTTGCCTCCTTAGCTCTCACATGAACCAGGCTCTGATACCATAAAGAGAATGTGGGGGAGAGGGAGAGATTCAAACCCTAGCAAGCAAACCCACACACACAAGAGAGAGCAAGACACAAGAGATATGGATAGCTGAATTTTCTTCTATCTTCTTCTTCTCTACTCAACCAACATAACATAAAGATAAGGGTACACACTATATGGGTTAGTACTCAACCACTACAACATACAAGGTTCGGTCCATAATGTGAACTCGACTAAATGAGCTGGCGCTATAACTATGCCAGTCTCTAGTAATCCAAAATGGTTGTCACATAGCCTGTCATCCCACTGGCTGCATATAACCCATAATGTCACCAACCATGCGAGTGGTGTAGATGCGGAAGTTATCACCCAGGCGGGTCATCAATGTCCTTCGTAGCACTAGTTGAGCTCGATATCTCAACATGCGACGGCCGTTCCTTCCAAATTACCGTGGATGTTCCTTCCGAGTGCCCCGGTCATTCCTTCCGAGTGCCCCGGTCATTCCTTCCCAAGTGTCGTGGACATTTCTTCCTGGCCGTTTCTTCCGAAGTGTCGCGATCTTCCTTCCTAAGTGCCGTGGACGTTCCTTCCCGGGCATTTCTTACCAAGTGCCGTGGACGTTCCTTCCCAAAAATAAAAAAAAGTAAAAAATAAATTTATAAAATCAAAAAAATCAAAAATTTTAAAATTTTCAAATCTTTGGAGGTGCTTTTGGCCTACCTCCCCAACTCACATGGGTCATTTTTACATGCATAAAACACCTCAAAAGACCATTTTTTACCTTAAGGGTGCACCGTTGACGCACAAGACAAAAGTGAGCTAAAATTCCTATTTCGGGCCTACGCGCGCACCGTTGAAGCTTCTTTATGCTTCCCCACACACCATGGACACCTTTCGGTCATGGTTACATGCCCCTAATGCCTCCATTCCATTTTGTGGCACCCCAACCTCAATTGCTCATTCACATTTGGTCACCATGCTACACACGCTTGGCCAAAAGGGTGAAACGATCTTTGAAGAGCCCTCATCTAGTGGGGACCCTCCCTACATGCACCCTAGCGTGGATAGACGCCCCGAGCATATTCACATACCCTCTTCTCTATCCACCACAGATTTATTCCCACCCCCACCCTTGCAATCCCCTTACGCCACAACTTGACATTCCAACCTTAACATGAGCTCTGGGAAGGGGTGTCACAACACTTGCACCCACAAACATCACATACAAAACCCATGTGGGCAAAAATTTTCAAACTTCTGCCAAAATTCCACGGAGTTGGTGACCCCATATTCCACATCGGCGAGGTCTTTAACCAAATTTGTCAGGCATTTGAAATTTTTGAAGATGCAACCAAAGTCCATCTACTTGGACTCAGCCTTGAAGGTAAGGTCGTGCAATGGTTCCAATCCTTGGGCCCTCAGCACAAAAGCGCTTTCAAAGAGATGAGAGATGCCTTTATGCTCGGATTTGCACCCTACGGGCCCAAATGGAGCCCTGACATCCAACTATTCCAATTGGAACAAAAACCTGAGGGAACATTATGGGACTACATCACTCACATCAAGTACCTTGATTCGCGTTTTTGAAGAGAGGGAAAAATTGAGTGATAAGCAGTTAATGGGCTGTTTCCTCTTGGGCTTGCACAATCCAAGGCTTCATGATCACATGTTGGTCAAGGACCTCCACCTTTGATCAGGCCTGCAAATGGGCAATCTTTCTTGATGACAATATGTGAGAAATCTATTCCACGCAATTGGCCACCATGCCAATGCCACCCCTCAGCTCATTTGTAACATTACCTTCCTCTCCTCCCGGTTCCCAAACCTTACTAGTAGCACCACCCCAAGCTAACTACTCACACAAAGCACCACCACGACCTTCTCCTGTGCCCATCTTTCCACCCCAACCATTGCCTCTCCAGGAAAACCCCATTGCGTATGGAAAGATCCCAACCAGGTCTATTGCTAAACCTGTGGAGCCCATGCGCTTCACCATCCCCGAGGCACCCCTACCACCTCATCTCCCTCTACTGATGCCTCACATGGACCCTGAACCACTTGTGCACACTATAGGTGCACCCATAGGGAAACCACCTCTTCTGGTTTTCCTTTGCCGCCATGAACCCCATAGACTGACGGACTGCCCTCAAAAGAAACATCTGCCAATGCAACCACAATGTCATAGCTATGGAATTTACCATTACTATAAGGATTGCCCTTTGCAATCAGTTTCTCATTCCATAATCAAAGTTATGCCATCCCTCAATGTGTTGAGTGTTCAGCATGGGAAGATATCCACTGTCCCATTGAATTTTGTCACACGGTTATAGGCCAAGCTAAAGAAAGCCATATCCCAAAAGAAACAATGCTCTAAGCATGTTGACCATGGTGACGATCGGCTTAGCATCCGCACGGGCTCAACAAAGACCACATCCTCCTTCTCCGTGAGCGATGATCGTGCCAAATTTCCCCTCCCCCATGCAGCCCACCAAAAACTCGCCAAACGGGAAAAACAGTTAGCCACATATCTCAATGCCATCCTTGAGAAGCAACGTCTTCAAGAGGCCCAAGCAATGGTAGAGAAATACCAGGCTCAACTTAAACCGCCACCCATTTTCGTAACCTTTGACCCCGTATCGGAGTGCGCACCATCCCCCATTGGACCTGAACTTCTGAATCGGGTCAGGCAGGAGCTCCCGCAACCGCTCTAGGCTGAGGAAGATTCGTTCGCCCAACATGATGTTAACAAATGATGATTTTGCCCCTCATGCACCTCCTCATCCTCCTATGCCTATTCCACAAATGGCCAAGCCCAAATCCCCCATTCACATCGAACAACTTGATGGGAACATTGACACAAAGTCCGACAGAGTTTCACGAGGTCCGCACACAAAATTCATTGAGGTATTTTATGCTCCTCTTGCAACTACCTCTCGACCTCCACACATGTCAAATAAGGACTAAATTGAACTTCCATACTCTATTACTGGTCCACCCTATGATCAAGGCCCCACCCCTCAAGAAGCCCCTACTCATCACAGTGAACCTTCCTTTCCTCCCAAATCCAAATGCCCATTGGAACCTTGTTAAAAGGTAGTCCAAATATATGGAATCACCTACGGGATTGGATGGAACATAAACTACAGACTTATGTGGACGAGGAAGCTCTAGATTCCTCGGATGAATTTGAGCCCCATCATCCAAACTTACTCCATCACCCACAACCCAACATTAGGAACTCAATGGAGTCTTTTTGGGCCCTTTAATTTGCCATTGCCTAATGGAGGTGATTAAGAAATAGACAAATAGGGAGATTACATGTGGACTGAAACCAATGGTTTGTAAGAGCCTAGAAGGTAGTGGTCAAACTTAGAATAATAGACTGAATAGGCTCTTTTTTAATTTTTAAAATCAACTAAAACTCAAAAATTTTATACGTATATGAATTTTTTCCCTATTTTTTATAGAAAAGGATAGCTGCAGCCTACAGCCATCATTAAGTAAGGTCTCTAAAGTGATAGAGGCCCAAAAACGAGTTCCCATGCATTCAATGCACATTCCACTATCCCTCTCTCCCACGTTCCCTCCAAAACGCTCTCTCTTCCCCCTTTCTCATAGCAGGGCGTTTTTCACTCTCTAGACTACTTCTTTTAGCTATCTACCTCTTGATCTACCTCTCTCTTCCCCCTTTCTCATAGCAGGGCATTTTTCACTCTCTAGACTACTTCTTTTAGCTATCTACCTCTTGATCTACCTCTCTCTTCACTCAGAAACCTAGATCTATAGCTATGGAAGCTTGATCTACAACCTCCTCTCAGAAGCTATGGAAGTTTGATCCTCACTTACATTTCCTTCCTTCATCCTTCTTCCTTGTCCAACCTCCTTTTACAGAGTGTAACAGCAGAGCTTAGCTATGGAAGCTTGATCTGCAACCTCCTCTCAGAAGCTATGGAAGTTTGATCCTCACTTACATTTCCTTACTTCATCCTTCTACCTTGTCCAACCTCCTTTTACAGAGTGTAACAGTGGAGCCAAGCTATGGAAGCTTGAGTTGAAAATGCTTTGGCTCTCATAATCTTACTCATTGTCTCCTCTCACCCCCTTTAATATCCTCTTTCAAAGTGCAGTAATAGCACAGCCAAAGCCCTTGAAACTTGCTCTACAACTCCTTCTCGCCATGGCCACTGAAGAATTGTCTGGAATTGGCCATTCAATAGATGTGAGAGTTGGCGTAGGTTTTGGAACTAATTTTCCAGTACCATTTGCTGTCGTGGGAACCACATATGTATCCTCATAGAAGAAGATGTTTCGTGCAAGAAGTTGTGCAGCTGGACACCCTCCAAAGATTAAACTGCCAAGCTCCACATGGTATGCTTCAAAGGTTCCTGAAATTGCCTCCATAGGCTCCCACTCACTATAGTTTGAGGGAAAAATATCTACGCACAGGAACCCAAGAACAATCAAAGCAGTGCTCAGTACCCCATTATTAGCACACAATTGATTTAAAAACAAGAATATAAAGTGATGAAATAACTTACAATTTGCAGGAAATCGTTGACGTTGGTCATGGTCTGCTAGTTTCAGCTCTGTTGCCTTGTAAACATGTTGGACCTTGGCTAGCTTTTTTCCATCACGATCTTGTTTGAGCTCCAATATCCGCCCTTTCCAATGGTGACTTTGTATATCAACGTATCGCTTTGACACCTTGTGGGTTCCTCTTGTACTAGGCTGCATCGTAATCCAATTCCACTTCTCGTACTGTTTGATGTTCCAGTGCCCATCCTCATCTTGACCACTGCTACAAGAGAGAGATTGAATACTGATCGGAGGCCTTCGAGCTCTAGAAGAAGACATCAGATGTATATATTAGAGAGATTATAAACCTTGATGGCAAAGGAAAATAGAATGGTGAGAAAAAAACTTAGACTAGGGAGATGTACTTGTTTGCAGATCGAAAGCAAGGTGCAAAATGCTATGAAGTGCACATATGGATCTCACAAAGCAACCATATCCTGTTTCATACCTCTACACCTCTTTGTGTACCTGTTCCGTACAAGTGACACACATCGTACCCCAACTTTATGGATTGCAAAGGGGGAGAGAGCTCTGACTTGTTTCTTATCATCTGCATGCAGGGATTTCATTCACGTGATCACGTTAACCGCGAAGTGGTAATAACACTAGTTAATAACACTCTCACACACTTGTTAATATCATAGATATTCACACAACCGGGAGAAACTTGCTATCCCGGTTTTCCCGGCGGGCTACTAGCTTGGCCCGGCGGGCCACTATTTAGCCCGGCGGGCTGCCTATCTAGCCCGGCGGGCCTTTTTTTTGCGCCAAAAATTTCGCCGTTTTGGAGAGACCTATATAAAGGGTTTCCCCTCACTTCCAAATGTACTTTACCAACGTACTTGGGTGGCTCACCTCAGGCTAAAAGACACAAGAGGTGAGTATAAATATTCTGGATTTTTGTTTGAAGCTTGTTAATAATATTTTGTATTTTATAAGATTTTGATTGTAAATGGTTTATCGTATTTGTTACGTGGACTAGCAATGTCTCCTCTTGGGTGGTCTACTCGAGTGCCAATTGGTCTGGGTAGGAGCTTCCCTAGAGGAGGGTATAGGTGGTGAGATGTTCGGGACATCATCTCTATCTAGGGATGGATTGCCTCAAATGCATCTCACCAAACGTTTGGTTTCTTTAGGTCGACTAGCAATACCTCCTCTTGGGTGGTCTACTCGAGTGCCATTTGGTCTGGGTAGAAGCTTCTCTAGAGGAGGATATAGGTGGTGAGATGTTCGGGACATCATCTCTATTTAGGGATGGATTGTCTCAAATGCATCTCACCAAACGTTTGATTTCTTTAGGTCGACTAGCAATTACCTCCTCTTGGGTGGTCTACTCGAGTGCCATTTGGTCTGGGTAGGAGCTTCTCTAGAGGAGGATATAGGTGGTGAGATGTTCGGGACATCATCTCTATTTAGGGATGGATTGCCTCAAATGCATCTCACCAAACGTTCGGTTGCATTGGCAAGAAGTGGGTTTTAGACTTTATAATTGCATATTTTGGTTTTACTCAGGTTGTTTTGGATCTCAAATCTTGCATGATTGTTGTTTAGGTGTTACAATGGTTGCTTCTAATTGCGGCACATCAACCCAACGAAGCAACAGACCATTAGAAACTAGTGGAGTTTCCTTGCAACGAGATATGACAGCACAAACTTTGAATGTTGCGTCTCAAAGTGGCAAGAGGAGGAGCGGAGAAAAATCACCGGGACCTGAATGGCAATTTGCTTCCAATCTTTCTAGATTTGTCGAATGGAAGTGTAATTTTTGTGGCTTGGTAAAATCTGGGGGTGCTCCCAGAATAAGGGAGCATTTGCTTGGCACTAACACAAAAAATCCCGGAGGTAAATGCAAGGGTGCAGGAGCTGATGATGCTGCAAAGCGCCTTAGAGCTTTGATAAGTAAACAAGTATCACAAAACAAGAGGCCCAATCTCTGTGCAAGAAATCACCAATCGCCGAATTTGGCAGCAAAGTGGAGGGATCTCCAACCAAGGAGTGACTCCAACACATACTACTTGCCAAAATGACACCCAAGGTCTAGATGTCTCAATACCGATGGATGCATCTCCTGAGTTTCAGGTGGGTATGTTTCGTACCAGACAAACTAATCTAGTTGACAGCTTTCGTGCCACTGCTTTAGAGGATGCTCAACTTGCTTTAGCGAAAGCGATCTTCTTTACTGGTTCTTCATTGTCTATGGTCACGAAAGATTCATGGAAGATGGCTTGGAAGAAGATTGGAGAATATGGACCTGGGTTTTGTCCACCAACTTATCACCACATGCGAAATCAATTACTTGACAAGTGCTATGACAACACACGGGAAAGCGTTCAAAGACTCATAATTGACACCACAAATCAGTCTGGATGCACAATTGTCAGTGATGGTTGGTCGAATGCCCAAAGACGTCCATTGATAAATGTAATGTTGGTATGTCCTCGTGGGGAATGCTTTATCAAAGCTGTTGATAGCTCCGGGGAAGTTAAATCTGGTCAATTTATCGCCGATATCATTGGTGATGTTATCGACCAAGTTGGGTCTGAAAATGTACTTCAAGTGATTATGGATAATGCAGCTAATTGTCGAGCAGCAGGTCATATGTTGGAATCTCGATTTTCCAATATCTATACATTTGGTTGTAACACTCATAGCCTTAACTTGGTGTTACAAGATTGGTACAAAAATGCTGATACAGAGTGGTTCAAGGAGATTATCGATAGTGCAAGTAAGATTGTCAAATTTGTGCTCAAACGGCAACGTGTTTTAGATATGTATCGTCAACGCATGGAAACTATGCTAAAGTTGCCTTGTGAAACCAGATTTTGCACTAATTTTTATATGCTTCAATCTCTCCTAAGAAATAGGAATGCAGTGATGGAAACCTTTGTGTGTGCTGGCTTCTCTGAGTGGGAGGTTGACCAGTCCGAAAAGGTTAAAGAAAAGGTGAGGTACATGCGATCTTTGATATCGGATCGTAGTTTATGGGAGGAAGCAGCAGATTGTTATCATGTTATGATGCCAGTTATGCTTGCTTTGCGCCAGTTGGATTCTAGATTGCCAAATATCGGGAAGGTTTGGATGGCGTGGTGGTCCATTCAAGAAAGCCTCGCAAACCCAGAGGAGCCCACTAAAACTGTTGTCAAGCATTGGAGTCCTCCATTCACCAGAGCAAGGAGAAATATCTTGGCCAAGTATGTAAGCGCTCGGTGGGTAGGAGCACATAGTCCATTGCATAGTGTTGCATATTGTCTTGACCCAGAATACTGGCATATGGACGTGAATGCCCTAGATGAGGAGGTAATCGATGATTTCTATGATGTTGTGGAGCGATTTTATGAAGGTCCAGATGAGCAAGCAACAGCGGTAATTGAGCTAACCAAGTATAAATTGAAAGAAGGTAGATTTGCCTTGGAGTTTGTGCAAAAGCTTGCTAAGGAACAGCCTGCTTGGAAATGGTGGATGTTGAATGGGGGAAGTGTTCCAACTTTGCGACGCTTAGCTGTGAGAGTGCTTGCGCAATGTGCTTCAAATTCTAGTTCTGAACGTAATTGGAGCAGTTACAAGTATGTGCATTCTATTAGCAGAAATCGTTTATTGAGTGATAGAGCTGAGAAGTTGGTGTATATGTATTGTAATGATAAATTGGTGAAGTCAATTGAGTCAGATGATTACAACGAAGAGATGCCTAAGTGGACATATGACATTACTCAGGATGAGTATGATGCAGAAGAGAATGGAGATGTAGAGCCTAATGTCCCACATACGAGCGATAACTTGTGCTTTATTGAAGAGATAGAAGAAAACTTGCAACCCGATTTTGGTGTTAGTAAAGCCACCCGCAGACGCTCGTCACGTTTGATGTAATCATGTTAGTTGACACACTCCAATGTAATCCGTCTTGCAACAACTGGATATCAAACATGTTGGTGAGCATTTTAGAGAGAATGGTTTTTAGTCTTGTCATGTTAAACTTAGAATACGAAATCATGTTAGTTTTGACACACTCCAATGTAATCCGTCTTGCAACAACTGGATATCAAACATGTTGGTGATCAATTTAGAGAGTATGGTTTTTAGTCATGTCAAATTAAACTTAGAATACGAAATCATGTTAGTTTTGACACACTCCAATGTAATCCGTCTTGCAACAACTGGATATCAAACATGTTGGTGATCAATTTAGAGAGTATGGTTTTTAGTCATGTCAAATTAAACTTAGAATACGAAATCATGTTAGTTTTGACACACTCCAATGTAATCCGTCTTGCAACAACTGGATATCAAACATGTTGGTGATCAATTTAGAGAGTATGGTTTCAAATTAAACTTAGAATACGAAATCATGTTAGTTTTGACACACTCCAATGTAATCCGTCTTGCAACAACTGGATATCAAACATGTTGGTGAACATTTTAGAGAGAATGGTTTTTAGTCATGTCATGTTAAACTTAGAATACGAAATCATGTTAGTTTTGACACACTCCAATGTAATCCGTCTTGCAACAACTGGATATCAAACATGTTGGTGATCAATTTAGAGAGTATGGTTTTTAGTCATGTCAAATTAAACTTAGAATACGAAATCATGTTAGTTTTGACACACTCCAATGTAATCCGTCTTGCAACAACTGGATATCAAACATGTTGGTGATCAATTTAGAGAGTATGGTTTTTAGTCATGTCAAATTAAACTTAGAATACGAAATCATGTTAGTTTTGACACACTCCAATGTAATCCGTCTTGCAACAACTGGATATCAAACATGTTGGTGAACATTTTAGAGAGAATGGTTTTTAGTCATGTCATGTTAAACTTAGAATACGAAATCATGTTAGTTTTGACACACTCCAATGTAATCCGTCTTGCAACAACTGGATATCAAACATGTTGGTGATCAATTTAGAGAGTATGGTTTTTAGTCATGTCATGTTAAACTTAGAATACGAAATCATGTTAGTTTTGAGACACTCCAAAGTAATCCGTCTTGCAACAACTGGATATCAAACATGTTAGTGTCAATTTAGAGAGTATGGTTTTTAGTCATGTCATGTTAAACTTAGAATACGAAATCATGTTAGTTTTGACACACTCCAAAGTAATCTGTGTGCATGTGTTTGTGTGTGTGCGAGAGAGAGAGAGAGAGAGAGAGAGAGAGAGAGAGAGAGAGAGAGGATAGAGAGAGAGCATTGGAAATCTTTTGAACAAAGTTGCCGAATCTTGTTAAATTCCAGGGTTGCATTTAAGAGAGAGATAAGTTTAAATGCGGCTCTAACTCGTCCATGTGTCGTGCATTGGTCAACCGATCATAGTCGGCACCCAATTTAAAACATGTATACAAATTTTTGTGAAATTCTTTGCCGCACAAAGCACACGTAGTACTGTTGACCATGTGTTGCAAAAGACAGGTCAAGTGGTACATGTGCCCACATGGGGCAGTGTAGTGGCCAGACCATGAGTGAAAGAAACTATAACAAATAGGGCATGGTCCGCCACTTTCGTGCCCATGTAGAGGTGGTTGCTCCAAACTATTCGGGTGTTCAAATGCCGTCATAGGAGAGTTTGCATGGCCTTGCTCCTCCATTTGCGTTATGCGTCTCTTCAAGAGCTTGTTCTCTCTTAGTATATCTCTAGCGCTAGAACTTTCAGGTGCTTGCCCGCGCTCTGGTGCTGCTTCCGTCTGTTGAGGGCCTTGGGTGCCTCTAATTTGGTTGATTTGAGTTTGAAGCTCATCAACCGTGTGATGAACTTCCATTGAGGCTCCAAGAATGGCCAGTTGCAACTCATCTCGAGGCATAGTGATTGACTCACTCCGAATGTCTTCCACATGTAGATGAGGAGGTCGAGAGCTAAAGTCTACAACTGAATTCTGCACAAATTGTGCATATAGCATTTTAGCAAACCAGAGGGGACAGTCACCGTGATGCATGGGTTGGGCCATGACATCCACAAAAATGCGCTCCGCATGCTCGATAATTAAAGGAACACTACATTGTGTCAGCTTCAAGCGCCCTTTTTTTATGGCATCATTGGAGACGTCAGGCCAGATGCTCTTGACCATCTCTTTGGACACATTCTTGTTTACTTGGACATACTGTAATCCATGGGCCGGTGCCCATTTGGAGGTGCGTCCGGCAATACGTGCCGCATCATTCACAGTGCCACTGCTCGAGATTTGCTTTAAGCGTTCAAATGCCTTCTTTGCGGCTTCATTATTATCAGCCATCTGAGAAAAAGTATGTACACTTTAAGTTTATAGAATCAATGTTAATTTAGGAATAGCTTTAAAGTTATTTTCAGATGTTAGGTATAAGTTTATAAAATCAATGTTTATTTACTGCAAACTTGTTATTTTCAAATACTCATAGAGAGAGAGAGAGAGAGAGAGAGAGAGAGAGAGAGAGAGAGAGAGAGAGAGAGAGAGAGAGAGAGAGAGAGAGAGAGAGAGAGAGAGAGAGAATTGGGAACAAAATAATATTTAACAATCGGGACCAAAATAATGTCAGTCGATTAAAGGCAGGTCATGGAATAGATAGCCAACCAAAACATATCATTTACAAGAGGCTTTATAATAAGTGTGGTGTCATCTCAGATAGTGGACGTAAGCATGCAGCAGGTGACACTTCCAAATTCTTCAATTGCTCCTCAAAATCTGCCATGGTCTTCCTATCTTCCTTTGATGGCGTCATATAGGCAGCCGTCCATTCCTTAATCAAATTTGTGTGGATGGCAGTTTTACCCACCCACGGCACTTTGGTCATTTCTGCAAACTCAGCACAAAATAATGTAAACTTTTCAATCACCCAAGCCAAGCAGAAGACATCTGATGCCTTGCTCCATGGACAAGGGGACCTTACATCTGCGAGCTCAGGGGCTCTCCAGGGGCGTTGATCGTGCTCTGCTTTGTTGGCGATATTTGTGGGTTTGAACTCAATCCCATCCCTCAATGCAAGACCCCAGTCAATGATGCCTACCCGTGGCACCCCTTCTTTGGTGAAATCTATCATTATATTCCAGGGGTGGCAATCATTGTGGATGATCCCTTCAGCATGTGCAAAGGCCATGGTATTCACAAGGGCACAGATAAGCTCGGGAGCATGAAAAATCAAAGACTTGTATCGCTCCATTTCATGAGGAGCCACTTGTTTTTTCTTGTATCTGTTGCCTTTGCCTGCAGCAAGCATGGAACTGAGGGTCCCCTTAGGAGGCGGAACACACTCCATTATATCTCCAAGACTTCCCCCATTAAAGAGGGGGAAGAGCAGTATCCATGGCTCCTTCCTTGTGTGCCCAATGGCGCGCACTATGCCCCTGTGGGTTAGGTCGATTGAAGCCTCCTGAGCAAAAGACTTCAATTGAGCCCTTCGGCTACCAAGGAATTGCTTTGCACAATAAGAAATGCCTTCTGGAAACCAGGAGACACCTTGAATATGGCATTTATGTACAACGCCGTACGATCCAGAGCCCATCTTCTTTTCTGTGATGATGGCCTCTGCAGGCAACCCAATTGTCATGCTGCAGTTAGTATTATGCATTGTGCGCTGCAAGTGGGTGCCTTTAGAGACCTCACGTGCACTAGATGATAAATCTTCTTGTTCATCAGCAGGCCGGTCCAGCTCTTTGCGAGCTCTCTTGCTCAGGATAGCTTGGGTGTCTATGGCCTTTGCACGCTTGGACCTCTCTTTCTCTACCTTCCATTTTGTGTGGAAGTGCTCCAGCTTGGATTCATTTGTTTCCGCTGGTCTGTCGTCACCTAGGTCAACAGCGCATCTAGGCATGTTGCCCACAATGCTAGTAACAAAATGCTTGATGGCTGCTCCATCAGCACCCTCATGGATATTTTTCACTGCGCGGACAACCTCACCTAATATTTGCTCAAATCGATTCCTATCAGACACAATACCCTCGATGTGATTAGGTGACAAGCAACTAATGAGGGTAACGAGTTTGATACGAATTGATTTCTTGATTTCAGGAGTAAGTGCAAGCGTCGCCATCAATCTGCACAATATAATTGACAAATAGTTGCAACATTTATAACCACAAAAAATGCTATTTGTAAGCTAACTAAGAGATTTCTACATCCAACACACTTATGACTCATGTCATGCAAACTAAATAATCACAGTCATCGTCAAAAACAAACACAAAACACAAGTTTACGACTTAACTTGACGTCAGCAGACCTAGTCAGTATACCGACCATCTGCAGATATCGCATTAAGATGAAAACTATGGCACAAGTTAAATGCTTTGACACATCGTCAGCAGACCTAGTCAGTATACCGACCATCTGCAGATGACTATCAAACCAAATAACAAAAACAAACTTCACCACATAGCTTGGTGTCAGCAGACCTAGTCAGTAAACCGACCATCTGCAGATACCGTACTAAGTAGCAAAGCATCACACATGTCAAATGCTACGAGTGCACATCAGCAGACCTAGCCAGTAAACCGGCCATCTGCAGCGGGCTCTCAAAGCATTTAACAAAAACAAAGCCGCATTGTAACTTGGTAACTGCAAACCTAGTCAGTAAACCGACCATTTGCAGATACCGTGCCACAACGAAAACTTCTACATAAGTTAAATATTAAGAGTGCACATCAGCAGACCTAGCCAATCGCTCGGCCATCTGTACAGCGGGCCTCTTAACATTTAATGACACATGCACATGCATCACAAACAACGTTAAACTTAAGCGTATTCAAAAAATTAAATGACACCAACACTTTCAACTTAAAAATTACCTCAAATTGATCACACTAGCACCACTGACACCAAGTACAAGGAAGATTCTGTGAACAGTGACCCCCTGGACCACCCTTTTATACCACAATATAGCCCGCCGGGCCGGGAGTCGGGCCCGGCGGGCTTCTGCGCGCCCGGCGGGCCCGGCGGTCCAGACTTGTAGCCCGGCGGGCCAATTGTGGGTTACCAGGTCATCCCACCCTCTAGGATTTGAGAACTGTGAATTTTGTGAACATTGAGATTTGTGAACAATAGCTGTGATCACAAGAAAAAAGGCTGTGATCACGTGAATATGAAATCCCTGTCTGCATGGGATAAAAAAGTTGTTCAACACAATGGAGACACCATCAGATGCGGAGTAATAGTTGAGAAGGTTGTGATGCACTACCATATTGCCAAGCAACAGTTGTCCATTGCGTTTCCTTACAGGCGATGGAAGCTTACAAATGGAGAATGGGAGGCATTAGACTCCGACACAACCTCTACAGAACAGGGTGTGCTACATATATCCATGCAAGGTGGGGATGTAGAAGATGTTGCTGTGAATGATGACCATATCCTGCTTCATACCTCTACACCTCTTTGTGTACCTGTTCCGTACAAGTGACACACATCGTACCCCAACTTTATGGATTGCAAAGGGGGAGAGAGCTCTGACTTGTTTCTTATCATCTGCATGGGATAAAAAAGTTGTTCAACACAATGGAGACACCATCAGATGCGGAGTAATAGTTGAGAAGGTTGTGATGCACTACCATATTGCCAAGCAACAATTGTCCGTTGCGTTTCCTTACAGGCGATGGAAGCTTACAAATGGAGAATGGGAGGCGTTAGACTCCGACACAACCTCTACAGAACAGGGTGTGCTACATATATCCATGCAAGGTGGGGATGTAGAAGATGTTGCTGTGAATGATGACTGGTCCCTTGCCAACTTACGCGACTACTTAGTTCTTCGTCTGAGTGGTGATTTTGCTTTTATAATCAATGGTAGAGTAGTGCGCAAAAGGTAGGTACGATCTTTTCTTTGTAGAGAAATTACTTTCCCTGGCTGTGTAGCTATCAAATAACCACTAGATATGTAATCTTGAATTGAAGTAAATACAATTTCAATTTTTTTTGCCTCACTGTCTTATTAAGGTTTTTCAATTGTCTTGTGCAAGTTTTTTTTTTTGTGACAGTGTAAGGTTGGTCACACAAGCATCTGTGGCTTGAGCCACTAGTAAATTAGAAATGACCTTGCGATGGAAGGATACGTTCTTGCTTTCGCATACCATTTTTTAAAAATTTTTTGGTACTTAAAAATTTTAAAAGTTTTTAAAATTTTTATAACAAGGCTGCCCATTTATAAACGATACTTTACTCATTTTTATCAATTGACAATTATCGTTCTCTCCTAACACTTGCTCTCAATTTCGCACACCTTTGTGTATCACACACTCTCTATTTCTTGCAATCACTCATAGTCATGGCACCTCTACTTGACACACTTATTGCACAGCTAGGAAAGCTTGAGTTACTTCATAGGGTTGATGAGATCGTCCCTATGTTTGAGGGAGCAATTGATGTGCGCGCAACAATGCATCTACACGCGGATGCTTTTACAGATGTCATTCAGTATATGGATGAACACATCAGCACGTACTCCATCATGTTTGAGGGTGATGAGGGCCTATGGGTTCCAGTTGACCTCATCAAGTACATATTCAGGGAAGACAAGAATTTTAGATTTCGCCTAACAAGGTTTTTAAAATCCCTCACAGAAAAGGACTACAGAAATGAGGAGGAAGACTTACTCTTGGATCTACAAATGGGCAACATCGGCACTTCTTTCCTGAGTTGGGACATGGTGTTGGTCCTTCTGTTACAAGGGGGTGTGGCAAAAGAAAGTGGCAAGGAAAAAGATAAGGGCAAAGTAAAGCTAATGGAGCAGGTCCAAGAGGCCCATGCTGAGGAAGAGAATGTTACAGAACAATGGGAGGCCTCAATGGCATTGGTGGCTCTACAAGAGAATGTCCCCGAGGAGGTTCCGGACCTAGTTCTAGAGGGGGATGAAGTACTTGAGGAGGTCCCTGACCTTGTTATCATGGCTTTGCATCCAATCATTATTGATGGGAAAGAATTTTTATTTTTGGATGACATTGCCAAGACACTCGGGTTTCGCGAGGATGAGGCACTGTCTATTATTGCCGTGAATGCTGGGGGTCAAGACAAAGGAAAAGTGAAACTCTCTTTTGAAGATGACAACCTCACAAAAGCGCTTGCATACGATATTGGTAGCAGTTCCTTGGAAGTTGTAGTGGCCAAAGCGCTCGTTGAAATAAAGCAAGATGTCCAATTCTATGAGAGCGTAGCTGCCTTTGAACCACACATGCCCTTGGTTGCTGGCGATGCTCAAGACCAAGGAAGCATAAACTTGACAAATGAGCAACTAGTTGCAAGTGACGATGCAACTAAGGTATGTCCTAACTTCTTAGTTGTAAAGCAAATTATTTTTAGTTGTATCATTTCACGCTTCCTAACTTCTATATTGACATGTTGACAGACTGCTTTTGAAGTGGACAAGTTTGCTATGCACGTAGGAGGAACGCGACCAAAGTCGGAGGGTCGAGATGCATCTCTTTGGCACTACATATCTGCCCTCAGAGCCGACATAGTGCGGGTTTTTCATTTAGACTATGCAGAGATCGCCTATGCCGAGCTCCTAAAATGTAAAGCACTTAGTGCAGTCTTATCGGAGAACCCCTTAGCCTCGAACATAAATAAATGTATTTTGGTAGCTAGGGAAGCTGCCTTGTATTGCTTTACGGGGGCAAGCATCCCGGCTCAGTTTTAGGCCATTGTGCCCTTTCTCAGGCTCAAGGAATCAATGAGCCGAGTGATATATTCCAAAGCTTAGGCCAGAAACCAGCCTCTAGAACTCTCTCTCCTGAGCTCTTCCAAGAGCTTATTAAAAAGATGTAATGCAAACTTCTCTTCCAAGTTTAATAAATTTTTTTTGTTGTGCATTGTAAGTTGTGATTTTTCCTGGCGTACTTGTGATATACCATTTCAAGCCTCGCAATTTTAAGATTTTGTTCATGTGTTCATAGAAAATATTGTTTAGGATTCATTTTAAATGAGATCGTGATTAAAAAAAGTAATCGAGATTGGGTTAGAGTGGTATGAAAAAATGTTGTATTTATAGATGTATACACACTCACATATATGTATATATATGTACATATATGTATATATATACATATATATATATGTGTGTGTGTGTGTATACCTATATATATATATAAGATTCTGGGGCTACTAAAAGATATATATATATATTATATATAATATATATATATATAAAAGATATATAGGATATATATATATATATATATATATAAGACATAAGATATTATAAGATTTTAAGGCTATTATAAGATATATATAAATATATATAATATCTTATATAAATATATAAGATTTTGGGGCTGTTAGGGCACCTAAAGGGTTTTATGAGCCTCACCAGACCAAAAATACCAAAAAAAAATAAAAAAAATGCCATGTGCGCTACGGCGCGGAAATTGACATTTTGACCTGGTCAACAAACTAGCGATTAACGCGCCGTAGTGCACATGGCATTTTTTTTATTTTATTTTTATTTTTTTGGCCTTGAGGCTCATAAGGCACTCTATAAGGGTCTCTAGGTGACTTTATAGGCTCTACCTTTTTTGTATATATAAATATATATATATATATATGTGTGTGTGTGTGTGTGTACATATATATATATATATATATGTATATGTATATATATTTGTATATGTATATATATATGTGTGTATATATGTTTGTGTGTGTATATATATATATGTGTGTGTGTGTGTGTTTGTGTGTGTTTTTTCGTGTGTGTATAGTGCTTTTATATTTTTTAAATGAAATGTTCATTGGCACTGAGCATACAAAAAAAAATGGACTCAACAAAGAATGTAACACAACTCAAAAAGCTTTCATTAATGTGTGAAAATGCTACAAAGGAATTTGGGAACATTACAAAATTTTGTAGGGAGAATTACAAAGTGGGTTAGCCTATTGAGGTAGAAGGCTACGCTCTAAACGTAGACGTAGGGCTAGGGACATATCTACAGGCTTCAAAGTAACTCTCTTGGCATGTACCACAGCCAGCACTGAGTCTTCAAAAACAGAAACTACAATATCTTCAGCAGCTTCTTGAAGAGCTTCAAGAGCTGTGCTCTGTATGCGGTCAACCCTGTCAGAATATTTTTCCATTGTTTCTCTCACCAGTCGAGAGAATGGTGCCTTGGGGATGAGAAGATTTGTGCTTTTCTGATATTTCCTAATCTCTCGTAGCGCGACTGGCCCTGGCCTCCATTTTCTCTTCTTCTTTGTAATTGGTGGAGGCGGTGGTGGTCTTTGATTCTCCCACGGTGGTCGTTCAGACCTGAACTTCTTTTTCTTTTGTGCACGCTCTTCCTCTTCTTGTTGGTCCTGAAACTTGCCCTCCATTCTTTTACCACACTTCTTGACTGGACGTCTGGATGTTGTGGCTGCTTGTGGCTGTGCTTGGCTTGCCCTCCTTGCGTCCTCTTTGGGCTGCTGTCTCTTTTGCATTTCTGTCTCCCAAGCTGCCCTCACAAGAGCAAACTCTTTGTCAATGGTATCTTTCGATGCCATAGGACAAGAGGTCGACCTCCCTGTTCTGTAAGATAACCTCTAGCTGTTCTAGGGTGTCGGCCTCAATAACAATCTCCGGTGGTTGCCCTTGACCTTCCTCGGCTTCTTTTCGACGTCGCTCTTCTTCTGCTTCTCTACTAGGCTCTGCTTCTTCAGCTGCCTTCCTGCGTTGCGCTTCTTCGGCCTCCTTCCTGCGCTCTTCTTCTCTCATCTCCTTTGTCTCTTGCTCTGTTACGATAGGTAGACTTGTCCTTTTTGCTGTAGCAGGTAGTGGGCCGAGTTGATCGAAAAATCGCAAGTCTTGCTCCTGTTCTTCTGGCATGGCCTAGGTATGTACGAGTGCAAGAGATAGTGGGAGGGCAAGAGAGAGTAGAGCACAAAGAAGAAATTGAAATGTGGTGGCTATAAATGAAAAATGACTTAAATATGTCTATAAATATAATTTTTTAAAACTTTTAGAAAATTAAAAAACACAAAAAGATTATAATCAGAGAGTTTAAGCCCATGAGGAACCACACCGACGCTTGCTTGCTACCCACTGCCGTAGTCTCTCCCTAGCATTTGATCTGTTGTATCCTTCAGTTCTTCTTGCATTAACAGTTTTCATTATTTGATGCCTAAGAGACAAATTACCGCGAGTTTTCTGCCTTTTTTTGCCAACCAGAACGCGATAGAACCAGTTGAACATTTCATGGAGTGCATTACTCTTGACTTTGCCACCACCATGGCGAGTGCCCTTAAAATACACGGCCTTTGCTTGGTAATGTGATTTCTCCATGCCTTGATTGCTCCAAAGTGCTAAAGAGCCATATCTATCGAGAAAGTATGGCCCATGTGCATACAATATATGCTGCATAGAAAATTACAAAAAGTCAACAAACAGTATGAAGAACATACTACAAGGACACAAGAAATACAACATTACCATGTAGTGAGTAATGTGTGTTTCTCCCCATGCCTCGACCATTTCTTCTGTAAATCTACAAGTGGCTTGTTTAAGTGCCTCAATACCATGGTCATCCAGGTGAGGTCGCTCTAGAAGATCGACCATTTTATTACACACCTCCCATACATGTGCACGTTTTAGGCCAAGCCTGGCATCATTTCCTCGATATGTTGTGACATCACATATCTTCTTCCAAATTTCAAAGTCAGTGTGGCTATGAGAACCCAAGTGGTTTGATAGCAAGTGTCTTGCCTTTGATCCACCCATGCAAATTTTATTAGGGTTGTCTTGTGTAGGGTTTGATTTTCTGTCCTTTGTCAAGATCACTGCTCCAGCATGTAATCCCATAGAGGAAAGTACACCCTCTAGTGCACGTATTGACTCTTCTCGTCGATCTTCGGGCTCCATGTTCCAGACATAGTTTATGTGGAGTATCAATAGCTTATCCAAAATCCTTAGTCTTGCATGTAATGTGCACACATGCACTTGACATAGTGGAATGTCCAAGATTGGGTTCCAAGCATTGTCCTCTTGGTCACGACTAGGTGGCTTGCTCTGGTCACAACTTAATATGCCATTATGCCATACCTTTGATCCTTTCCTCTGTTCAGCATAAAAAACGATTGCTTTTTTTGCACCCACCTGTTTTTGACTTTTGCCTTTGCTAGGTTGTTTCCCTTTTACTCTTGAGTCTACTGCTGTCTTGGAATGACAACAGTAAACACATGAGAATATAGTATTCGCACCTGTTTTACAACCCAACATACACTTTAAGGTTTTTAGATCGCCACCCAAGTGCCATTTAACGTTAAAGCAGCCTATTCCGGGAACATCAAGCTTTTGACCATTGACCTGACAAGAGACGACATGTTGAATGCCAGACCGTTCAAAATGCCACCTCAAGGTATCATGGTTCTCTTTTTGGAGGACCCATGCTGCTTGCCACCAGATGTTCTTCTCTGATTGAATGCCGTAGTAGTCTTGCTTATGCCCTTGACCCCTATTGTTGCTGTCTTCAGTTGCATCCAACTCTTGGGTCTCTAAAGGCTTTCCTCTAAGTGCTCGGCTCATCAAGGTTAAACTAACACGCTCCAATCTTTGACCTTTAACCACTTGACATTCATCCAGCTACAAGACAAACACGGCATTTCCACCTGTCTCTTCAAGTGTGAGGCCATAGTACTGAATCATTGCTTTTTGTAGCACTTCCATGTCAATGTAGACATTGTTATATGCATTGTATTCAAAGGGTTTGATTGTTGGCATTGGCATAATATCCTCCACCCACTTGTACCCACCCTCGAACATGGATGCAATATCACCATTAGCACACTTCTTTGCCATCTGTAAGCTATAAAGTGTTGGAAGCAAGGATTGCATAACTCCCTTTGCTCGCAACCCTAAAGTGATTGACCTGTACATTGCTCTGTAACCTTTCTGGCTAATACCTGCCGAGTCACATATATCAAGCATCATGGTGAGACGAAAATGCAAAGGAGACAATGCATCATGGGAAGCTTCTTTAGTGCAAGCTATGGCTGCTAAGCAATATAGAGAGAGAATACATCATGAAAAGGTTCTTCTGTGCAAGTCATGGCTACTACTGTGGGTTTGGAGAGAGAACCAAGTATTGTAGAGAGAATGCTCCTGGTAAGCTTCTTCCTTGCAAGCCGTGGCTACTACTGTGGGTTTGGAGAGAGAAGGCTCATTTAGGAGTACAGACCTGCTAGCTATGGAGAGAGGACCAAGTATTGTAGAGAGAATGCTCATGGTAAGCTTCTTCCGTGTGCAAGCCATGGCTACTACTGTGGGTTTGGAGAGAGAAGGCTCATTTAGGAGTACAGATCTGCTAGCTATGGCTTTTGGAGTAGAGAAAGACGCTTTTTTCCATGGAGAAGGAGTGCAGGGCGTTTTAGAGAGAAGATTTAGAGAGAGAAAGAGATCTGGTGTACACACAAAAAAGGGGGGAAGAAAGTGACGAATTTTTGGAATGTTTGGAGTTCGAAAAGGTTGCTGCAGGCTATGATAACTGACTGACAGCCCATTACAAAGCTTTAAAGTCACCTAGGTGGCCAGATCTAAGAATATCTCCTTTTTTTTTGTTTTTGTGAAAAATCAAATATATGCTTTTAGGACTAGGCCTCTAGGCTTGGTCAAAGATGGATTAGCATTTTAAGCATTTCACTAAACGTCCAAATTAAAGGGCCCAAGAAGACTCCATTGAGTTCCTAATGAGGCGTACCAACAATTCCTTTCCTCCCAAATCCAAATGCCCATTGGAACCTTGTTAAAAGGTAGTCCAAATGCCCATTGGAACCTTGTTAAAAGGTAGTCCAAATTTATGGAATCATCTACGGGATTGGATGGAGCATAAACTACAGACTTATGTGGACGAGGAAGCTCTAGACTCCTCGGATGAATTTGAGCCCCATCATCCAAACTTACTCCATCACCACCACCCACAACCCAAAGGCGTACCAACAATTCGAGTCAATGCGCTGGGACAATACTTTGAAGGTGATGACACAAATGGAGCTTTACCCATTTCCTATAACGGACATGTGGTTAAAGGCATCTTAGATGGAGGTGCTGGAGTAAGCATCCTCACACAAACATGCTGGGAAACTTGGGGCCAACCACACGTTGATCCCACCACATTAATGATCAAGCTTGTGGACAGAAACTCTGCAAAACCCTTAGGCCTAGTGTATGACCTCAAGGTAAAAGTATGTGGCATGACATTCCACCCCACATTTGAGGTCATGAACTTTCGTAACGCCTCCTTTGATGCCATCTTGGGTTGACCCTTCATGAGACTAACCCGACTGCTCCATGACTGGGACCTGCATAATGTCTACCTCCGCAAAGCATCTCAAACACTTAAGGTCAACTTATATACATGGCACTCACATCCCATGACCAAATCTCCTCTTACACGAAGATTCTGTGACCACCGCCAGGAGCGATGATCTCTTTGTTTGCAATGCTTGTCACCAGGCCTTTGATGCTGAGCGGCTTCATGAACCCTACAAAGCCATTGCCTCGCTTAACACCCTGATTGTAAGTGTAGATCGACAACCTCAAACAACCACTCTTAGGGTCTAGATAGATTTTTCCTTGTTAGAAACATGCAAAGAAAGCATGCCTTGCTGTCTCCCACAGCTAGCCACAATCTTTTGCCATGGGAAACATAGGTCTCTCTGGGAAAACCGTCTCTAAAAATTTCTCTTGTTTGTAACTCATTCTCCCATTTGTGCAATAGAAGTGGAGTGTTCTCTCTCTCTCTCTCTCTCTCTCTTGCAACTCTAATCTAGCATGTGTGGTGTGCTTAGGGTTAGGGTGTGGGAGTGCTAATCACTTGTTCCCTCTTGTTTCCCTCTTGCTCTCTCTCTCTCTCTCTCTCTCTCTCTCTCTCTCTCTCTCTCGTGATTAGGTTAACCAACGTGATCCTCTTCCGTGGAGATCCACACGATCTTCGCGAGAGAGCTTGCATCACCTCGGTGTGACAAAACGAGTGCGAGAGGATGGTGGTGATGATGACGAGCGGCTATGGTGGAGCTCTTGAGCCATGCTCGAGCTCGGCGGATAGGCAACTTCCATGACACGGTTAGGGTAGGCTTTCCTTAACATTGAGTTATGCTATGGTATCTACGGTTTATTTCCTTTATTATTTAATTTGTGGAATATTCAAATCTCCATGTATCTTTGTCCTGTAACATGTAGAGGGTGAGAAAGATTGACAAGCTCAAAGGAGAGAGGAGGAGCTCTCTACACGTAGAAAGAGAAAGTATAAATGAGCAAGCAACCCTAAAGTGTGAATGAGGTTGCTTATATAGTAGCTAACCCTAAGGTGGTCGTTCACACTTGGATGGCCATGGGGAAAAACTAGTGGGACAAAAGTGCCTATTGCATAAGTACGTCCTCACAGTGTAGTACTACCATATATCTAATAGAGATGACTTATGAATACCGAGAGCTGAATCGCATTTAACTTAATAATGCTTTAAATAAAGTTTTTTATTTGAAAATAATAATAATTACCTCAAGGCTGCATTTTTGTCTCCTCCTTTGCAGGGAGGCTCAATAAAGCTCCATGGAGCTTTTTGTGGAGTGTGCACCTTCCTGAACGTGCTCTTCGAGTAGCCGCCCCTCTAAATCATTTGTGGGGTGTTGTGAAAGTGTGAATCCAATTGAGCACAATTCTACGCAACATCGCGTTAGTCAAAAGAGAGGATAAGGTTAACAGGTGTGACATGGCGCCAGCTAATCTAAAAGTATTAATGGAGAAGTCAAGGTCGTGGCTGACGTGGAGAAGTCGGAAAAGCCCGACGACCCGAACGCAAGGGGGGTAAAGCGAGCCGTTGCTTACCGTGGTCCATAAAAGGGGCTATTTAGCTTCGTCTTCTTGTGCAAACATCCTCGTTGACGACCATCCTCTCTCTCTCTCTCTCTCTCTCTCTCTCTCTCTCTCTGTGTATCTGTCATTAACACTCTTGTCCGCAGGTGCCCCTGACCCTCTCCCCTTCAAGTAAGAGTCCTAGCCCACGCTCTCTCTCCTCATAACGTGTGACGGGCCTTGGGTTACGCCGCACGCGTATACCTGCAAGTCCAAATCTACACACACAGAGTCTGCAAATCCACACGGATATAAAGCCTCTGCATTACAGCGCCTGGCCAACTGAGCGTCGAGGTTTTGCAGCCATGGCGGGTGGGGGTTTCGTGAGTAGCGCGCCGGCGGGCGTGCGTGAGTATGCCGGCCGCGCGACTCTGTTTGTGATTGTCACCTGCATCATGGCGGCAAGCGGCGGTCTTATCTTCGGCTACGACATTGGAATCTCAGGTGGGTACTTTAGCATTATCTCATGTTACTGCTTCATCTCCCGCAGCTTCAGATGGGCATCTGATCAGTAGTGTTTGCGTTTTCTGTTTAATGCCCAAGGCGGTGTGACTTCCATGAACGACTTTCTGGAGAAATTCTTCCCGGACGTGTGGCGGAAAAAGCAGAGACCGGACGTGAACCAGTACTGCAAGTTCGACAGCCAAATTCTGACCACTTTCACCTCCTCACTCTACGTAGCGGGCCTCTTAGCCTCCTTCGTAGCGTCTGCCGTCACCAGGCGGTGCGGGCGGAAGCCGTCCATGCTGGCAGGCGGCATCAGCTTTTTGGTGGGCGCCGGCCTCAACGGTGGGGCAATTAATGTGGCCATGCTGATTGTGGGCAGGATACTGCTGGGTGTGGGCGTAGGCTTCGCTAACCAGGTAAGCTACTAAGCTTTGCTAATAAGATTTAGCCCACTTCACTTGAACACTGATTTTCGCTCTCAAATCTGGAAAATTTGATTTCAATTTCCTGCCGTTGCAGTCTGTGCCCGTCTACCTGTCGGAGATGGCGCCGGCGAAGTACAGAGGCGCGCTTAACATAATGTTCCAACTAGCGATAACCATTGGAATCCTATGTGCAAATCTGATCAATTACGGGACGGGCAAAGTGACGCCGTGGGGGTGGCGCCTGTCTCTAGGGCTGGCAGCCGTGCCGGCGGCCATCATGACGCTGGGGTCGGCCCTGCTGCCGGACACGCCCAACAGCATGATAGAGAGGGGGCAGCAGGAGAAGGGGCGGGCCATGCTGCAGAAAATACGTGGCGTGAAGGATGTGCAGCTGGAGTATGACGATATCGTACACGCGAGCGAAACCGCCAAGATGGTCCAACACCCCTGGCGCAACATATTGCAGCGCCGCTACCGCCCTCACCTGGTGATGGCCATCATGATCCCCTTCTTCCAGCAGCTCACGGGCATCAACGCCATCATGTTCTACGCGCCCGTGCTCTTTAAGACCCTCGGCTTCTCCGACGACGCGTCGCTCTATTCTGCTGTCATCACGGGCGGCGTCAATGTGGTGGCCACGTTCGTGTCGATTGCCGCCGTGGACAAGTTCGGGCGCCGCAAGCTCTTCTTGGAAGCGGGCGTTCAAATGTTCATCTCTCAGGTGAAGCATCTTTATTTAATTAAAAAAATAAAATAAAATAAAAACTCTGGGAACACAAGCTACAACCGTTCACCTAACCAAACCCTTCACTTTCACTTTCAGTTGTCACGAGTATACTTTCACTTTCAGTTGTCACAATTGCACGATTATACTCAAATCCGACGAATAAAAGTGTGTAGTAATTAATATAAGGAGACTTCACAACACCCAGTCTCCAGACATGTTACCATGTGTCCACGAGTAGTAGTTGGCTACCATCCACGGTGTCTGGCTATGTACATTGGAGAGTATGTATGTAGGCAAACGTCATGTGTGTTTGACAATGTAGTGAAAGCCGTTGCCCATTGGTAGAGGTGGAGATGCTTTTTGATGCATGATGCTTTTTTTTTTCTTTTTTCTTTTGGGGGACGAGCTACATATTTGGCTCTAACAAGTGTGGTCGTGATTTTGATGCAGGTACTTATCGGCACCATCCTAGGTGTGAAATTCGGTCTCCACGGCACAGGCAGCATCGACAAGGTGTCGGCCGTGGTGGTGGTGGTGATCATCTGCATCTACGTGTCCGCGTTCGCTTGGTCATGGGGGCCGTTGGGCTGGCTGGTGCCCAGCGAGATCTTCCCATTGGAGATTAGGTCCGCCGGGCAGGCCAGCAACGTGTCCGTCAACCTCCTCTTCACATTTGTGATTGCGCAGGTGTTTTTGGCCATGCTGTGCCGCTTCAAGTTCGGCATCTTCCTCTTCTTTGCGGGCTGGGTGGTGATCATGTCCCTCTTCATCTACTTCTTCCTCCCGGAAACCAAGAACGTGCCCATTGAGGAGATGGACCGTGTGTGGAGGGCCCACCCCTTCTGGGGCCGTTTCATACCCGCGGACGACAAGCCCTACAGCAAGCAAGACCTCGAGCTTGCCAACAATGGCACCACCTTTCATTAGAAAGCACATATACTTATACCCCCCTACCCCCCCTCCTAGGCCCATTATTATTCATAGTTTCCCCCTTTCATGTATAATTGTCCACTTTTGATTACATTAAATTTTTTCGCCACCAAATGCATGTTTTACACGATTGTTCTTATCATGTGGCATACACAACAAGGCTATACAAATTATAAGGATCGTTGGAGGGTGACAAATTGATGGGACTGAGTCAAGGAAATCTCTATTGTTCATCATCTCATTGTACTGGTCTTTATATGTAGTTTGTTTTGATGTGACATGTGATGGAGCACTCTAATGTGATTCAAATAGTAGTGTCATGAAGGTATTAATCATGAGAGAGAGAGAGAGAGAGAGAGAGAGAGAGAGAGAGAGAGTAAACACGCTAAAGATGTACATGTGAATATAATCCTTTGAAGCTAGTTGAGTTCTAGGTCTTAGGTCCTCTTGTTCGTACTATGCTAATAAGATCTCCTTGATGGCCCAAGAACAAGTTACACGTAAATCTTGTAAAACAAGAACTTGAAAGCATAATCCTCTAAACACTTCAAGTAGGATAATCATCATGTAAAAGATTCAAGATTCAATATTTTTTTGTAATTTTATCAAGATTGATAGCAAATGCATGCGCATTTCCATGTGCCCAATAGGTGTTCAATCATTCAAATTTTTACAATAGGTTTCCTATATCCCAAGCACTTATTCAGCGAAACAATGAAAGTATTCTTATTAATGAGAATAAATTTCAATGGCCTTTTAGTTTAAACAAATAAGGATGCATTTTTCATATGAATAAGTAAGGGGATGTAGCTTTCTCTTACAAATTACATTGGGTCCCTTGACTCTCATTAAGAGAAATATGGACTCTCCATTTTGCCCCTTAAGGGGTTTATCTCACTTTTCTCTCTCTAGAAAAAGATTCTAAAATAATGTTATAATATTAGCTCTTGTAGAATCAAGGAGATCTCTTTATATTGTTTTTAAAAGAGATTCACCTATTATTTTATTGTAGTATTGTCCCATCTCCAAAGTTAGGACCACCTGTCCTCCTCAAAATTCTCAAACCTAAAATAATAATATTCTATTTGATCTAAAAACATGAAGCATCTAAGATGTGATACTCTTAACTACCCACATGACTTTTTAGCTTCTAAATCCTTTCAAATAGATTGCATTTACATATTTCAAAATTAGAGAAAATAAAAAACGGAATAACTTGATGTAGACATTGCATTTTCGAATTTCTTTTTACCCACGCCTACCTCTATGCTCTAAGAGTGTGACTGTTAATTTTCATCATTTTTCATTAAGTATACAGGGTTTATGAATTTTTTCTTCATCTAGAGACTTCTCTAGATTTTTTTAAAATAAGAAAAGTAGGGTTTTCAATTTAGGGCCATTTTAGTTTGCTTTTGATGAGATATTGCATTAGGTTTTTCACTTTTCCTCCTTTGTACTGAGAAAATTCAAATATGTGTTTTGTTTTCTTTAGTAGCTATGCTTAAAAGCATTCTTTCCCTCCTAAACCATAGTAATGAGTTTAGATCTTCTCAATCATGGGGTTTCTTCTCTTCTGTAATAATAGAGAAATTGAAGGATATGTTAATTATTTGGTGCCATTTAGTTGGAACCACAATCTTCCCCTTCAATCATCTTTCTATTTATTAATCTCTGCAAAAGAATCAAAGAACAAGAGAGCAATGGACATATGTCCATCTTGTTATCTGTTATGTTGTTTTGTTATGGCTTAATTTTGTCTGAGTTATTATGTTTTCTTTTCTATTTTGACCATCTTATTGTTCTAAATGTGATTTAGTCATGTGTGAAATAGAAGATAATAGTTGAGTTTAATGATGTTATTTCTGTGCTATTTGGATTGTTCATTACTGATTTTCTGAGTGTAACAAGTGTGTGAAATATAATTGTTGATTAATAGTATTGATTTAGTTTTGGAAACAAGAGAGTAAAAGAATCAAAGAACAAGAGAGCAATGGAGGTATGTCCATCTTGTTATCTGTTATGTTGTTTTGCTATGGTTTAATATTGTCTGAGTTATTTTGTTTTCTTTTCTATTTTGACCATCTTATTGTTCTAAATGTGATTTAGTCATGTGTAAAATAGAAGATAATAGTTGAGCTTAAGGATGCTATTTCTGTGTTATTTAGATTGTTTATTAGTGATTTTTTGAGTGAAACAAGTGTGTAAAATATAATTATTGATTAATAGTTATGATTTAGTTTTAGGATATATTGAAATCTATATGTTATGTTCAATAATGTTATTTCTCATTTATGATGTTATTTCTGTGTTATTTGGGTGAAACAAGTGTGTTATTTTGATTACAAGTTATGATTTAGTTCTATATTATATTGAAGTTATATCTGGTTAAAGTTGTGTTCAATGATGTTATTTTTGGTTAAATTTTTGATTTGTATAAATGTATAAAAGCTACTTTTTTGTTAATAGTTGTATTTTGTTCAGAGCTAATTTTTGGTTAATAGCTGTGTTTTGTCCAAATGCTAATTTTAGGATGTAGGTCGAAACAAGAAGAGAGACATTCACTTTCAATTGGAGGCCGAGTATACACTGCTAGACACAAGAGAATGGCAACAAGTAAAAAGCAACCAAAGATAATGCAAGAAGACAGAAATGCTGAAAAAAACATGTCGATCTTTGGGTTGAGGGGTGTATTTGTCCACCTGATCCAATTACCCAAAGACCTTGATAATTTAGTGGGCTTACATTTTTCATTAAGTATGTGTGTGAAGGTAATGCAGGGTTATTGGGATACACTAGGAGGCTAGCAATGCAAGCTCATAGTGTATTTATCCACCCGATCCAATTACCCAAAGACCTTGATAATTTAGTGGGCTTACATTTTTCATTATGTGTGTAAAGGTAATGCAGGGTTATTGGGATACACTAGGAGGCTAGCAATGCAAGCTCATAGTGTTTACACATCTGTTCAGCGCACCATGATAGGCATGGATGCAAGGATCAAGGAGCTCACAAAATCACTAAGTGAAAAGGAGAGAGAGTATCAGAGTCTACAAGATGCGATGCATGTTATGGAAAATGCGGTACATGTTGTCGAGGTAGACAATGCAGAACTACATTGCAAAATGCAGGGTTTGGAGAAGGACAACAAAAAGATGGCAACAATGCTTGCAAAGATTGTTGTTGTTGGACCCTTAATGAAAACCAAACAAGCACGTGAGCATGTGAGGTTGCTCAAACCACTTCATGAGTTGACCAGAGGGAGTGGGAAATATAATCAGCGGGTCTATGCACAATGTGCAAACATAAAGAATATGTTTTCCAACCCAAGTGAAGAGGTTGATGATGCAATTGCAAAGATCTTAAGCAAAGGTATGGTGAAGTGTGCATTGGAAAACCCCAAATTCAAAACCATTGGTGATGATGTAAGAGTACCCTTGAAGGAGGTGAGCAATACCTTCACAGCTCTACAGATGCTCGAGGCATATGTGACAAGGTAGGGATTAGCTCCGAATCCTATGCTATGATTTATAAGCAATTGGATGCAGGGATTAAGGCTGTTCTTAACAAGAGATGGGTGGTGCCCTTCCCTAAACCGTTCCATGTAAAGCATGCACAAAAAGATCTTAATGTAAAATTCTTAGACACAATTGGTGAGCCAATGCATTTGGAACATACACAAATGCTTAAGTCTGGGTCAAAGGAAGTGTCCTTCAAATTGCATGTAGACAATAGCTTTGTATTGAATGTATGCAAGCTACAAGCAACAATGGTAAAGTTCTACAACATGTCTGTCAAAGAGTGCAGAGGTAAGCTCCAATTCTTTTTGAAGCTTGATGAGAGTGAAGTCGTTAAGGGCCAAAAGCTTGAACGTGTTAGCTTGACACTAATGAATAGGGCGTTGGATCCTAGCATCAATTTAAAACATCCAAAATATTTCAGTGTGCAATCGGAGAATGAAATTTGGTGGCTTGTTGCATTTGAGGTACCAAAGGAGGACCATGAAGTACTTAAATTTTTTTTAAACTTAACAGAGATACCAGATATTGTACAATGACAAAACAATGGTGAAGTTTTGTATGTCGAAGATTTGGTGAATACAAGGTAGAATGGTATCTTGCTGGCGATTTGAAAACATTGAAATGTATGTTTGGTGTTTCAAATTTAGCATCAGCTAAGCTTATATTGCATGCAATCCAAAAAGAAAGGTAAGGATAGGAAGAAACAATGGATTGCAAGGACAGGATAACGTGGTGCTTCAACTCATGACCAATGTGTTCAAAGAGGAATGGAATGTTGTGCCATTAGATCCTAAGTGGGATCCTATTCTAGAAATACCCTTAACAAGGGTCCACTTTTGCACCTTGCATTGCATAGTAAGATGTTTTTGAATGCAACACATACTTGAGGCTCATGGTCCATATGAACAAGGAAGTTTGGCGATATGGTCCACACAAGGCATGGAGCGATCTCATTGGCAAGATCGATGCGGATTCGGAAAAGCAACGGCACATGGAGGTGGAATCAATGATTCCAATCCTATGAGGCAGTTACTCCAATGGTGGTATAGAAGAATAGAGATAAGATATGAGGACAAATTAATAAAGTCCAAATCCAATGATACAAAAGCTGTTCACAGGCCAATATATGAAGTGAGGATAGCAAGATATGAAAATAGCATGGCCAAATAACATCATAGAGAATGGTTGACAACCCAAGAGAGAGTTGGTAGCAAATGGAAATATCGATAGAATTGTAATTATGAAATAACATTTATGTTTATGAGAGTATTGGAGAAATCCAATGTTTTAAAGAAATAGGTATTTGCTAAAGTCAACATGGATAAATTTTTCAAAATATGTGTTTAATAAAGTCAACATGGATAACTTTTTGATAGTGTTAATATTTTTTAAAAGTAAGTGTCAATAACTTTATAGTAAGTTCCATTTATAAATAAAGGCACTTCTTTCATTTCTTTCCATTCCTCCATTTCTCTCCATTCCTTCTAGCTTGTGAGTATGGCGCGTACTAAGCAAAGAGCAAACAAGATGCCTTCCAAGACACCGGTTCATTCATCCGGATCTAGTGAACATATTGGCACCGACAATGATGAAGGTCAAGCTCCTCCCACTGCTCCAGCTAGGAAAGTTGCTTCCGCTGCTCCAGCTAGAAATGCTCATCCACCTACGCATAAGAAGAGAAGATGGAGACCAGGCACCACCGTTCTTTGTCAAATTAGGAGGTTCCAGAAGAGTCCTAAGTTGATTATACCCAAGGCGCCTTTCTCAAGGTTGGTGTGAGAAATACTACAAGATCTACAAAGGGGAAATCACTACAAGTACTTTTCAAGAGATCAAGCATGTAATGTGGAGCGATGGTTAGCTCAAGCGTTGCTTGCTCTTTAGGAGGCGGCTGAAAGCTACTTGGTGGATCTCATGCATGATGGTTAGCTCAATCATTGCTTGCTCTTTAGGAGGCGACTGAAAGCTACTTGGTGGATCTCATGCATGATGGTCAGCTAGCCATCCATGCCCAGCGCATCACACTCAAGCCCTCGGATCTCACTCTTGTTCATAGGATTCATAACAATAGTGATGCATTCAACATTAACCATGACATGGTTTGAAGAGCTGTGTAAATGCTCGTGTATCGTTTTGTGTTTTCACGTTTTCCTTCAATTCTACTCAACTAGTTGTACTTTATGCGATGTACCGGATTTGGATATTTTAAGTTTCCTTGTTTCCAATGTTGTGTATTGGACTTGCCCATTGATTTGAATAATTTAAGTTTTCTTCATTTCTAATGTTAATGTATATTCTTATATTTTCGAGGAAAAAAATTTGCAAGTGTATGTGCATGTGTAGGTGCTTTTTTATTTATGCATATGTAGGTGTATATTCATAAATTTTCTGAGAAAAACTAATACATGGTGTGCATAGATCATGTGGCTTACATCATGAGCATGCATGTACATGTGCAAGCAAGTCCATGTGCATGTGCAAGTGCTATTTTATACGATAATATTTTTTTCCTAGAAAAAATTAATGCATGGTGTGCAGTGATTAGAATGGGTTGAAATTTATTCTGTGCATATATCATATAGTTTATATGTCTTAGATAAAATATTAGCCCTATCAAAGGCCTGTAGGGCCCTTGTCCGAAGGCTCGCGTCGTGTAGAGGCCTTCTTTTTTTAATAGCAGGTCTATACGCGCGAGCCTTCGGACAAGGGCCCTACAGACCTCTAATGGGGTTGATATTTTATCTAGGAGGTGTTCCATGATACTTATATGTACACATAAAATTAGAGCTCAATCTGATAAGGAAAACTATTTTAGAAATTAAAAAGTATCAAATTTATGTCTTGAGAAGCTAATTTAGAAAATATATAAATTTTCATCTATAAGTATGGAAGTAACTCTAATTTCTCATCTTTCATTTCTCTCTCTCACGTCCAAGAGCATGGCTCACACCAAGCAAACTGCTAAGAGAGTCTGGCCCCCCAAGCTGGGACGTGGAGTACTCCCGTCCAACCACCACGACAGCAACATCGCAAGCGTAGGTAGAGGTTTGAATAAAAGAATTCATGGGATTTACATAAATCAATTCTACCCATATTTCCACTTTTGATAAATAATCATAAGTTGAATTATACTAAAAATTCCTCTTCTTTCCATTTAATTTCTTGGATCTCAATTACCATGGAAATTCCTCTTTTTGCATTTAATTATTTGAATTCCAATGTCATGGGAATTCCTCTTTTATCATCAAATATTTCTCATAAAGTAATTTCATCTAAAATAAAATACCCATTAATACAATATGCTAGGAATTTCTCTTTTCCCATCTAAATGATGGAATTCCAAATGTCATAGGAATTCCTCTTTTAACATTTAAATATTTCTCATAGATAAAATAAATTTATCTAAACTTCATCTTTGAATTAAATTAAAATACTCATTAATTCCAATATGCTAAGGATTTCTCTTTTCCCATCTCAATAATGGAATTCCAAATGTCATAGGAATTCCTCTTTTACCATTTAAACTTATCTAAGTAAAAAGATAAATTTAACTAAATTTTCTCTTAAAATTTAAATAAAAATTACCATTAATTCCTTTACACTAGGAATTACACTTTCCTCATTTAAATATTTGAATTCCAATATGGTGGGAATTCCTCTTTCATCATTTAAACTTATCTATACAAAAACATAAATTTAACTTGTAAGATCCATGACCCCACTGCGCAACGAATTTGGGGAGGTTCTAGTAGCAAAAGTAGCACTTTTTGCACGGAACAGGGTCCCACACTTGGGGCCTTGCCCCACGGATATCCAGACAAGAGACTAATCCATCGGTTCTTCCAATATCGAACTCGGAAAAACTTCCCTTGCCTAGAAAGCATGGGCGATTTCTCCAGGATAACTTTTCTCTAATGTAGTCAAAAGCCTGAACTAACTGGACTGATCTCAACCGAACCCGTAAGTCCCATAATCAGATCAAGGAAAAGATTGTACTTGGATCATAGAGACCAACGCTTTTTTCCTCAGGCACAACCGTTGATTCTTTTCCATAGAACAAATTTTATCCAGGATTTACCTCATCTATCGTACTATACAGAAATTGAGTCTCGATTTACGGATCCATCAGTCTAGCCTAACCCCATCCAGTCAGTCCCATGGGTTAGCGAACCGCCCAGCCACTGTAGTGATGGGATCCAATTAGGAATTTGGTTAGGTTTTGTCCCGGGTACCAAGAAAAAGAGTTCCCAAGCTCCCTAGCCGGATATTCATGCAAACATAAAACTAGTTACACCACTTACACACCCCCAATATGAATTTGCCTTTTTCACAGATTCAACAATCTTTAAAACAATCATTTAATGAAACCATAGTGTTACTGATCATAGTCCTCTAATTACCTAGTTGAATCCTAATTTCCAATTCCTTCCTTCATCGGTGTACCTATGGCATCATTGGCAACCCGAACACTCACCACCTGTTCACTTAGGGGCCCTTTCAATAGTTTCTAGCTCATAGTACCCGACAATATAATCACATAAAAAATTGTCTAGATGGAATCTCTGTTGAAGATCAGCAAGATCAACCAACAGATCCATATAAAAGAGCCCTGGACTCATCCGTTTGAGGACCAGCAAGGTCAATCAACCAGATCCATGCCCGAATTCAGAAAACAACTCTTACTCCTTGTTCCAATATCTTCCCTGACGTACTCGTGGGTATCTTCGCGGCGACCCAGAGCCCGAGCACCGTATTGTCAGCACCCTCTAGGATCCGTTGTTGCAGGTCACCTAGCACTTCACTCATAGGCCGCTTCCTTGGTCCCTCATCCACTGTACCAGAATCTCACCATTTAATCAAACCGAGGTTGGTCAAGACCTCGGCCGACCTTGCTACGCGAGACGTCCTTCGATGACTCTCCGTCATTTAGCAGTTGTAACTTTAACAGATAGGTCTCCACGACCTCATTCACAAGACGGTCAAAATACTTCCCCAGCATTCTTGACATAAACAATCATTTAAAAACAGATTTCACAAACAAATACAATTCCAACAATATTTCCATCTTTTCTCATTACTCCGCATCCTTTCACATTAGACCCCATCTTTTTTTCATCTTACCACAATTTTATTTTCATCATCGATCCCTATAACATCACATCATTCCTACATCAAATCACATCCAATCGCATCATCCACACATCAATCCACATCAAATCACATCATCCACACATCAATCCACATCATCCATACATCCATCCACATCAATCCACACGTCAATTCACATCATTCAAACATCCATGCACATCACATCACATCATTCCTACATCAAATCACATCCAATCGCATCATCCACACATCAATCCACATCATCCATACATCCATCCACATCAATCCACACGTCAATCCACATCATTCAAACATCCATGCACATCAATCCACATTATCCACACATCAATCCACCTCATCCATACATCCATCCACATCAATCCACATCCTTCACTCATCACACACACCAATCCACATCAATCCACATTATCCACACATCCATCCATATCTTTCATACATCCATCCACATCAATCCACATCATTCAAACATCCATGCACATCAATCCACATTATCCACACATCAATCCACCTCATCCATACATCCATCCACATCAATCCACATCCTTCACTCATCATACACACACCAATCCACATCATCCAAACATCCATGCACATCAATCCACATTATCCACACATCAATCCACCTCATTTCATAAGCATTCCCATTCTCATCTAATCACATCTTTTTCTATCTCATCATTTATTTCCTCATTTATCCTCATCAGATCTCACCCACTTGCATCTACCCATATATCTCATCAGATCTCACCCACTTGCATCTACCCATATATCTCATCACTTCACATACATTAACATCTATCCAATTTACATCGCATCTTATCACATTTATTTCTCATCACATCTCATTCATTCACATCCTGATTCACATGCTAGCACATTTCTTCATGTCCCTTATCGTTCATTCACATCCCGATTCACATCACATCACATCCATTCACATCCCTTATCATTTATTCACATCCTATATCATTCATTCACATCTGATTCACATCACATCACATCCATTCACATCCGTTATCATTCATTCACATCCTATATCATTCATTCACATCCTGATTCATATCACATCACATCCATTCACATCCCTTATCATTCATTCACATCCTATATCATTCATTCACATCCGATTCACATCACATCACATCCATTCACATCCCTTATCATTCATTCACATCCTATATCATTCATTCACATCCTGATTCACATCACATCACATCCATTCACATCCCTTATCATTCATTCACATCCTATATCATTCATTCACATCTCGATTCACATCACATCACATCCATTCACATCCCTTATCATTCATTCACATCCTATATCATTCATTCACATCCCGATTCACATCACATCACATCCATTCACATCCATTCACATCCCCTATCATCCATTCACATCCTATATTATTCATATCTATCCAATTTACATCACATCTCATCGCTTCAATTCTCGTTCATATTTATCACATTTACATCCACATATATTCTCCCATATACATCCACATCCATACTTATCACATACACATCCACATCTATCCTTCATTCATTCCCATCTATCAGATTCACATTACTTCTCATCACTTCTATTCACCTCACATTCTCGTCACTCCTATTCTCATCACATCCATCCATCCATTCATTCCCCTCTATCTGATTCGCATCCCATCTCATCACATCTATTTACCTCTCATTCTCATCACATCTATTCTCATCACATCTATCCATCCATTCATTCTCATCTATTTGATTCGCATCACATCTCATCACATCTATTCTTAGAATACAAGAGAATCCTTATTTTTGATATAAAGATTCTTTACACATCTATTTATGCATAATTTCAATTTTAAGGAGAATAACTCTTTTGAAATAAAAATAAATTTTTTTATGCATAAAATGAAAATTAATGAGAATAACTCTTTTGAAATAAAAATAAATTTCTTTATGCATCTTTTTATGCATAAAATAAAAATTATACTTTTAGAATACACAATTGGTGGGGATTACTCTTTTTGGATAATAAAAGATAAAACTTATTTCATTAATTTTTAGAAAATTTTGCCATAACCTCCTTTGTATGGCTGACCATTTTTCAAATTTTTCTAACTTAAAATTTCTCAAAAATTATCCCCAATTGGTTTTAAGCAACTTAAGCACTCTAACTAATCAATTTTCACTTTTAAGAGAGAAACAATATGAAAAGTTTAATTCCAACAATTAGATCACTTAACTAGGATAAAGAAGGCTGATTTTAAGAATTAGAGAGGGGGAAAGCCTTTCCAAGAAGGCATAGCATTTGTTTATCATTTTAAGATAACAAACAATTTAGAAAACCATTAAAAGAATAACAAAAAGTAAGATTTCTTACTTACATGAAATTCTGGGAGCTTTCCTTTGGCTCGATGGTTTGAGGGATCTACTCTTGTTTGCAACAAGAGTGGCCACCAATTCTTTAGAAGAGGGAATGATCAAAAACTAGTGAATTATTAAGAAATTCACAGTTCTTGGTTCTTGGGAGAAGCAGAGTAACAGTGCATAAAACACTATTAAGCTTCAACAAAGGGGGAGGCTTCTATTTAAAGAAAAAAGTGAGCTTCTAACCAAGCAAACTGATTCTAGAATTTTCCAGATCAGTTTGGTCAATTTTTGATCATTTTTTAGTCAGTTTAGCTTACTTTTTGGAACTAGACTTGAATTAGGAGAGAGGAGAGATGAAATATCTCAATTTTTGATAATTTTAAACTCCACCACACATGTGAAGTAGGTGCCTCCTTCATGAGGGGGGAATTCCCATTGTGAGGTGTCAAAAATCCATTTTTTTAGTAATTCCTTTGGTCCTTAGTCCACTCTTCATCTTATGTGAGTATTTACTCATTTTTGGAGGGATTTTCTTTATTTCTTCTATTTATCTTCTCCACACATTTGGATGAATCTGATTGGCCCCTCAAAACCTTAATTTAAAATTTTTCGAAAATCTGGACCCCTAGGATAAGGCCTCTTGAACAGATTATACTTGATTTCTAATGCACCTTCTGAAAATCTTTTTGAACTTTTGTTTTGGGGGAACTTATTTTAATAAGAAGAGATATTTTTCCATCCAAAAATATTCAAAATCTGAATAACCTCTCTCTAGAATATTTTCTCTCTCTAGGCTAAAACAGGTAGAAACAAGATCTTTTATATTTTTGAAGAGGGATTTGATTACAGGGGAAGATGCTAGACATCTTGAGAGGTTGGGGAGGAATCTTACATAACTAGATTCTTTCTTTATTTTAAAAAAAATAAAATATAGATTATTTTATGATCACAATTTTTCTCTTAGTTCCTTGGAATACATGGATTTCCATTGTCATGGGGATTACTCTTTTAACATACAAATGGATTACTAGAAATTCCTCTTTTTCGTATTTAACTATTGATGTATAAACTTAAAAATTAAAATTTCCATGATTATACTGAGAATCATTCAATTAATCTAGGATGATTAATCCTAGAATATGGTAGGAAGTCCTCTTTTCATAATATAAATGAAAATGATTTATGTGTTTATTTTTCAAAAATTTTACCATAGCTCTACTGCTATTACAGATAATTCTCAATAAATTTAAAAGAATAAAGTTTAGTATTATTCATGTGATTAGAATAACCACTAATTAGATCATTATCCAATTATGGATTGATTCTTAATTTTACCTTAAATTAAATAGCATAAAAGTATTAAAAAGCTATTATTTTGGCCTCCAATTAGACAAGCATAGAAATTACTTTTAGATTAGAGAAATGCTTTATGAGAAGCTTCATTCGAATTGAGAATAGGTCATAAGAATGACCATTCTTTGGGGGAGAGAGAGAAATGCTTAAAAACCATTATAAATTAAGCATAAATGAAAATTTATGTGTTTCTTCATTACAATACATTAAAGAACTTCAATAGTATTCAAAAGCCATTCAAATTAATGCTTCTCAAGCTTGAGAGGGGCTGAGAAGAGAAACATTTGGAGATTTAAGAAAAAGAAGACAATAATCCACACTTTACCTCCTAAATTACTTGATTCTTTGATTACAGTACAGGCCCCCAACCAACCAATTGGTTTGGTATGTTGATGAAGTCTCCCCAAGGAAGATTGAAGAGAGAAAGAAGCTCCAATCTCTACAATTTGTAGAGGATTTTTAGAGGATAATAAAAATTATCATTATTTCAGTATAACACTGGCATGGTATAGTTCTCATATTTTTTTACAAAGGGCTAAGGTTCTATTTATAGGTGAGGGAGGCTTCTAACCAAGTCCAACTAGTTTCTAGAATTTTCGAGGTTCAGTTTGGCTAAATTTAGACAAGATTTGGACCTAGTTTGGCTCCCTTTTGATTTGGTTTGATCTAGGAGAGAGGAGAGATAAAAATATCACAATATTTTTGATTTTAAAACTCCACCACACATGTGAAATAGGCACCTCCTTGAAGAGCTCCCTTCTCCTTACTACCAAGGTGTTAAAATTGAATCATTATACCCAAAATATCTCATATTTTTAGTAATACTAATAGTTTTTTACTAATAAACGTTGTCCTTAGTCAACTCTTCATCTTATGTGAGCATTTACTCATTTTTGGGGGGTTTTTCTTTTATAAATTAGATTTATCCCCTCCCCACACTTGGATTGATCCTATTGGCCCCCATAGGAACCTTAATTGGACCATAATCCAAAAATTTCAGAAAATCTAGAGCCTTAGGTATACCTATTTCCAATTAATTCCAATTGCACATTGGAAAGTTCTTTTTGAATTTTTGTTTCAAGGGAAACCATTTTAGACACTAGGAGGATTTTTATATCCAAAAATATCTCAATTTTGGATTATACCTCTCTAGATATTTTCTCTCTCTAGGTCAAAAAAAGGTAAAACAGAATCTTTCTTTTATTTAAGAGAGGGGAATAATTACAAGATCAGAAGGAGAGGTTCTTACACCTCTATACCTCAAAAACTGGAGGGAGGAATCTTACACTACAATCTCTCGAACTCTTCATCTGAGATCTCATTTTTGGGAGCTGCATCCTCAATCTGCTTCTAGTCGGCAATGATAGCAGAGATATCATCTACACTACTTTCATCATATCGCCCTATCTCATCAACCTGTGGTAGGGCTTCTTAGTAATCAAAGTCCAAGAAATCATCATTGGAATCTCCAGCACAAGTATACTATAGAGTTCCTCCTCCCTCAAGTCTAAGAGCTCCAACACATCTTGCATGAGGAGGTACTCCACCCCTTCGATGGTGATGGCACTCTCTGAAGCTAGTGGTGGGTCGTGACTTTGGGTTTCATCAGGCTGGATGGATGCAAGCGCCATCCGAGAGATCTCTCCAGCCTCAACGCGACAGGGTCTAGAGGGGTCTCCTCTATGTAAATAGCAAAAGCAATATCCCGCTCAATGAGATCGAGTGGGATGTGCTCTTCATAGGAGGTTAGGACGGTGGGAGTGTGGAAATCTTGTCCGACATGAGTTAGAGATATGTTCACCGGCTTCTTATGGTTGGATCCACTCTTCATGTTGAAGAGGAACTCCAAAGGAATCCACCTCAAGGTGGAATTTGGGATAGAGTAGGTGAAGTCGTCGATTGCATCACAAAATGCGGCTAGCAAGGTGGAGTTTGGGTCTAAGGTGGAGATGACAGCCCCTCGAGGTCTAAACTCTTGCAAAATAGGGTAGATTTGGTCCCCAAGGTGAGCATAGCGAGTGCTGCTAATCCACGCGGCGAAAGCAGGGGAGGCGGCCATGATGGGTAGTGGGGAGAGCTAGCACACAAAGGGAGAGCTAGAGAATAGATATTATAAATGAGTTTGATCTATAACTTATACTCATATTTATACTTACACTTAAATTTATAATATTTTTAATAAATTTATACTTATGTTTATTATATTACTTACAAATATCTATAAACTTATATTTATTTTTATACCTTATGTTTATACTCTAGGAAATAAAGGACACTTCATTAAAATATAATAAATAATAAATCACACTTCTATTTCACATTACAATATATTATTATTATTATTATATTATATTATTTACATAGTTACTTATATTATTATTTATATTTAAATATACTTAAAGTTATATTTATTTTTAAACTTATATCTAGACTTAAAAATTAATGACACTTCATTAAAATATAACAAATCATAAAAACATATTTATATTTCTAGCATATTAATTATATTATTATTTACACTTAAATATATACTTATATTTATATTTACATTTGTACTTACTTATACTTATCTTTATTGTCTTACATATTAAAGGGTTTGAAACAGAGTAGACTTAAAAAACCACAACACTTTATGAAAATGAAGAAAAAATAAATTTACAACACTTTTAGAGAAACAACTTCTTATATTCACTTGGAAGAATAAGAATTACATTGACTCCACAATCTCAAGGATGTGTGGAGCAACACACTGCTTGCATGTTTTGCAATGTTCACTTCGACTCCCAACCTTTCTATCATCCAACTTAAAATAGAAATTACAAGGGGGATTATTGGACATAAGTTGGATTTCCTACCTCAGAAAACTAAGGGGCCAACGACTCTCTACATTAACACTAAAAGGGTCATGACCCTCCCAAAGAATAACCACATTAATGAGCGTTGATTGCGTGCCATCTCACATGTCTTGGTCCAAGCTGAGCCACTCCCCTCGTAGAAGTCGCCACCTCCTATACTTGAAGCAAATGCACAAAGTTTGTCTTGCAATGAAGTACCTGTCATAAAAAACAAACAACAACCAACATAAAAACATAAAATCAACAATCAACAATCAGTGTCTTGCAATGAAGTACTTATGAATAAAAACCATCAATAATCAACAAAAGTCGCCACCTCCTATACTTGAAGCAAATGCACAAAGTTTGTCTTGCAATGAAGTACCTGTCATAAAAAACAAACAACAACCAACATAAAAACATAAAATCAACAATCAATAATCAGTGTCAAAAGTACTTATGAATAAAAACCATCAACAATCAACAAAAGTGCAATCTTACCTAAAGGTAATATCTGACATAGTAATTCTGCACTCAATGATATCATCGTGGGTGAGTTCTCTTGAGATGCCATGACTTACCAATAACCGAGTCATCCAATCCTCAGATGGGAACTTGCATTGATAAGTAATTTTAGTTTTCTTAACTACTTCACAGGATCCAAACAAATGTGCAAACAAACCAAATGGTACAAACCAACTTAGATGCACATCTCTAGAGCCTGTGGATGGTTTCATGGTAGCATGTGTTGAGAAAACGTGGTGCTCATGCTAGATCGTGTGTGGAGAGGAGAGACTCACAAAATACAAGAATAATATCTTGCTTATTAAGTTGCTTATACATACAACTAGGCCTTGCTCTCATACAAAATGCCTCATGGCTTCACCTTTAAATAGGTGAACAAGTGGACCTCAAGTCCATTCACACTCACACCCTTCTCTCACCCTTCTACATAACCTTAGTCTCTTAATACCCCCCCTCAATACCAACTATGGAAGGATGGAATAGGTGGTATTGGACCATAGGATGCCTTTATAACATTAGGCATACAAGGCTTGAATATAGGTGTGGTTATCTAGGATTTACAAAAGAGTTCCTAGAGCCTTAGAGGCTATTACATTGATGCCATCTAAGTCTTTATTTGTTGTCGATGAAGTTGTACACCTCGATGATGGTGCATTCCACTCTTTGTGTTTTCTTGACTTCTTGTAGATGACATGTTTAGGAGATACATGCCATTGCTTCCACCATATGCTTTCTACCTTGACCATTCTCACACAATGATCAAAAGCAGGTTGCCACCCTTGCTTAAATGGTTTGCTTTTAGATGGTCCTCCAACATGCTTTATGCTTCCTTGAATAATATGTCTCCTCCATGAGTAATGAGGTAGATTTAAATAGGGAAGGGAAAGGGAGGGTCTTACCACTTGCCTTATGGATTGGTCAAGGGCAGTGTCTACTCCACAATTACAATTTTTGTGCATGTTAAATGATACCCTTTAGGGTTTGAAGTTACAAGCTTAATGAGTAATTGGTTGAGGTAAATACTCAAACAAATAAGGTTTATCATCTTTGGCTCAAGAAGGAGTGGACATGGCTCATAATGTTGCCAATGCCTCTTACAAGAAGGAGAGGACATGGCTCATAATGTTGCCAATGCCTCTTACAAGAAGGAGAGGACATGGCTCATAATGTTGCCAATGCCTCCTCTTACAAAAGTAATGCCAACGCCTCTTACAAAAGTAATGCCAAAAAATGCTTAAAATCATGACAAACAACAAGGTAGAGCATTTAGGGATGCTATGCTCAACCTTACAACTCATCTTATACGATGAAAATGCAAAATATGAAGCGGAATGAAATGCCTTGGGCTTGGCAAATGAGAACATATGGCTTATGGCATGCCTATGCCTCTTACAAACAAGGGCCTCAAGGGTAATACACATAAACATTGAAGATGAGCACTTAATGTACATGTGCCCAACTTTAAGAACACTCAAAAATCTGAGTTTTATGATAAAAAACCAAAATTCTTCAATCTCTTTAGCTTATGAGATGAAGACAATTGGTTCATGGTTGCACCATTTCTTTTTGGAAGAAGCGGTTTGTCGATGAAGGCTTGAATGTGGCACTTATGGTGTGTGCCCGGCCTCCATGTTGATGAAGAAGAGCCTTATTAATGTAAATGACCTCCTCCTTTGATGGTTAAGACCACCTTAGTGTTGAGCAACACTTTAGTTGATGATTAATATCACCATTAGTGTGTATAAAACATAATTAGTGTTAAAAAGCACATTTTTAGTGTAAAATAACACTTATTTTGGTGATTAACTCACCATTAGTGTTTAATAACACTATTAGTGTTTAAGAACACTTTCCCTTTATTGGATTAACAGAGTAATTAGTATTAAACAACACAATTAGTGCTTAAAAGCACACTTTGAAAGCTTTGAAAGCTTGAAAGTTGATGTTGATGTGGAAGCTTGATGAGCATGAGGCTTATGGCTACCTCATGTGGATGGAATCTCTTCAAAACCAAGTGAAATCTCAGCAACAAACATTTACTTCATCATATGATTGATTAGAGCAAAGGGGGAGATTATATGAGCAAGAAAAACCTCCAAAAATCAAGCTTTAATGGAAGCTTGAGTGAGTAGAAAAAATGGCGCCTGGTCTTTTGCTTCCAGCCACAGCGCTACAGTCGATGAAATAATCTCAAAACTGAGTTGTAGATAGGGGATGAGGTGAGCTTCAAAAGCCCTCAAACCCTTTGGCAAATGGTGGACTACACAAGTAGAATGGCTGTATGACCTGGAGCTATGCAGAAAATCGGCGCCGACTTGCTGCAGAGCCAATGCCGCCGCGTGGAGTCCTCTTCGCTTCAAATCGGCCGTACGAAATGATGCGCCTTGACCTTGTCTCCATGTTCCATGAAGAAATCTCCTTAAGATTTTGCCTCTACCAGCAGCAGCTGCTGGTAGAAGGCCTCCAATGGAAGAGGGTTGAGCTCCACACAAGGAAGATAAGGGAAAAATGGATATTTTTGACCTAATCTACACCACAAGTGGTTCAAATCACATAGGCTCTAGATACCACGTTGAGAAAACGTGGTGCTCATGCTGCTAGATCAAGTGTGTGGAGAGGAGAGACTCACAAAATACAAGAATAATATCTTGGTCATTAAGTTGCTTATACATACAACTAGGCCTTGCTCTCATACAAAATGCCTCATGGCTTCACCTTTAAATAGGTGAACAAGTGGACCTCAAGTCCATTCACACTCACACCCTTCTACATAACCTTAGTCTCTTAATAGCATGAACATCAGTTTTTATCTTTGCCCTACATGCTTTTGACATGTCTAAGCTACGATTATACCATTCTTGGCTAGACAACGGTGGTAGTGGAATATACTCCAAATTATGTCTCTCCACATCATACATTGAATAAAGGAGGTACTGAAGAAAAAAGTAGATCAAGCTTCTATTTCCTTAGAGACAAGTAAAGAGGAGATTGATTAGGGTATTTTAGAGGACCAAGGCAAAGAGAACTTCCAGTTTTTACAAAGTTTATTTTGAGGAGTTTAAAAGTATCTTCCATTATGCACTAATATGGAACTAGGGTTCTATGGTATTACCAAGAAAGAGCTAGAGGACCTTTACAAACACTAGGAAGAACGAGAACCTGCCTACTAGTAGAGGACTTAAACATGCACCTAGTAAGGCAAGAAGATGACGCAAGGCAAGGAAGGGTAATGAACCACCAAGAAATTATGGGGTAAGCCGACAAAAGGTTACAAAGGTTCTTGAGGAGAGAAAGGTAGATGTTAGCCTAGGAAAGAGAAGAAGGTACAGAGAGAGCCCTAGAAGCTCTACCCTTACTATACCCCAACATACCAAAGAGCATCCAACCATGGGTGCTATCCCAATACAAATAGATTGCTAGGAATGTATGAATGTTGTCACATTGCCAATCTTTAAATGAGAGTATAATGAAGACCCTGATCTTCAAATAAATTCATGGTAGTAGCAAGAATAGCCAACAATGCCCAAACCCCCAAGCATTGGGCTAGCCATTTTCCATGTTACCTTGATAGGCACATCATTTCAATGGTATGGAAGATAGTACAATGAAAGATTTAGCAATTAGGATGAGTTAAAGTAGAATTTTCTTACACATTTTAGGAGAGAAATATTTGTTGATCATGAGAGATGAATTTATGAACTTGAGGGAGAGAGGATAGAGTCTTATGTCTCTAGAATGGATTCAATTTTCAAGAGATAGAGTAACCATAGCATAGATTATGGAATATAAAAAGGAGTTCTCATAAGAGGTTTGGACCTAAACATAATAATGTTCATGGAGTAACCATAACCTAGATGGACTATAGAAAGGAGTATTCTTAAGAGGATTGGACCTAAACATAAGAATGTCATGGAGTAACCATAACCTAGATAGAATATACAAAGGAATATTCTTAAGAGGGATGGACCTAAATATAAAAATGTTCATGGAATTGGAAAGACAACTTTTTCTTAAGAGGGATGGACCTAAATATAAAAATGTTCATGGAATTGGAAAGACAACTTAAGGGAATAAGTGGAAACAACTAGTATGCTATATAATAAGTGGGAACTAGGATAGCCTAGTCAACACCCATCCCTGAAAAAATTAACCCTAGAACCCAAAAAACCATAGTCAGTCCTCTAGGCATCTTTTCATAGCTGGAGTCATTCTTATTGAGACCTTGTGTCCCCACATTATATCCCCTCCCTCAGCCACCATTTGTATCCCCACATTATATCTAATCTAGTTTAGCATACACATCAAGAAAACACACTCTAGTGAGAGCATTGGTTCTATACTCATCCCTTGAGTGAACCATTCTTTTGCTAGTGATTAAGCTTTAAGTTCTAGTTAATACATCTCTAGATAAGACTATACGCCATATGTGGTTAATGATGAGAGTGTGACATACTTGGGCCACAAGGTAGTGACTAAGTTAATCAGATGATGCACTAGAATTGTTAAGGAACTCTTGGAATGTGACATATATGGGCCACAAGGTAGTGACTAAGTTAATTGGATAAGACTATATGCCATATGTGTTCAAGAGTGTGACATACCTAGGCCACAAGGTAGTGACTAAGTTAATCAGATAAGACTATATGTCATATGTGGTTGAGAGTGTGACATATTTGGGCCACAAGGTAGTGACTAAGTTAAAATGTATAAAATAATGGTGGAAATGTTTTTTGCAAAGGGTGATTAGAAAATAAGAGGGAAGAGGTGGAAGGAAGGAGGTATGTGGTGTAAACAAAAATGAACACAAAGGCAAGGGCTTGAGGGGGTAAAAAAGAGGGAAATATGGGGATTACACAAGGGAGGGTAAAGTAGTTATGGTAAGCTTGTGAGAACAAGGGAAAGGTAGGGGGAGGTGGGCAAGAATGGTTTGAGCACACCTTGAATACAAAGAGAGATGAGGGAAAAAGGGGGTGTCCACTAGGGTGATAAGGAAAGAGGAATAGAACCGGGGTGTTCACTAGGGTGATGAGGGAAAAACGAGGTATCCACTAGGGTGATAAGGAAAGACGAAAAGAAATAATGAATGCAATTTCATCCACCCAAAGATGAAGCCTCTTTGGTTTGGTCCCACGAGGGGAACCCTTTGGAGAATTGGGTAAAAAATTATACATGCAAAGGTTAAAATTATACATGTAAAGGTGGAAATTATACCTACAAAGGTCAAAAAGTCTCACAAACTTGGAGGCTTTTTGTCAATATAGTAAGGAGGTGTCAACAACAAGATGGAAAGACAAATGAAGAAAGATCCACTAAAGGTGATTCCTACCTTATTCTTCTCAAACAAAGAAGAGAAAAGTGCCTAGTGTGAAATCTAGTCACTTGTTTATAAGTTAGTTTTGACACCAAGAAATACACACTCATTCCCTTGAAATATAATACTTTTGATCTCTTCTTTTTTGTAATCTTTCTTGCATGTGCTTTATTGGATTCTTGAATGCTAGATGGATACTTGGTTGAATAGGTTTGATTGTAGGTTTCCCTCTTTCATTAGCTTCTTCCATATCTACCTTTTGTGAGAGGGAACCATCACAAAGGCTATCTCTTTTTGCCTCCATCTAGGTATAGAGATCTCTTCCTTTGCCCCATTGGCAAAGGAGAATTTCTATGTGACACTAAAGGAAGGAAACCACAAACGAGCTAGCACACCCACATCCAATTGTGGCTCTAAAGCAAGGCCCAATGACACATGATTTGGCAAGGCTAAGGAGGTAAGCTTTTGACTTGAACATATTTGGCGTTGTCATAGCCTAAATCTTCGCTCCATTCATCTATATGTTCTAAGTTATTGGGATCACCCAATATTTCCCAATGTAAAAAACATATGCTTTTGGAGCCTTGGATGTATTTAGTTTTTTGTTTTTTATTATGTTTTGAAGCTTGTTGCATTAGGGCATTCTAGTTTCATATCTTAGAAGGGGAAAACCCTAGTGTATCTTGGTGATTTTCATGATTTTTAATTCTATAAGTCTTTGATCTTGTTGCATAAAGAGGAATAGCTTAATAATTTTGACCAGAAGCCTTGGATGTGTTTGGCTTGTTGTTTTTTAATCGTATTTTGGGGCATTCTAGTTTTGTATCTTCATGAAAGGGGAAAACCTTAGTGTATCTTGGTGATTTGCAAGAAGAACTACTATGTTTCATCATCTCATCTTGGTTATTGCAAAGAAGGGAGGAGAAGATAGGTACATAGGTTGAGTAGAATGGAAGGAAGTGTGATGTAGGAAAAGATGCATATAGAGAAAGTGCAGGTTGCCTAGGAAGAGACCAAAGAAGAAATGAGAAAAATGGCGGGTTAAGCTAGGAAGGTAATGAGAGTAACAAAAATGTATGCAGATTCACTTACAGTACTGATTCAAATGAGTGAGGTACAAAATAGACGACGCGAAGAATATTTTAATACAAGAGATGGGTTTTACTCTCTTATTTTAACCAAAAAGTGCTATGAAATTGCTTCCAACCCCCTTAGTTATGCATTGGGGCTTGTAAGTTAATTTATGCAAGTAGTGAGGTGCATTATGAGATATGTGAAAGGTACTTTGCATTTTAGTTTGTTTCATGAGGGTGGAAAGTAGTTTGATGTGCATGGGTTTACAGATGTCGATTAGACTAGTAGAGCATTTGATAGAAGATCTACCATTGGTCATATGTTTAGTTCTCATGTAAGGCCTTTCGAGGATCACCATGTATGACTCTCTTCTCTGAAACTCCATCGCCAGAAATGTGTGGTGGAAAATAAATCCGGAGGTTTTGATTTTTGCATCTTGTAGGATGCCTAAAGGTTTAATTGTTTTCCCATCCACTATGGGGCTTGTGACTATGAGTGATGGGCTACCCCAAGCCTCCCAATAATCCTTGGTAATTATGCTGTTGCCACCAATACCATCACCCAAGATCGCAAAGACCGGAAGTCCTTTATACATGATAAGTAACAGAGTGTTCATTTTGTCTCTCTCAAAGTAGTGTCCCAACTGGTTGTTCTATAGTCTTGGCTATGAAGGGAGGGTGTTTAATGGGGCATGGTTTGTCCTTTAGTTTTGGCTATGGAGGGAAGGCATGGTTTGTCCACCTCCTCACCTTCCTAGCTTAGCCTGCCATTTTTCTCATTTCTTCTTTGGTCTCTTCCTAGGAAACCTGCACTTCCTCTCTATGCATCTTTTCCTGCATCACGCTTCCTTCCATCCTACTCAACCTATGTACCTATCTGCTCCTCCCTTGTTTGCGATAACCAAGATGAGATGTTGAAACATAGTAGTCCTTCTTGGTATGGTGCACCCAAGTGCGAAATGGAAGTTTACACGACGGTGAGGGAATTTTGTGAGGTTCACGGATGGATTAGCAAGGGAATCAAAGTCGATTCCTTTACACAATATCAATGATAGTGATTGGCACCACTCAATTTTTGAATTCCAAGTAAGGATTAAAAAATCCTACGATATGAAGAGACAATTGTATGAGGATCTCATGATGCTTCACTACAGGGATGCTTCACCCAACAAGGATATTTCCCAAGCATTTGCCAAGGGATTTGCTTGGGAAAATCACAGGTTTGCCCTATATGTAACAAAAAGACTACATAATGGATTGGGCAAAATTTTCCCAATCTACTATGGACATAGTTAATGTGCATGATGACATGAAGAGCAAGAGATAAAAGTGTAGTCTTCTGATGTGAGGCATTTAGCCCCCTGATGCACATTTAGGCTCTACTGTTGAGACTCCCATGGAAGTTAAGATTAGCACCATGTAGCCCATTAGGATTTTTTTGGACCCAAAGAGGGCCTCTTGGATTAACTTTTGATTAGGAATGGACCAATAGGAAGAGGGTTGGGTACACATTTTTGACTTCTTTGACCCCTATAGGGGACCTAGGCTTTGGTTTGCTAATGGGGCCTAATTACTACTCTTGTCCCCCTACCTCGGGCCCAAACTTAGAGGTCCCCCCACCTAGAATTGCGCAAATTAAAAACCCTAAAAATTGAAAATTTTTAAAATTTTTCCCAAAGTGTTTTTTCCCTCTCAAACTTCCCCCCAACATACTCTAGGTTTGGAAAGCTCATTTTGAACCTCTTTCTTCCTCTTCTAAGCTCTCCATTGCTACAGAAACTTCATACCTCTCAAGCTCTCCCTCCTTGTCAAGCTCCCTCTCCCTCTTTCTTCCTTTTCTAAGCTCTCCATTGCTGCAGAAACTCCATCCCTCTCAAGCTCTCCCTCTTTCTCAAGCTCCCTCTTTCTCAAGCTCCCTCCCTCTCAATCTCCCCCCCCCCTCTCTCTCTCTCTCTCTCAAGCTCCCTCCCTCTCCATTGCTGCTATAGAAACTCTATCCCTCTTTAGTTTACTCTAGGTTTAGGAAGCCTATTCTCAAACTCTAACACTCTTTTAAGCTTTCCATTGCTGCACTGAAAACCCTGAACTTTCTCTCCTCTCCACTCCTCTGTTGTAAAACAAGCTTTTCTTTTCCCTTCTTCTCTTTTCTTACCACCATGGCCTCTTCTAGTAATGTGAGAAGACCTAGGGAGAAGGTGGAAGAGCTTGTGCTGCATAACACAAGAGATGAGAATGGAGTTTGGGCTCCAACAAGATTCAGGGTTGGGGCTTGGGTCTACATGCAGCCAAGCTCTAAGGGACCACATCGAGTGCGTCAACTGGGGAATACGCTACATCATTGGAAGGGGCAGCTACAAGGCTTCAAGCATACTAAGAAGGAAGGATTGGTTGCCATAGTGCAACATGTGTATGCCCTTGGAGACCTGTACATTCAAGGCCAACGACCAAGGTTTCCTTCAAATTGTCAGTGTAACATAAACACAGCTTTAACAACATGCTAATATTGGATTTTTCTTTTAAATTTTCTTATGATTCTCCATTTTCTTATGTCTCTCTGCAGATATTTTCCCCTCTAATTATGTTGAGGAACAACCACTCCAAAGCCTCACTGGAGTTTTCTATGCTATGCATACATCCATTGGAGAGGCAATGTTTGTATCTAAAAGCCCAAGTGATCTTGTACAGAACAATATCTTTTTCTTCTCTTATATTTTGTAGATAAAAAACCAGGTTTATTTGGCAAGCTAGAAGAGATCCCCAACCCCCCTCTTAAACAATCCCGAATGGCCCAAACCTAATGCTCTTGGACCATCTTATGCTTAAAGTTTAAGATGGTAATAAGTGATATCAAGACATCACTCAAGTTTTTAAAGGCATCTAGGTCAGTAGAGTAGGGCTAAATTGGTTTTGTCCTTTACATGTTTTTGTGCACATGTTCGATTCCATGCCAATGCACCAAACACAAACAATGTATATTTGTAAGGAGGTACGGTTTGGCTGACCTCATTCAAGGATTACTAAGAGAGGGTTGGAAGGTTAATGAGGGGTCACATCAAGGTGATGTGTACAAGTGTAATGTAGTAGATTCTACAGTGTCTTTCAGGTTCTTGAAGGCACACTCTATTTTGTACATGTGTCTGCACTACCAAAGATGGATGCAAAAGCACGGGACATGGATCCCACTTCAAGCCTGAGAAGAAGAAATTATGCCTATTGAGGTAGCTGTGATGATGCAAAATGGATGGATTGAGCGAGTGGCACAGCAAGCAAGCATTAGAGCCTAGCAGACCTGTGTCAACACTTTAGCATCATGGGCTTTGACAATGTGGAAGAGTCAAGTTTTAAGTTGATGAGAAGAAAGGTATATCTGACTCCACTACATGTCTCTAGAATCAACCCTTACACTTTCTGGTTATTGTGCTATATTTTTACAGATTGGGAAGCATAAGGAGGGGACGACCATGGTCTCAGAATCATGGCAAATGGGAGACCTTGAATTTTCAGCAGCAAGGTGCATAGCCCTACCAACATATAGTAGGCATGTGGAAGAGCTTGAAGATGAACTGAGTATATGGGAAAATAGCCTCTGTTGCTTTGATGCACGTGAGGGGCAAGAGTTTCAGATCGAGGTGAAGGCAATGACAAGCTTTCAAGTCAACAAGGAGATGGAGATCAACATGAAGTAAATGTCACAAGAGGGGAAAAAAATGAAGACATTATAACAATTTTAGATTAGATGACATGCTTGTTATTTTGTAGTAGCAGGCTCTTTTTTAACCAATCTTTATTTAATTGAAATCTTAATATTTTTACAAACTATCATTTTTTTGTCTAGCGGTGTAGTGTGAAAAGGCTAAACTTTAAATTTTAACTATAAATAGCCAAAAGTGCCTTCTTTCTCATTTTCACCCAATAGAAACCAAGCACGAGCTCACACTATCTCTTTACATTCACATGGATACCCACTTTGACAACTTCTATGAGTTCCTCTAAGAGTGAGCTCTTTGTCATGTGTTCTCTTGTGAAGTCGACTTTGAAAAGTCGCTTGCCCTTGCGTCCCAACATTATGAGATGCAAATTGCATACATGGAGCAATACTTGGCTCCCCACTCCATCTCCTTTCCCCATTGCCCCAATGATCGATGGGTGCCCAATAACAAGAGAAGGAAGCTCAATATTGTAAGAAAGCTTTTGTAAAGATGATGTATTACTTCTTATTATGAATACAATACAATTTTTGCACTTATTTTTATCAAGTATATCATTGTTTTTTCTAGTTTGTACCATCAATGTTTTTGTGAATGCATCAGAAATGACCCTGGGAGCCTAGGGGAGCAGTGCCAGAATAGTGCGAATTTTGAGCCTGCACCACTACTGTAGAGCCCAAATTCGCACTATTTTGGCACAGCTTCCCTAGCCCTCAGGAGCAATTCTGATGCATTGGATGACAAATAATGTATTTTTACACATGATTAAAGGTATTTTTATCTTGTAAATTATTGTTTCTCATAATCAATGTACTCAACTTGATTATAAATGCATCAGAAATGATTGTGAGTGGCTAGGGGAGCAATGCCAGAACAGTGCGAATTTTGAGCCTGCACCGTTGCTGTAGAGCCCAAATTCGCATTGTTCTGGCATAGCTTCCCCAGCCCTCCAAGAGCAATTCTGATGCATTGGATGACAAATAATGTATTTTTACACATGATTAAAGGTATTTTTATTTTGTAAATTATCGTTTTTATAATTAATGTACTCAACTTCATTATAAATGCATCAGAAATGATCCCGAGTGTCTGGGGGAGCAGTGCCATAACAGTGCAAATTTTGAGCCTGCACTGCCGCTACAGATAATTAAAGCTGTTTTTATCTTATAAACTATTGTTTCTCACAATTAGTGTACTCAACTCCATTATAAATGCATCAGAAATGATCCTAAGTGGCTGGGGGAGTAGTGCCAGAACAGTGCGAATTTTGAGCTTGCACCACCGCCGTTGTAGAGCCTAAATTCGCATTGTTCTGGCATAGCTTCCCCAGTCCTCCCAGGAGCAATTCTGATGCATTGGATGACAAACAATGTAATTTTACACATGATTAAAGCTGTTTTTATCTTATAAACTATTGTTTCTCACAATTAGTGTACTCAACTTCATTATAAATGCATATGAAATGATCCTAAGTGGCTAGGAGAGCAGTGCCAGAACAGTGCGAATTTTGAGCTTGCATCGCTGCCGCTGCAGAGCTTAAACTTGTACTATTCTGGCATAGCTTCCCTAGTCCTCCAGGAGCAATTCTGATGCATTGGATGATAAACACTATATTTTTACACATGATTAAAGGTGTTTTTATCTTATAAACTACTGTTTCTCACAATTAGTGTGCTCAACTTCATTATAAATGCATCAGAAATGATCCTGAGTGGCTAGGGGAGAAGTGCCAGAATAGTGCAAATTTTGAGCCTACATCACCGTTGTAGAGGCCAAATTTGCACTGTTCTGGCACAGCTTCCTCAGTCCTCCAGGAGCATTTCTGATGCCTTGGGTGACAAACTGGCACATGATAGACACTCCATGTTAAACAACCATGATGACACCGAGACATTGTAAGAGAAACTTAAAATTTTAATTATCAGAAGGTTACAAATGAAAGCCAGATAGGCTTGTTATTACAAAGGGGGGTTTGAAACAAAAGAGTTGCTTCAAAAAAAGGTTAACATCTAAGATCCGTAGATCGTGTCTCGCTCGCCCCTCGAATGCACCAAGCTAGTTGTATGTCCTTGGCAGATATGGTAATCCTCTTTGCATGTATTACAAGGAGGTTGGTGTCTTCAAAAAGCCCAACGGAGGCTTCTTGCAATGCTTCAAGGGCAATCCCCTGCACACAGAACTCTGTTCTGTGTGCAAGGAGGTTGGTGTCTTCAAAAAGCCCAACGGAGGCTTCTTGCAATGCTTCAAGGGCAATCCCTTGCACACAGAACTCTGTTCTATATCATTGGAGAATCTCCTTCACTGTGCGAGCAAAAGGGGCTCTTCTTATCAGCAACTCAGTGTTCCTCTGATAAAACTTGATTTCTTGTAGAGCCCTATGCCCTTGGGGCATCCTTCTCCTTGGAGCTCTCTGTGTTGTGTTAGTGCGCTGGCGAGGTTGGGACTTCCTTGGCTTGAAGAGCTTGACCTTTCTACGCTTGCCTGCACTTGCAGGAACCTCCTCTTGGTCTCTCTCATAGTCTGAATCCTCCTCCTCCTGTTGTTGTGGTACCTGTGTATCAAGTTCTTCCCGGGTAGGTAGGGGACCCTGTCCTAGTAATAGGGTCTTGCCACCTATGTGCTGTGCAATGTAGGAATGTTTTCACCAACCTAATCGAACTGTTCATCATCGGCCTCTCTGTCTTGATCTCTGGGGTGGCTGCATTGTGGGGTCTTCTTCACATGCTTGCTCCCACTAGAAGGGCATGCATGTGTGTGCGTTGGTGTTGCTGTTGGAGGAGGGTTGGACTCTAGTGATCCCATTGGCCGTGTCCTAGAATCCAAGGGGTCACTCTCTTTCGTGGTGTCGCTAGTATGTGGTCGTTGGGTGCCTTGCACTGTGTTTTGTGAAGGCATGGTAACATGTGCGGTGTTCTTGGTGCGTGCCATATCCATGTACAACTATGCTAACATGGTGATGTATTGGTGTCCTAACGTGGTGATGTGTTGGTGTCCTTACGTGGGTGTCTACGTAGATCTTGAGCTCAAGCTCTCTAAAAATTGAAATGAAAATGAAGTGAGAGAAGGAACTATTAATAGTTTTTTAAAGGGAAAAAAAAACCTAACTAAACTTATTTGCACTCTACTTTGCTATATAGTAGTGGTAACAACCATTGAGAAATGATCCTTGCTTTATAGCAGTCCTTAGTAATATATAACAGTAGCATTTTCTATGTAGTTGCTATGTAGCAGTGACCACTACTACATAGTAGTTCTAATGTTTGTATGGGAGTTTGCCTTGATATAAAGCAGTGGTGGTGACTATATAGCACTTTACTTTGCTATAAAATAGTCACCACCACTACTATATATCATTATATAGCACTTTGCTTTGATATAAGATAGAGTGGGTAGCTGAGCACTATATAGCACATCTATCAGTTATTATATAGCACACTTGCCACTGCTTTATAGCAAAGAAAAGTGATATATAGCAATCACCACTACTTTACATCAAAGTTGCCACCTAGCAGTCACCCAGTACTTTACAGCGAAGTCACCACACCTAGCAGTCACACCACTACCTTGCTATTTAGTAGTCACCACTACTTTACAGCAAAGCTACCAACTAGCACTGTGCTATAATGTAGTTACCACAGCTATACAGTAAAGTAGAGTGCTATATAGCAGTGGTAACTGATTTAAAGTTAACAGTGCTCACTCTGCTATATAGTAGCAACATAGCAGTGGTAAGTGCCATTTATCTATGAGCATTGCTTTATAGTAGTCTTCAGTGCTATATAGTAGTAACATTTTTCTATTTAGTAATCACCACTTCTACATAGTAGTTCTAACTGCTATATGGGACTTTGCCTATAATGGTGACTGCTGTATAACACTTTGCTTTGCTATAAAAAAATGTAGTTACCATAGCTATATAGTAAAGTAGAGTGCTATATAGCAGTGGTAAAACTGATTTAAAGTTAACAGTGCTCACTGCTATATAGTAGCAACATAGCAGTGGTAAGTTAACAGTGCTCACTGCTATATAGTAGCAACATAGCAGTGGTAAGTTAACAGTGCTCACTGCTATATAGTAGCAACATAGCAGTGGTAAGTGCCATTTATCTATGAGCATGCTTTATAGTAGTCTTCAGTGCTATATAGTAGTAACATTTTGATGTGGATGAAACATACAGCCATCTCACCATGGAGGGAAGCACTATTTGTAATCCCATTGGCATCCTTGTTTTGTATCATAGAATTTGGAAGCAATTACATCTCATGAGGACTGGCCAACACCACCTTTTTGACACAGTCCATGTGGACTACCCCATGACATCTTGGATAATGAATATTGGGAGGCCCATGAATTTTATCAATCCATGAAGCAAGCACTTTGTTGTGAGGAAGACACAAGTGACACTACCAAGGACAAGGATGATGATGAATGCGACAAGCAGAAGTCTAGACCACCCAATAGGATTGGCAAGGCTGGTGTGGCCCAAGTGAGGCTTCCCAAGGTCCTTCTCCAGGTGTCCCCTCTGCACATGCTCCACATGCTTCTTCCAAAGGAAAGGCACATTAACAAGCCTCAACATCAGCTCCCCTGGACCAACCCTCATCTCATGAACTCCCCCTCTTGATGCCTGCATTTGCCAATCCTCCATGGATTACACCCCCTGCCTTGCCAACACCTCCATCATCCCTCTCATATCCCCAACTCCCCCCCCACCCTTGTGGCTTATTAACTCTCTAGGGGATTTCCTAAATGGACTCAACAAGCCTTAACTTTGCAAGACAACCACCCCTCTCTCACATCACATGCCGAATCCTTGGATCTGGGTGTCCTAGAAGAAGGCAAGAGATCCCAATAGCCCCCCTCGAAGAGTAGTAGTAGATGAACCCCCATAATTTTGCATTCAACTGTCTCATGACCCTCTTGATAGAATTGACATTGACAAAGCCATCAACATCCTAGAATAGAAGTTCAACTAGTGGTCGAGAGCTCATCTTGTAAGAGGGACCAAGGGGGCTATAAGAGCTTGTAAGCTAGAGCTTTTGTTGATAGGTGTGAACACCCCCTAGCATTTTTACATTAGCTTGGGTGTGAACACCCCTACCATTAGTAGAATTAGCTTAGGCTAATGAGTTGTGGGATTTTTTCATTAAAATATGTCATCTCAAGAAGTGGTTAGTGGGGAGTTAGGATCTTGTGGAGGTTATGGGAGCCCAATAGTCACATGGGTATCCCAAGAGTCACATGGTTGGATGGCTATATAAATACCCTCTTGTATACAAATTGGACACAATATACATGATAGATATGGAGTACACTTTGATTTTTTCTTGTATCTTTATCTTGTTCTTGATCCATGTCTCCTACTCCATGCTCATGTGTATATGTACTCCATGGCTATATGTGTAGGAGCATGTGTTTTCTATCATGGTAGCAAGGCTATGCTAATTGTGGAGGTTATGGGAGCCCAATAGTCACATGGGTATCCCAAGAGTCACATGGTTGAATGGCTATATAAAGCCCCTCTTTTATGCAATTGGACTCAATATACATGATGGATATGGAATACACTTTGATGTTTTTCTTGTATCTTTATCTTGTCTCTTGATCCATGTCTCCTACTCCATGCTCATGTATCTTTTATCTTGTTCTTGATCCATTTCTCTTACTCCATGCTCATGTGTACATGTGTACTCCATGGCTACATGTAGGAGCATGTGTTTTCTACCATGTTAGCAAGGCTGTGCACAACTTCCCCCATCACACATGAACTCAATGGTTGAACAACCTATGTGGCAGTGGCCCAACCTTTCCCAAGCCAAGTATTGGAAGGAGTATTTTTTATGTTCCCAGGTACCTCACAGTCAGCCCTATTGATTTCTCGATTGGATGAAGATGGGCCAAGACCTTTTCAAGTAAAAAGAACCCAAAGTTGTAGTTTAATTTCCCCCGGACACCTCCAACCTTGACTACCACAATGTGCAAGTTCATCCAAGACTATGATGAGGTGCTAACCCTGACATGGTCATTACCATTCACTTTTTTTAGCTCATCATCATCCTGCTGGTGGAGTTTCTAGAATGGCATACATTTGATGAAGGTCTCCAAGGCATGTCATCAACAAAGGGCTCAACTCTTTGGTAGATAATCAACTACTATAAACAAGTGTAGTGGATACAAGGCTAGCGAATGTTCACATTTGAAGATATGTTTGAAACACCCTTCTGGACATCCTACAAGGCTAGTACATGAAATCCCGCTTCAGCTTCTACCTAGAACTTAAGAGAGGCCACTAGCATTGGGTTAAATTGCATTGTGTCGATTCTAGGACAGAACCATGATTAGGGAGGAGGGAATATTAACCACATTGGTTGCTAACATTACTCCAAATGCAAGTGTAGCAACACCTTTGAGCCATATTTTTTATACCATTCAATGCATTTTATGTAAAATGATTATGGAAAATCTTCAAGCTTTCAACTTCTTGTGTAATGCCCGAAGATAGTCAAAACCAAGCTTACGATGTGTAATGCCGATAATATTTATACATAGACTAGGGAATTAGCCTAGATTAGCTTATTAGGACCCCAGACATTACTTGGGTGACCAGGAATTGTACATATGATTGTTGTATATAAGAAAATTTGACTAATAAGAAGGGACATAATCCCATTCTGACAATTGAGTTTTAGTCTCTTACTCTTGTGATTGGAGTTGCTTATATGCTTTCACTTCTTCTTTATTGCATGCATGCTTAGGGATTATGTGGGTGAATGATGATGTTGATGCATGTTCTCTTCTCCCTCTACTCTTCTCTTCTCTTGTCCCTTATTCTCTTACTCACCATGGCATCGAAGTAGAGGTTGAGCTTTCCATAGCGCTCTCTCTCTCTCTCTCTCTCTCTCTCTCTCTCTCTCTCTCTCTCTCTCCACCCAATTGCAAAGCTCCTTTTGTAGTGTGACTTTTGTAGTAGCGAGTCAACAAAGGAGGAAAGGTTGAGGACCCTAGCTCTCCATAAGAGAGGATTACTTTACCAAGAGTGTCTTGAGGTGGCGCAAACCTTAGACACTTGCATTCTTCCTCTCCTTCTCCCTATTTTGCAAGGCTTAAGTGTTCTCAACTTTCTAAATATTCCCCCTCTCATTTCACTCCAGAATAGCCATTATTAACTCCATCCTCCAAGGTAGCACTTTCATGGACTTCAAAAATGCCATTGGCTCAAAGTTCTAGCCCCTATCAAATCTTTTCTTTAGAAAAACTCTCTAGTTAAGAAAGCCTTCTAGTGGGTTAGGAATGATTATCCCTCCCCAAAAGTCTTGGAGGTGTTAGTATGCTTCATATGCAATCCATGCCAAAGCTAGAGTTATTAGTAGGTTGGGTAAATGTTTGGGTTAACATGAATTGTAGTCAATTGTTATCTTAGGAAAATTATGATCAAAAGTGAAGTAAGATGAAAATCTCATGGTGGAAAAAGATGAATTAGCTAGACAAACTTCTATCTCTCCCTCCTCTAAAGATGAACTCATCATCGCTTAGTTATTTCCTCATAAATGCTTGGAAAACTACCATCAATATCTTACAACATGATGGTTCAACTTGGATCACTAGTAACTCTATGTTCTTTCAACCTCTCTGGTGGGTCTCCTTTCTTCAACCCCCCCAACCGCCCCATTTTGGATCAACTAGGTCCTAAAGCTGCTAGGAGGCTGAGTAACAAAGGCATGCCGCACCTAAGGGATCTATGGGATGGTTTCCTTCTTGGGTGGAGAGAACCCTAACAGCTCCTTATCATGTTTGTCTTATACATAGCAAGGATATAGAATTCATGTCCGATATTCTCTGAAAGGTGCAACCACTTAGTGTCTTCTATGTGGTTTTTCTTGGGTGTGGGATGTGTTTGTGGTGGTGTGGTGTTTCTTGGATGCTAGTATTGGTGGCAGGGGTTAGTGTCCTTAGTGCCATGGACTTTGATCAAGGTATAGGTTTTATCCATCTTCTTGGGAACATCTTCATGTGAAGGTGTGGGTGGCTCTATACTTTTAAAAAAGTGTTCCGTATTCCAACAGTGTGCCTTCAACATCTTCATTGGGACATGAACAAGTAAGCCTTCATTGTGAGGTTGGCTTCTAGCTATTAGTAAGTGCAATGGTAAAGAAGTAAGTTCGCCTTGGATGGTAAGTGATGTTTTTATACTCAACTAGGTGGTTCCTAGTAGACCAAGCTTCTCTCCACCACCAATGCTTTTAGAAACATCAAAAGCTTTTCCTCAACGGATCTTTCAGGATGGGATGAGGTCTTTAAGGCAATCCTTGTTCATTTTATTGATCTTGGTGGTCTTCATTGACCATTGGCACAAGCGAGTGTAGACATTCTTCATAGAATTAGGAATGATGGTCTTCATTGACCATCATTATAGCCATTCTTGATAGAATCTATGGCATGCCTAACTTAACTTTGGTGCTATCATCTACAATAATACATTTTGTCTTGTATATCAAGACATATTCACAGATCTAGGGATATACATGCCCCATGGTAGCATACACAATGGGTGGTCAAGCTAGCAGATTCTTGTCATGCAAGATACTACTTAAAGCCGCCTAAAGATATTAAAGCATTTTATATAGTGGTGGTGTGTGGAGTGAGTGTTTGCCCCTTTAGCACTATGCACTTTGTTTTAAGTGTGGGCCTTGTGAAACTCCTCCATTAGCTTATTACCCAAATAAGAGTCCATCTCTCCATTAGCTTATTACCCAAATAAGAGTTGATCTCTCCTTTTAAGAGCATTTCTTGAACCTCTTAGATAGTGTGAGAGGGTTCATTGTTCTTATTCATGTTAGGACATGATAATGTGGCATGCCAAGCTAAACAAAGGATGTATGTATATGAAAAAAATTTGTAAAAAACCTAAAACTATAACCTATAATTAATAAATTGATTATTATTTAATCATAATTAATAGTAATCATAGATTACTATTAATTATTATTGTTATTAAATTATAATTAATATTAATCATAGATTACTATTAATTATGATTTAATAATACTTAATTTATGATTAATTAATTAATTATTATTGAATCATAATTAATAATAATCATAGATTATAATTAATTATGAGTCAATAATATGATTTGTGAAAAAATTAAAGATTAATGAGAACAAAGTGTAAATATCCTAAAACTATTAATATATGATTGATAAATAATTATTATTGAATTATAATTAATAGTAATTGTTGGAATCCAACTGTACTGTGGGCACCCTCCGTTCTGATCGAGGGGGGGAGTACATGTCTAAAGAGTTTGATGCATTTCTGGCTAGTCGTGGGATAAAACACCAATGTACAGTGCCGTATACCCCTCAGCAAAATGGTGTTGCTAAGAGGAAAAACACGTCACTTATGGAGATGGCATGATGTATGGTCAAGAGCCAAGCTTTGCCTCATGAGTTTTGGCTTGAGACTGTCATGTGTGCTGCATATGTACACAACAGGTGTCCCACTAAGGCCTTGCAGTCTATTCCTCTATACGAAGCTTGGCAAGGCAGGAAGCCTTGCCAAGCTTTGCCACATGCGTTTTGGCTTGAGACTGTCATGTGTGCTGCATATGTACACAACAGGTGTCCCACTAAGGCCTTGCAGTCTATTCCTCTATACGAAGCTTGGTAAGGCAGGAAGCCTTCTATTGGTCACTTGCGGGTCTTTGATTGCTTGGCCTATGCTTTAGTGCCTGTGCAACAACGTAGAAAATTGGATGATAAGGCTGTCAAATGCATTTTTGTTGGTTACAGTGCTGAGAGCAAGGGTTACACATTGTATCATCCGCAGTCAAAGCGTATCTTGATTAGTCGAGATGTTGTTTTTGTGGAAAATGCTATGCAGCCTTTGTTATCATGTACCAAAGAGACAGGTGTGAGCTCACAGGATGTATTTGATACATTGTTGCCTCTATTTACAAGTGGGAATTCAAATGTAAGTCCTAATGAGGCAAATACTTAGATTATGTTTATTTCAAACGACATCATAGATCATGGCTGGGCATTTGTGCATTGGCAGCTCATAATGGTTGGAATATACATCAGTTGGACATAAAGACTGCGTTCTTGAATGGAGATTTGCATGAGGAGGTGTATGTATCGCAGCCTCGTGGTTTTGTTTAAAGAGGGTAGGAAAACAAAGTGTGCAGGTTGAAAAAGGCTTTATATGGTTTAAAGCAAGCTCCACAAGCTTGGTATGAAAAGATACATGCATATTTGACTGCACATGGTTTTCAGAATAGTCCAACAGAAAGCACTTTGTATGCTAAACGTGTGGATGATGTACATCTAATCATTGCTCTCTATGTCGATACATGCATATTTGACTACACATGGTTTTCAGAATAGTCCAACAGAAAGCACTTTGTATGCTAAACGTGTGGATGATGTACATCTAATCATTGCTCTCTATGTCGATGACATGCTGCTCACAGGACCAAATGAGAGTCATATTGCTGATTTTAAGGCTGATTTGAATGCCTCTTTTGAGATGTCAGATTTGGGGCATTTGCATCATTATTTGGGGATACAATTTAAGCAGTGTGATGGAGGTATTGCTTTGTGTCAAACAAAGTATATTGAGACATTGTTGCGGAGATTTGGCCTTGAAGATTGCAAGCCTATTGCTACTGGAGTTGTAGGAAAGCACACAAATCTTGGAGAAGAAGAAGCAAGAATGAACACAACACACAATTTATTAGATTGCGTCAATGTACAAAAGATAAGTTAGTCCTAGAATGATGGGCGTATATACAAGCCGGGGGAAAAAACCTCCTAAAGAGGGAAAAAATGCCCCGGCGGTCCTAAGTGTGTTCACACACATCACTGCCTATATATATGGCAACAAATCCCCCCTGGGAGTGATGGTGTGAACGAGAGCTGGCACTCATGTATAGGGAAGTGCCATGCCCAAAGTAGATCAGTCCACAAAGGGGAGCAAGCCCAAAGCTTTACGGAAAGCTTCGAACTTCTCACGACGAGGAAGTGCCTTTGTGAAAAGATCAGCGAGGTTGTCCTGTGTTGGCACATAGACCAAGCTGATCTCTCCTGCTGAGAGTCTCTCCCTGACATAGTGATAATGCACCTCAATGTGCTTTGTGCGAGCATGACATACTGCCAATGTGCTCTGACTGTCAGTGTAGATAGAGGTGGCAGACTCCTGTGTCCACCCAACACCCAAGTCAGCCACTAAGCCGTCTGAGCCACACACACTCAACCGTAGCTATGAAAGTTGCCATGTACTCAGATTCACAACTAGAAGTGGGCCACAGTAGGTTGCTTCTTGCTCAACCAAGATATGCATGAGCTACCGAGCATGAAACAAAAACCACTTGTGGACACTCTTGTGTCATAGCAACCAGCCCAATCCGAGTCCGAAAAAGCATGTAAATCTGGCAGCAACGATCCCCCCTTAGGATAAAATAACCCAAGATGTATGGTGCCACTCAAGTAGCGAAAGATGCATTTCCCCCCTTGGGATAAAATAACCCAAGATGTATGGTGCCACTCAAGTAGCGAAAGATGCATTTGACTGCCTTCCAATGCTGAGACCCTGGGCTATGCATAAACCTGCTCACCTGTGAGACTACAAACTGAATGTCCAGCCTCGTAATGCATACATAAATGAGGCAACCAACAGCTGTCTGATAGAGTGTGACATCAAAGTGATCTCCAGCATCATGAAGACTCAACTTCAAATCTATCTCCATTAGAGTAGCAATAGGCTTGCAATCTTCAAGGCCAAATCTCCGCAATTTTCAACCATAAGCATAAACTGTTTGAAGCACAAAAACACTTCGAACTTTGCCTTCAGTGGATATACCCATGCATGCCTTGAGTAATCATCAATGAAAGTCACGAAGTACAAGTGTTTTGCATAGGCCCACATACATCACTATGTACAAGTTGCAATTTGTGAGTGGCCCGCATAGAACCATCCTTTGGAAACGTAGAACGCTGCATTTTGCCCAAAATATAGCCTTCACAAACATGTTTTAATGGTGCCTCAAGAGGGGGCAATATGAAGCAACCATATCAAATTTCTGCAAACGCAGCAAACTATCAAAGTTCAGATGACCAAAACGAGCATGCCATAGTTTTGCATCTGAAACTATTTTTTCATCAGAAACTGCATTTGCTAAATCTTCCACACACTTGTCATAAGAATTGAGCCTATACAGTCCACGAAACAAGGTGCCAGGTACAATAATCGTATCACCAGAAGTCAAATAATGAACAGTACATCTGTCATCCACAAATTTGACTACAGCAAGCGCAGAGACAGACAATAGATTCTTCTTTATCCCTGGCACATACAAAGCATCTGAAAGTGTGAAAGCGCTGCCATTTGCAGCAGTAAGCATAATTTTACCAATGCCCTTCACTGGGTAAGAAGCATTATTGGCACATGTGACAGTATTCCCATTAGGGACAGCCTCAAGACAAGGCGAGGTAATGTGCTTTGTGGCACCATTATCAAAATACCAAACATCAGAGTCAACAGAAAAACATGCATCATGTACAGATGGGTCATACTAGCAATACACGCTAAACACCCATTCTATATCCTGCACAATATTTGCAGAATCTGCATTTGTAGAAGCATCCACTATTGTGGCTGCATTTGACTCTTTCTTCTTTGCCTCTTTAGCCTTTAGCTTAGGGCAATTCTTAATGACATGATCAGTTGCCTTACAATAGTTGCACCTCATTTTTTTCTTGCCTTTATCAAGAGCCTTCTCAGACCTATTGTTGCTACCTGTGGTGGTGGAAGGAGAAGAAGTTGCAGACTTGCTAATAGGAGAAGAAACAATGGAAGGGGCTGTCTTACCACTTCTTCTCTGTTGGGCAGCAACAAATGCCTCATCAACTGCACACTACCTAGCCCTGTTTTGCCTCGACTGTGCTTCTTGCAAGAGCTTGTTGACTAAAGTATCATACTTGACAACATCAGGTCTGTCCTCTCAGTAACAAGTCTCCACGTGGAAGCAAAAGTCTGATATGACTTAGGTAAAGCATCAAGAACAGCCTGCACAAGAGAATGATCAGGAATAATCTCACCTGCAGAAATCAAATGTTCCTTGAGATCTTTAATCTCAGCAAGAAAAACATTCATGTCATCATCTTCCTGCATAATCTTCGATTCTAGCTCTTTACGCAGGTAAGAGATTTTTGCCTCGTTACGACCTGCATACAAACCAGCTGAATATCCCAAGCCTATTTTGCTGTTTTAGCTGAACGAATATGTGGGGTGATGTTACGTTTGACAGAAAGTGCAATCAAGGCATGAGCCTGCGCATCTTTACCATCCCAACGAGCTTGTTCAGCAGTGGGTAAAACAGTAGCAACAGTAGAGCTGCTAGAACCTGCAACATCCTCAACAAATCCTACATCCACAGAACCTGGTCGTACATCCATACCCTACACAATGTTCCACACTCCTTTTGCAACCAAAACATGCTGCATCATGTATGCCCAAAGTGGGTAGTTGCTGTCTCCATCCAATTTGTCATCAGCAGACAACATGCGAAATACATCATTGCTGTTATCGGCCATGGCCACTGACTGAAACTGATGCAAAAGCTACCTGTAATGAAGCAAAGACTGAACAGAGAACAACTCGTGCTATTTAGCACGATCTATAATAGAATACGTATGCCTGTTTTGCAAAAAACTGCACTGTCAAAATTTTTGCAGAAAATGACAAAAACACCTGTGTAGAACTTGCAATGCAAAAACGGAGCCCGAAACGACCTCAGATGCAATTTCTGAGAACGCAAGCGCTCGTGAAAGCTCACCTCAATCAGAGAACGTGAGTCGAAGGGTGCCGGCAACGTAGGCTTAGGAGCCGATGCCTGCTCTGATACCAATTGTTGGAATTAGGGTTGCAAGAAAGCACACAAAGCTTGGAGAAGAAGAAGCAAGAATGCACACAACACACAATTTATTAGATTGTGTCAATGTACAAAAGATAAGTTAGCCCTAGAATGATGGGCGTATATACAAGCCGGGGGAAAAAACTTCCTAAAGAGGGAAAAAATGCCCCAGCGGTCCTAAGTGTGTTCACACACATCACTGCCTATATATATGGCAACAGTAATCTATGATTGAATCATAATTAATAGTAATCTATTAATTATGATTGAATCATAATTATGATTCAATCATAATTAATAGTAATCCTAAGTGTGTTCACACACATCACTGCCTATATATATGACAACAGTAATTATGATTGAATCATAATTAATAGTAATCTATGATTCAATTTATTAATTATAGATTTATAAATTAATTATTATTGAATCATAATTAATAGTAATCTATGATTTAATTTATTAACTATAGATTTATAAATTAATTATTATTTAATCATAATTAATAGTATAATTTGTGTAAAAATAAAATATTAGTGAAAATAAAGTTCAAAAATGTGCTTATGATTAATGATGGATGAAATTTGTGTACATGATTGTTTGCTATTTTTGCAAACAGAAAGTGAAAACTTTTGGTGGGGTCTAGCTCCGATTGCAATTGATATGCTTCTAGATAGTTTTGTAGTTGGTGTAAAATGGTACATTGAAGTCCCCCCATCCGACCACCGCCGATGTATACAATTTGTGTTTGAAATTGTATCGAATGTTAATGTGCATGCCATTACCTTGTATCTGTCTACTCATACCTCTTGTAAGATGTCTACTCAGCTATACAAACCACCAATCATCACCAATTGGGTATCTTACGTTCATGAATTATTGTTTCCATCTGTTGCATGCAAATGAAGATCAATACAAGGATGCAACAAAAAAGATACTTAGGGCTCTTGTAAAGAGTTCCACTTTGTAGATGAATGTGGGAGAGGGCTTGACAATAATCCCACATGGGAACTTTTGAGAGTTCTAGAATTTTTGTATAAAAGGTGGCTCATTTGAGAGCATGGACACATTGGGCAAACTCATGTTTGAGCTCTCTTGAGACTAGCTCTCCCTCTTCTTCCATAGAGGTGCAAGCTCTTCTCACTCCCCATCAACATTGTTGTAAGTTCTATTCTTTTGTTAATTCAATGCAATGAGTGATGTTTGTCTCTCTTCTCATGTCTATTCTCTAGTATGCATGTTTCTTTGTTGATAGCTTCAAGGTTTGTGTGCATGCTAGGGAGTAAGATCTTGAGAATGAAGGATGCTTTGAGCTTGTGTATGCAATAGCTTAGCTTTCTTCTTGTTTGGATGTATGGATGAGTGGAATGTGGAGTTGAGTGAGCAATAGCAAGATTGAGCTTGAGTGTGTGTTGAGTCTATGTCAATAGTAGTAGTTTTCTTAGCATTCTCTCCATCAAATGGATAAGCTTTTGTGCACCGGTACGGGTTGAATCCCTAGCTCCGAAAGGGATGCAAATCCCATTGGATTGAGCTAAGTGTGGATCATACTACTCTTGCTACAAGTGAGAGAGTTTTCCGTCTCTCCATTGGCGCCGCTGCCGGGGAGAAGACTCAAAACCGGTTGAGAAGCTTGCATTACTACCACTATTTCTTTTTATTTCGAGGTTTAGGGCATTGAGTGTGTGATCTCAAGGGCGCCTTGTGTGTTTTCATTTTTTTTGATGAGTAAGAAAAAAATTTAAACCCCATTGCGGTTGAGTAATCCCGCCATTAATTAGAATTTACGCACTTTCTATTTTTGTATTTTTGTTGCAAGTTGGCGTGAGATAGGTAGGAAGTAGTGATATTGTTTTGTTGTTTTGTTGTTATTGTGTGGGGAGGTGTTTCCATCAAGCATAGCAAAGAAAAAAATAGATATATATATACATATATATAGATCTATTTCATGCGGCTCTAAAACGGTGTTGGAGATGGCAGTGAAGACGGTTTAATATATATATATATATCCATATATATATATATATATAAATATACAATGGAAAAATAGCTGCGCAGCAAAGAATATATATATATATATATATATATATATATATATATTTATATATATGCTAAGGCTTTGAAGGCAAAGCTGTTGAGGCGGCTAAGGTGGCTGCGAACCGTCGAAGAAGAGGCGCTGAGGGTGGCCGAGCGAAGGCGGAGGCGGCCAGCTGAAAAAAAGAAAAATATAAATCAATTTATATTTTTGCAGGGATGCGAGCGCTGCAGACGGCTTTTAAGAATAAAAATAATTATATATATATATATATATATATATAATTGTTTTAATCGTTTTTATGTTGGCATAGGCGTGAAGAAATGCTGGCGTAGGCTGGTAAAATCGGAGGCGAGGCCAACAAGCGAAGGCTGGGCAGCAAAAGTCAAGGCAGCGAGAAGGCGCAGAAAAGGGTGGTCGACGGAGGCGCAAAAAAAAAAATAAATAAATAATAAAGTGGCCGTTGCTGTGGCCAACGCAGGTGATGAAGGAGGTGGCTGTGTAGAAAGTGAAGCGGCCGACGTCAGCTGTAAGCCGGTGTTAAGGCGGCTGCTGGCTAGCGAAGAGCGCAAGTTGACTGGTTCGAAGGCGGCGAAGGATTGATAGAGGCCGAGTGGAGGTAAAGTGGAGTGGAGGCAACTCCGAACGAAAGCAGTTGAAGGCTGGCAGCAGGAAGAGTAGGCGACTCTGTGGAGTGGTTCGAAGCAGGTGAAGGAAAAGAGGCCAGAGGCGCAGAGGAGGTGGTGAAGTGCTGCTGGTAGTGAAGCGACGGTGTGGAAGCGACCTGCGAAGCCAGCAGGAGGCAGCTGGCTAAAGAGAAGGCGACCCACGTGCGCCGGCGGGAAATCCGGGAGGGAGCGGGCGAGCCGCGGATAAGGTTAGTGGAATTTTCATTTTTTTTGTTTTTATTAATTTTTCATGTTTTTTTATTTTTAAATTAAAAAAACAAAAAAAATAATATTTTTTATTTAAAAAAAAGAAAAAAAAAGAGATTTAAAAAAAAGAAAAGAGATTAAAAAAGAAAAAGAAAGAAAAAAAAAGAATTTAAAAAAAAGAAAAAAAAGAATAGTAAAAAAAAATTAAAAAAGAGGAAAAAACAATTAAATTTAAAAAAAAAACAAATTTTATTTTTTTTGAATCCATTGTTTTTTTTTTTTGCATAAGTAAAGTAGTGTGCATTTTTTATTTTTTATTTTTGTAATTACGTGCATAATTAGTAAATTCATATTTTTTATATTAGGCACGAAATTTATTAGTTCAAAAAAAAACAAAACAAAACAAAACAAAAGGAGAAAAAACAAAAGAAAACTAAAGAAAATTTAAAAAAAAACAAAAAAATAAAAAGAAAAAAAAATTGAGTATTTTTTAGGAGTCTACTTTTTTGCATAATTTGTAATTCTTCATTTTTTAATTTTTTGCATAATTAGTGTAACCTGCATTTTTTAATTTTTGTAACTTTGTGCATAATTAGTATCTTTTTTAGTGTGATTCATAATTTTTGTGTTAAAAAAAGTAAAAATCATAAAATCATTAAATCATTAAAAAAACATTTAAAAAACAAATAATAAAAAAATAGGGTAGATAGTACACTACACATATTCTTTTTAGTTGCCTTTAGTGGTTAGGTAGGGTAAAAATATATATATATATATATATACATATATATATATATTTATCAAAAAAACAAAACATAAAAACCAAAACCAAAACAAACAAAAACAAAACGAAACAAAAACACATAAAAAAACCAAAAAAATTTGACCTTATGCACTTGCGGTCGGGACGTCTTGTAGAGTCTAGGGCACCTTCTAGAGTACCTACGCAAGAAAGTGGGACCCAATCGGTAGGAAATTTGGCAGATATTGCTGAAACCCTTTCTGAATCCCAATCCGATACCCTTTCCTCCAGAACAACTAGTTCATTGTCCATGGACAATCTAGGGCCGACAAATAGTCATCCCGTAGCCCCAAATAGGACACCCTCAAGATCCTTTAATCCATTTGAAGCTGACACCATGGGGTTAACACTCAATGTGAGACTCCAATATGTCTACACAAATGCTCAAGGAGCTGAGATCTTTAGGGATCCACAACAACGGTATCTTGTTAAGATCGCAGACATTTTCTCAGAACTTGATAGAGCACCTCTAGTCAATGACCAGGGTAACGTGTACATGGGTGGAGATGGGGTTCGCTACGAAGTCACCTACCATCCAGAAAAGGTAGACAAATTAGGGGAGCTCTCTAAAACCGAGTTCTTAGACTTATCAGAACTTTCCAGAGCAAGGGAGTCTAGAGATGACTGGCTCATTGAGCCGGACATGCCTGGACCATCCAATGCCCAATCCTCAAAGCCATCCATAGATGATTTACTTCTTGTAGATCTACATTTGGAAAGGGATAGGAAAGGCAAGAACAAAATGGATCAGGGGGCTGAATGCCAATGGGAGTTTGTACGACAAATTCCTGTGACAAAGGTCTTACAGGATGACCCACTTCAAGAGGTCTATAAGGACTCGTTAGAGGGATATTATGCCACAACTAAATTGCCACAGCTAGATCTTCCTCTAGCACTGGTAGTGGTAGTTGAGAAGCTTGCAGGACACATGAACAGAATAATTGATAAATGGGCCAATGAATACCGAACCTTAGATTGGAAAGAGATTCGAGAACTCACGTGGAAAGGACAACCATTATTTATGGAAGTGTTCTCATCAAATACAGCCAAACCAGGAGAGACAGCCTTTCTTGGAGAAACTGTTGCTGATAAGCATACTCAAATAGAAGGGTTTGGACTCACTCTTGAAGGAAAAGCCCTTGCTTGGTTTCAGGCATTAGAAGCTTCAGACAAAACTTCTTTACGAGTTTTGGAAGAGAGATTCATTGCTGCTTTTTCTTTGATGGGAATTCAACATGACACGGTAGCACACATCTACTCTTTCAAGCAAGGCGAAAATGAGAGTGTTCGAGACTGTGTAAATAGAATGAAGCAGTACATTAATCGTTGCCCAGAAGATGAGAAGCCCGCCCAAAGTCGATTAATTTCTCTCTTCTTAAAAGGCCTCAAAAATTCGACACTGCATACACATCTCTATGCGAAGAAGCATACAAGTTTCAATGAGTGTTGCCATGATGCTATGGATTTCACCGATAACTTCAAATTCCAAGATGGTTCTGGCCCTGAGGTGAAACCTAGAGATCAGTGGGGTGATGACCAAAGATCAGGGTCTAGCGCGCTAGTAAATCCTGACCAGATAGCCAACCTAGTGTTAAGGAGATTAGGACAAACCTATCGTCCACCCATGCAGCCACAACAACAGCTATCCTAGTATAACTCCTTGTACAATTCCATTGGATTGTATTGAAAATGCACCAAGATCATAGAATTTATGAATTTTTTATCAACACCACACTCTATAGCATTCATGAATTGTTATTAATACCACACTATGTTCTAGTGTAACTTCTTGGCACAACTCCATTAGAGTAGTACATAAATTGCTTCTAGATTTTACTAAAATATTTCGGTATACATGAGGCTAATAACTTTTTTGATGTATTAAAAACGAGGGCTTACAAAGTTACTCCATCGGATATGGAGATTTCAAGTCACATCGCTCAAAAATGCCTAAGGGGACATCATACTAGTAGGCCTCCTCTCCTCTCTTAATTTTGACCTTCAATTTGCCATCATACTCAAGACATCTACTTGAGTATGGGGCTTTCTATTTGGCTTTCATATACGTCAGCTTCTTTCATAATTTTGAAGTGTGGGGTATGATTTTTGGATCGATAGGCCTATGTACATAGAAGATAATCTGGTAGCAACCGCTAGTACAAGTATCCCTCTCAATTTTCCAAATTCCTGAGAAAAAATCTTAGCAAATTGTAGATCAAATGCAAGCAATTAATATAAATTTTAGCCCTAATTGTTTCAAGATCTAACCCTTGATTAGCATTCCTTAATGACCAAACTTCCTAGACAAAAGTAAATCGAATCATTCCAAACATATTTAATTTGTAAAGAGAATGCAAGGGAAAGGGAGAGCTTGAGTTCCTTGCTCCGCAAGCAAACACACACACACACACACACAAGAGAGTGCAAGACACAAGGATGGCTGAATTTTCTTCTATCTTCTTCTCTTCTCTACAACCATATAACTAAAAGATAAGAGTACATACATAAAGGGAAAGCATTTTCCTACAATAACATACAATGGTCGGTCTATAGTGTGAACCCAACTATATGAGCTGGTGTTATAACTATGTCATAACTCTAGTACTTCAAAGTGGATGTCACAGAGCCTGTCATCCATTGGCGGCATATCACCCAGGTGGGTCATCAATGTATGTCGTAGCACTAGTTGAGTTCAATATCCCAACACTCCCCCTTGAGCTCAACTCCACACACTGCATTCCAAGTAAGCTCCTAAGCCTATGGAGCTTCACTGTGTCCAATGCCTTTGTAAAGATCTCGGCGACCTGATCCTCTGTACTAACACACATATACCATATCTGCATCACCTGTTGTGCTAGAACCTTCTCTCTCACAAAGTGATAATGCACCTCAATGTGCTTCATTCTAGCATGGTATATTGGGTTACTGGCCAAATATATGCTACTCATGTTGTCATAATAAATGACAACTATCCTATCCATGATCTCACCCATATCACCAAGTAGCTTCTATAACCAAGCTACCTCACAAGCTACCATAACAGCACCCTATACTCTACCTATGTACTCAAAAAGGTAACTGTTTACTGTTTCTTGCTACTCCAAGTCACAACAGCACTCCTAAATGAGAACATAATGGTAGATCTCATGTCTGTAACACTACTAGCCCAATTAGCATCTATGTACCCATGTAGTTGTATCTCTATACCAGCCTCATAGAAAAGTCCATAATCACCAACTTAAAAAAAAAGTATTGCAGTTCATCACTAATACCAACTCTCGCATGTCTAGTGTGGAGAGTATGATTAGGATATATAGCTCGAGAAGCTATCTAAAAAGCTATACATTGATTTTATAACTCTATTCTTAGTGTAAGGTAATGGATAATTCTCTCTTTGTATTAGTGGCATTGATTTTCTTTAGATCCACAAATATTTTAACTTTCCTATTCTTCTTGGGCACCACAACAATGGGCAACTAACCATGTTGAGGGAAATAGCAGGTACCTTTAACATCATATCGATAGTTTCCAATAGGTGCATCTAGTTCTCACAAAAGCATGGTTTAGTTAAGGGAAATAGCAGGTACCTTTAACATCATATCGATAGTTTCCAATAGGTGCATCTAGTTCTCACAAAAGCATGGTTTAGTTCTACAAAGTTAACGACACCCACAATGAGCATTCCACACCATTGCTGCTTGAGATGTCAAAGCATTCTTAACAGGGCATATGTGGGGTCCTTTTGACAATGATAACACTACAGTGGAGATTTGCACATTATTCAATTGATATCCCACCCTCCGTGGTGTGGCCCTACTTGGAATATTAAAATCGAATTCCCATGTGATAACAATAATAACTAGGCAAAAACTTTGGGTTTCCTCTATGTAAGGAGGAGTTGGTTCGCATCCCCACTAGTCAATCGTTGGTGTTGTGGCCACAACCATAAGTTTAAAAACTACCTTCTTTGCGTGGGTAACACCATTTACCTACACGTTGCCCCCCTTTACATACTTTGCTCTTAAAATAAGCATATAATCAATAATGAGTCTTTACATTAAGGATTTCACACTTTTGTTTTTCAGAGAAGATCAAGGTCATTTGATCCACGCTTGCACTTACACCTTGCAAATATTGCCATGTGTATAGTCAGGCGGCTCATGCATCATATGGCCTCATGACTTGCCCGATCATCATCACGTTGCTAGGGGAAAACCCATTTTATGCATTACAAAGGAACATGTGGCATAGCGCCATATCAATTAATTAGTGCCCGCTTGGGGCACTAATTAATTAACAAGGCTAAGATGGGTAAGGTCTCAACTGAAAAAATTTCAACCCATTCCGATCACTGCACACCATGCATTAATTTTTTCTAGGAAAAAAATATTATCGTATAAAATAGCACTTGCACACATGCACATGGACTTGCTTGCACATGCATGCTCATGATGTAAGCCACATGATCTATGCACACCATGCATCAGTTTTTCTTAGAAAATTTACGAATATACACCTACACATGCACAAATAAAAAAGCACCTACACATGCACATGCACTTGCAAATTTTTTTCCACGAAAATATAAGAATATACACTGACATTAGAAATGAAGAAAACTTAAAATATTCAAATCAATGGGCAAGTGCGATACACAACATTGGAAACAAGGAAACTTAAAATATCCAAATTTGGTACATCGCATAAAGTACAACTAGTTGAGTAGAATTGAAGGAAAACGTGAAAACACAAAACGATACACGAGCATTTACATAGCTCTTCAAACCATGTCAAAGGTTGAATGCATCACTATTGTTACGAATCCTACGAACAAGAGTGAGATCTGAGGGCTTGAGTGTGATGCACCGAGCATGGATGACTAGCTGACCATCATGCATGAGATCCACCGAGTAACTTTCAGCCGCCTCTTAAAGAGCAAGCAACGCTTGGGCTAACCATCGCTCCACATTACATGCTTGATCTCTTGAAAAGTACTCGTAGTGATTTCCCCTTTGTAGAATTGCAGTATTTCTCGCACCAACCTCGAGAAAGGTGCCTTGGGTATAATCAACTTAGGACTCTTTCGGAACCTCGTAATTTCATGAAGAGCGGTTGTGCCTAGTCTCCATCTTCTCTTCTTATGCGTAGGTGGATGAGCATTTCCAGCTGGAGTAGTGGGAGCAGCTTTCCTAGCTGGAGCAGCGGGAGGAGCTTGACCTTCATCATTATCGGTGCCAATATGTTCACTAGAGATCCGAATGAATGAACCTGTGTCTTGGAAGGCATCTTGTTTTCTCTTTGCTTAGTACGCGCCATACTCACAAGCTAGAAGGAATGGAGAGAAATGGAGGAATGGAAAGAAATGAAAGAAGTGCCTTTATTTATAAATAGACTTACTATAAGTTATTGACACTTACTTTTAAAAAATATCAACACTATCAAAAAGTTATCCATGTTGACTTTAGTAAACACATATTTTGAAAAAGTTATCCATGTTGACTTTAGCAAACACCTATTTCTTGAAAACATTGGATTTCTCCAATACTCTCATAAACATAAAATGTTGTTTCATAATTACAATTCTATCGATATTTCCATTTGCTACCGACTCTCTCTTGGGTTGTCAACCATTCTGTATGATGTTCTTTGGCCATGCTATTTTCATATCTTGCTTTCCTCACTTCATATATTGCCCTGCGAACAGCTTCTGTATCATTGGATTTGGACTTTATTGATTTGTCCTCATATCTTATCTCTATTCTCCCCTATACTACCATTGGACTAACTGCCTCATAGGATTGGAATCATTGATTCCACCTCCATGTGCCATTGTTTTTTGGAATCCGCATCAATCTTGCCTATGAGATCGCTCCATGCCGCCTTGTGTGGACCATATCCCGCCAACTTCCTTATTCAGCAAAGTATGGACCATGAGCCTCAAGTATGTGATGCATTCAAAAACATAGGATCCACAATTAAACTCAAAATATTACATTTACAATTTAATTATAAAAATGAAATGGAGACCACTCTGATCATATAGTGTGTAATGTAATTTGAAGTCCATGCCTCTATCATTGAGTTATGAAAGTTTATAACCGCCTTTTTAAATGCATTGGCATCATCAGAATTGAATGTCATCTTTTGTAAAAGTGATGCCAATTTATCACAAGTGCAATCCACACATTTGCCTTTGCTATCCACGTCCGTCCCCCATTGCTCCGATCAGGGATAGCCATGTGTAGTTTTTTCCATGCTTCGTACTTCTCTGGTTGTTTTACAAGCAACTTACCATCTTCATCTCATGGTGGAGATAAGAATTTCCTAGACTTCGCTCCTCCAAAACATGGTTTACATGGCAAATTTTCACTCTTTTCTGACTTTTTCTCGTCCTTTTTTATTTCTACTTGGCCCCGGTGCAATCCAACATCAGATAAGACTTGTTCTACCTTCTTGCATGTTGCATCAGCATCTAAAGCAGGTTGCATCTTGTAGGCAAAACACACGTACTCAAACACCAACTTCTCTATTGTCCTTACTATGCAATGCAAGGTGCAAAAGTGGACCCCTGTTAAGGGTATTTCTAAAATAGGATCCCACTTAGGATCTAATGGCACCAACATTCCATTCCTCTTTGAACACATTGGTCACATGTTGGAGCACCACGTTATCCTGTCCTTGCAATCCATTGTTTCTTCCCATCCTTACCTTTCTTTCTGGGGATTGCATGCAATATAAGCAAGGGAACTTAGCTGATGCTAAATTTGAAACACCAAACATACATTTCAATGTTTTCAAATCACCAGCAAGATGCCATTCTACCTTGTATTCACCAAATCCATCAACATGCAAAACTTCACCATTGTTTTGCCATTGTACAATATCTGGTATCTTTGTTGAGTTAAAAAAAATCTTAAGTACTTCATGGTTCTCCTTTGGTACCTCAAATGCAACAAGCCACCATATTTCATTCTTCGATTGCACACTGAAATATTTTGGATGTTTTGAATTGATGTTGGGATCCAATGCCCTATTCATTAGTGTCAAGCTAACACGTTCAAGCTTTTGGCCCTTAATGACTTCACTCTCATCAAGCTTCAAAAAAAATTAAAGCTTACCTCTGCACTCTTCGACAGACATGTTGTAGAACTGTACCATTGTTACTTGTAGCTTGCATACATTCAATACAAAGTTATTGTCTACATGCAATTTGAAGGACACTTCCTTTGACCCACACTTAAACATTTGTGTATGTTCCAAATGCATTGGCTCACCAATTGTGTCTAAGAAATTTACATTAAGATCTTTTCGTGCTTGCTTTACATGGAAGGGTTTAGGAAAGGGCACCACCCATCTCTTGTTAAGAATAGCCTTAAACCCTACATCCAATTGCTTATAAATCATAGCATAGGATTCGGAACTAATCCCTACCTTGTCACATATGCCTTGAGAATCTGTAGCTGTGAAGTTATTGCTTACCTCCTTCAAAGGTACTCTTGCAACATCATCACCAATGGTTTTGAATCTAGGGTTTTCCAATGCACACTTCACCATACCTTTGCTTAAGATCTTTGCAACATTGCATCATCAACCTCTTCACTTGGGTTGAAAAACATACTCTTCATGTTTGCACGTTGTGCATAGACCCACTGATTATATTTCCCACTCCCTTTGGTCAACTCATGAAGTGGTTTGAGCAACCTCACACGTTCATGTGCTTGTTTGGTTTTCATTGAGGGTCCAACAACAACAGTCTTTGCAAGCATTGTTGCCATCTTTTTGTTGTCCTTCTCCAAACCCTGCATTTTGCAATGCAGTTCTGCATTGTCTACCTCAACAACATGTACCGCATTTTCCATAACATGCATCACATCTTGCAGACTCTGATACTCTCTCTCCTTTTCACTTAGTGATTTTGTGAGCTCCTTAATCCTTACATCCATGCCTATCATGGTGCACTAAATAGATGTGTAAACACTATGAGCTTGCATTGCTAGCCTTTTAGTGTATCCCAATAACCCTACATTACCTTCACACACATACTTAATGAAAGATGTAAGCCCACTAAATTATGGAGGTCTTTGGGTAATTGGATCGGGTGGATAAATACACTCCTTAACCCAAAGATCGACATGTTTTTTTTCAGCATTTCTGTCTTGTTGCATTATCTTTGGTTGCTTTTTACTTGTTGTGCCGTTCTCTTATCTAGAGTGGTGCATACTCGACCTCCAATTGAAAGTGAATGTCTCTCTTCTTGTTGTGCCGTTCTCTTGTCTAGAGTGGTACATACTCGACCTCCAATTGAAAGTGAATGTCTCTCTTCTTGTTTCGGCCTACATCTTAAAATTAACATTTGGACAAAGCACAGCTCTTAACCAAAAATTAGCTCTGAACAAAATACAACTATTAACAAAAAAGTAGCTTTTATACATTTATACAACTCAAAAATTTAACCAAAAATAACATTATTGAGCACAACTTTAACCAAATATAACTTCAATATAATATAGAACTAAATCATAACTTGTAATCAGAATAACGCACTTGTTTCACCCAAATAACACAGAAATAACATCATAAATGAGAAATAACATTATTGAACATAACATATAGATTTCAATATATCCTAAAACTAAATCATAACTATTAATTAACATATAGATTTCAATATATCCTAAAACTAAATCATTAACTATTAATCACAACAATTATATTTCACACACTTGTTTCACTCAGCAAAATCACTAATAAACAATCTAAATAACACAGAAATAGCATCCTTAAACTCAACTATTATCTTCTATTTTACACATGACTAAATTACATTTAGAACAATAAGATGATCAAAATAGAAAAGAAAACAAAATAACTCAGACAATATTAAACCATAACAAAACAACATAACAGATAACAAGATGGACATACGTCCATTTCTCTCGTGTTCTTTTACTCTCTTGTTTCCAAAACAATCAATACTATTAATCAACAATTATATTTCACACACTTGTTGCACTCAGAAAATCAGTAATGAACAATCCAAATAAAGGTGGGAAAGTGAAAAACCTAAAGCAATATCTCATCAAAGTAAATTAAAATCGCCCTAAACTGAAAACCCTACTTTTCTTATTTTAAAAAATCTAGAGGTCTCTAAATGAAGAAAAAATTCATAAACCCTGTATACTTAATGAAAAATGATGAAAATTAACAATCACACTCTTAGAGCATAGAGGTAGGCGTGGGTAAAAAGAAATTTGAAAATGTGATGTCTACATCAAGTTATTCCGTTTTTTAACTTCTCTAATTTTGAAATATGTAAATGCAATCTATTTTTGGAAGGATTTAGAAGCTTAAAAGTTATGTGGGTAGTTAAGAGTGTCACATCTTAGATGCTTCATGTTTTTAGATCAAATAGAATATTATTATTTCAGATTTGAGAATTTTGAGGACAGGTGGTCCTAACTTTGGAGATGGGACAGTACTACAATAAAATAAGAGGTGAATCTCTTTAAAAAACAATATAAAAAGATCTCCTTGATTCTACAAGAGCTAATATTATAACATTATTTTAGAATCTTTTTCTAGAGAGAGAAAAGTGAGAGAAACCCCTTAAGGGGCAAAATGGAGAGTTCATATTTCTCCTAATGACTGTCAAGGGATCCAATGTAATTTGTAAGAGAAAGCTACATAGTTGTACACCATTTGCCTACACGTTGTCCCTTTGCTCTTAAAATAAGCATATAATCAATAATGAGTCTTTACATTAAGGCTTTCACACTTTTGTTTTTCAGACAAGATCAAGGTCATTTGATCCACGCTTGCACTTACACCTTGCCCTGTAGTCATGTGTAGTGAGAGGCTCATGCGTCATATGGCCTCATGACTTGCCCGATCATCGTCATGTTGCTAGGGGAACACCCGAAGGAACATGTGGCATAGCTACGGGAAAACCGCATTACGAAGGAACATGTGGCATAGCGCCATATCAATTAATTAGTGTCCGCTTGGGGCACTAATTAATTAATTGACAAGGCTAAGGCTAAGGTGGGTAAGGTCTCAACTGAAAATATTTACACGACTGCCCTCTCTTTCAACGTAGCCTTATCTGCGTTTTTTTTTAAATTATTATTACACGAATGCAGCGCGTCCTCTCTCTCTCTCCCCCCGTCAACTCTCAACTACGCTTCTTCTTTTTTTTTTTACTAGCTAACTAATTAATTGAAAACAAAATTTTGGTCTATATATATATATATATATATATATATAGAGTGGTGCCAGTGGGCGTCTTAGAGCTTTATCCCCCAAGTCTAGACATTAAATTAATTAAGCACACTTTGCCACGTATGGATTTTCGATTCAAAACTACGTTTTAATAGTAGTTTTGATCCCCAGACATTTATCTAAATATCTAGATGATCAATTTTTCTAGGTGAGTGATGGAGCCATTTAATGGCTAGATTATCAAATCCATAAAATTATGGAATTCAACTAAATTTAAGAGCTCCCTCATAACATCATTGAAAAGAACAAAGAAGAAAGGAAAAGGAAAAGGAGGAAGTGAAGGAGATCCCAGGTTGTCAAAGGGCCCATTAACTATACTAAAGTGCCACTAATACTGTGTCACCCTTCACATCACCAATTGTAATAACAATCACATAAAAAGAGAAAATAAAGGCTTTTCTTTCAATCATGCTCACAATCATGCACAAAAAACAAAAGAATAGGAAAAAAGTAAAATTTACATCTGGAGGCCGAAAAATAAACGTATTTATAAAAGACATGAATGAAGTGGTGAACATGAGAGAGACTGCTTCTGGGGTGGGATGGGGGGGTCGGGGTGGGGGGGTATAAGTATATGTGCTTTCTAATGAAAGGTGGTGCCATTGTTGGCAAGCTCGAGGTCTTGCTTGCTGTAGGGCTTGTCGTCCGCGGGTATGAAACGGCCCCAGAAGGGGTGGGCCCTCCACACACGGTCCATCTCCTCAATGGGCACGTTCTTGGTTTCCGGGAGGAAGAAGTAGATGAAGAGGGACATGATCACCACCCAGCCCGCAAAGAAGAGGAAGATGCCGAACTTGAAGCGGCACAGCATGGCCAAAAACACCTGCGCAATCACAAATGTGAAGAGGAGGTTGACGGACACGTTGATGGCCTGCCCGGCGGACCTAATCTCCAATGGGAAGATCTCGCTGGGCACCAGCCAGCCCAACGGCCCCCATGACCAAGCGAACGCGGACACGTAGATGCAGATGATCACCACCACCACCACGGCCGACACCTTGTCGATGCTGCCTGTGCCGTGGAGACCGAATTTCACACCTAGGATGGTGCCGATAAGTACCTGCATCAAAATCACGACCACACTTGTTAGAGCCAAATATGTAGCTCGTCCCCCAAAAGAAAAAAGAAAAAAAAAAGCATCATGCATCAAAAAGCATCTCCACCTCTACCAATGGGCAACGGCTTTCACTACATTGTCAAACACACATGACGTTTGCCTACATACATACTCTCCAATGTACATAGCCAGACACCGTGGATGGTAGCCAACTACTACTCGTGGACACATGGTAACATGTCTGGAGACTGGGTGTTGTGAAGTCTCCTTATATTAATTACTACACACTTTTATTCGTCGGATTTGAGTATAATCGTGCAATTGTGACAACTGAAAGTGAAAGTATACTCGTGACAACTGAAAGTGAAAGTGAAGGGTTTGGTTAGGTGAACGGTTGTAGCTTGTGTTCCCAGAGTTTTTATTTTATTTTATTTTTTTAATTAAATAAAGATGCTTCACCTGAGAGATGAACATTTGAACGCCCGCTTCCAAGAAGAGCTTGCGGCGCCCGAACTTGTCCACGGCGGCAATCGACACGAACGTGGCCACCACATTGACGCCGCCCGTGATGACAGCAGAATAGAGCGACGCGTCGTCGGAGAAGCCGAGGGTCTTAAAGAGCACGGGCGCGTAGAACATGATGGCGTTGATGCCCGTGAGCTGCTGGAAGAAGGGGATCATGATGGCCATCACCAGGTGAGGGCGGTAGCGGCGCTGCAATATGTTGCGCCAGGGGTGTTGGACCATCTTGGCGGTTTCGCTCGCGTGTACGATATCGTCATACTCCAGCTGCACATCCTTCACGCCACGTATTTTCTGCAGCATGGCCCGCCCCTTCTCCTGCTGCCCCCTCTCTATCATGCTGTTGGGCGTGTCCGGCAGCAGGGCCGACCCCAGCGTCATGATGGCCGCCGGCACGGCTGCCAGCCCTAGAGACAGGCGCCACCCCCACGGCGTCACTTTGCCCGTCCCGTAATTGATCAGATTTGCACATAGGATTCCAATGGTTATCGCTAGTTGGAACATTATGTTAAGCGCGCCTCTGTACTTCGCCGGCGCCATCTCCGACAGGTAGACGGGCACAGACTGCAACGGCAGGAAATTGAAATCAAATTTTCCAGATTTGAGAGCGAAAATCAGTGTTCAAGTGAAGTGGGCTAAATCTTATTAGCAAAGCTTAGTAGCTTACCTGGTTAGCGAAGCCTACGCCCACACCCAGCAGTATCCTGCCCACAATCAGCATGGCCACATTAATTGCCCCACCGTTGAGGCCGGCGCCCACCAAAAAGCTGATGCCGCCTGCCAGCATGGACGGCTTCCGCCCGCACCGCCTGGTGACGGCAGACGCTACGAAGGAGGCTAAGAGGCCCGCTACGTAGAGTGAGGAGGTGAAAGTGGTCAGAATTTGGCTGTCGAACTTGCAGTACTGGTTCACGTCCGGTCTCTGCTTTTTCCGCCACACGTCCGGGAAGAATTTCTCCAGAAAGTCGTTCATGGAAGTCACACCGCCTTGGGCATTAAACAGAAAACGCAAACACTACTGATCAGATGCCCAGATTCTGAAGCTCCGCCGAGCGCGGGAGATGAAGCAGTAACATGAGATAATGCTAAAGTACCCACCTGAGATTCCAATGTCGTAGCCGAAGATAAGACCGCCGCTTGCCGCCATGATGCAGGTGACAATCACAAACAGAGTCGCGCGGCCGGCATACTCACGCACGCCCGCCGGCGCGCTACTCACGAAACCCCCACCCGCCATGGCTGCAAAACCTTGATGATGAGAGGCGCTCTAACGCAGAGGTTTTCTATCCGTGTGTGTGGATTCAGATCTACACAAGCCCCGTCATCAGAGAAAGCGCGTGGGAGTCAAGGGAAAGAGTCAAGAGCGCCTGCGCACAGGAGTGTGAATGTGAGAGAGAGAGAGAGAGAGAGAGAGAGAGAGATTCGAGCACAAGAAGACGAGGCTAAATAGCTATTTATGGCGTAGGAATGGCTCGCTTTTTCCCTTGCGTTCCGAACTCCCAGGCATCCGACTTTCCCACTCCCTCCACGTCACTCTCGACCTTGACTTTTCACCTAATACGTTTAGATAGCTGGCGCCATGTCACGCCTTTACCTTATCCTCTCTTGGCTTTAGCGTAGAAATGTGGTCAAGTGGATCCACACCTCTCAAATTTTTTCCCCCTAATTTGGCATTTACATGGTGAGCATAATTATATGTTTATATCATTTGATGCAACTCCATAGGTTAGAGACAGAGGGCAGTATTGTTTGGCCAAGTTATCTCCTTGATTATGTGAATGTGGAAACTTCTGAGATGTGGGAAAAGGCTGGTAGAGTGTTATATGTACATTATGTGTGCTATGTTATATGCACATTATGTGTGCATATACTAGGAGGCTAACCCACATTAGGCTTGTGAGCATGGGAGCATGGGAACAAGCTCTAGTGGAGCATGGGTTAGGACTAACTTTAAAGGATTAAGGTTAGGGTCAGGCATCCAAGGGTCACACATGGGGAATGGAAAGTCAAGAGTCACTTGAGGGCCCTCCTATATAATAAGGGCATGGGGCACACTCAAGGGAGCTTGGGGACTTATGCTATGGTCTCTTGTGTAGAGGTCCATATCTACTTATCTACCATTTCACACTATAGCTACATGCTATTGGCTTGGAGTTATACCGCTTGATGGTATGGGATATCAAGGTAGAGGTATGATGTATTTCATTTATAATTCATGTGTGCATCCCTTGGGCTCGGGGGTGGTTGGGTGGTTGAGTTTATGCCTGATTTATGCATGTTTATGCATAACAATTATCTAGAGAAATCTTAGGGTCTTAACAGTGGTATCAGATCAATCTCTAGTTAATTGTTGTTGATTTTTTTAGTAAGTTTTAATATTTACTAATAAAAATGTTATTTTGTTGATTTGTGTTGATGAATTGCACGTGGATCGTCGATATGGCTATTGGAATGCGTGTTACTACAATTCAATGGACGAATCGACGTTGCGGGGGAATTCCGTGAGTTTAATGTTATTTTTCTCTATTTTTTATGGTTAAAATCAAGCATTAATGGAATTTTTTACAAAAATACCACATATTTTATGGTGGATATTTTTGGTAGAATGGATTCCCTGAATTTCTAGAATTTTTTAGAAAATTTTTCTAAATTTTTAGGATTTTTTTGGGAGCATTTTTTATGATTAAAAATATATTTTTATACATTTTTGCGAGTTTTTTCCGCGGGAATGCAATCAAATTTCTGTCGATTTTCTACTGAAATTCAGTAGGGGACAGCGTGTGTTGATGCATGAATTGCTCTCCTGTGTGCGTGGGGTCCTCTCCGCCTCTTAAATCTGATTTTTTCTTCTTTTTTTCGTGAGAAATTCTCTTAAAAGGGATTTTTTAAAATCTTAATCATAATGTTTAATTATGATTAAGACTAATTAAAATAGATTAATTAAGACTTAATCAGCCTCCTCTCTAAACAGAGAAGGAGAGGGTGGAGAGAGAAGGTATTGGAGATGGTGGAGAGGAGAGGAGTGAAGAGAGAATCTTCTTCCTCCTCAGTTGCTTCTACGCGCAAGCGGCGGGAGGGGGGGGACTGCGCTGCCCCCCCCCCCTTTAAAAAATTCAAAACCCATATAAGCTAAAAAGCTTTTTTTTATTTTTTTAAAAAATCACTTTCTAATAAATAAAAAAAGAGCTTTTGATAATATTTCAAAAAAAAGCTTGAAAAAAGCCTGAAAAATAGTGAGAAATTACGCGATTTACGGAAAAAATCTCTGAAAAATTTCTGGAAATTTCTTCTTGAAACTTTTTTGGCTTTTCATCTTCCGGAAAATCTTTGGCTTTCCGTTTTCCCGAAACCTTTTGGCTTTTCGAATTCCGAAAATCTTTTGACCTTCCGTATTCCGGAAACTTTTGACCTTTCACATTCCGAATTTTTTTGTCTTTTCATTTTCCCAAAACTTTTGGCTTTCCGTATTCCGGGAAAACCGTTGGAATTTTGAAATTTTTTGACCGTTCGTATTCTAAATGCGTTCGGGGTAATTTAAAAATTTTAAAAAATTTCTAAAAATTAGTGAAAATTTAGGCAAAGGTTATTTTAAATTTTGGAAAAATGTGGGGTTGGTGTTTGGCATGTGGTGTGTCCATTTGGGCGCCTGTGACCATTTAAATTCCTTTAAAAATATATTTTTGACCCAAAAAATTAGAAAATCCATTAAAATTATAAATTTTCATTGGATTTGAGAATTGTTGGACTGAATTGAAAATTTCATGAACAATGGGATTCTCAAGAAAAATTAGGAAATTTCTAGAAATTATTTTTTAGAAATCCTAAAAAATGGTATTTTTAAAATATCAATGGTATTTTGGCAAAATTAATTGCTAAAATTTTTTTGGAAAAATATAGGTTTGGAATGCTATAAGATAGGTTTGGTGGAATTCAAAATTATTATATTTTGAGGCCCTAGAAAATTAAGAAAAATTAGAAAGAAATCATGATAGTTTTTTTTGTTGAGAATTTAATATTTTCGAGGGTTATTTAATATTGAAATACGTTTTCTCGTGTTGACATTAGATAGATGCGGGTTATTCGCATATTATTAATACAATTATACCTCGTATTAATAGATATATATTTGGATTAATTCTAAACGATGTATTCATGATTTTTTACCATTGTTTAGCCATTCTTTTTGGACATGTTCCTTTATTTCTTTTGATGGCTATAATTTACGTTCACAGTGTGTTTCACCTTTGACACTTTTCTATGATAATTTATTTTACACTTATTTAAGTGTGGATTGTGCTTAATTTCTTAAGCCTAAGACAAATTCTATCATGGGTTAGTTAATCAAGTATTATATGGACTCATCAGGTTCTGCCTAGATCACTTGTGTCTAGGGTTTTCTTATTGAGTGCTACATACATGTGTTTCACTTGCTTACTTTGGAGTTTTGCTTGAACAACACCACGTTCATATACTCTGGATTGATGAGTTGGCCACCAATTTTAATGCTTCTTTTGGCATGATTAATGTCCATTAGATGGTATGCATTGATTTTTATGATCAACTATGGTCTTTATAGATTCGAGGAGCTGCTATGCTTTTATCCATGGTTTTATAAGGATCTTTTGATCTTTTGAATAATTACATGTGCTTTGAAGGTAGCATTTGCCTTCGTTTTTTGCACGTAATTTTGGAGTATATTTTTTATACTCTTGTACATATTCTACCTCGGATACCTAGTTGCTTATATATCTAGGTGAGTTATTTTTCTACCCTAACTTTATTGTGTTTTGGGATAGTTATGATTAGATAGTCACACACTTACATACCCAATATGAAATTGCCTTTTTCACAGATTGCCTTTTTCACAGATTCAGCTGTCCTTAAAACAATCTTTAATGAAACCATAGTATCACTGATCATAATCCTCCAAAATATCATGTTGAATTCTAATTTCCAATCATTCCTTCTCATTGGTGTACCTATGGCATCATTGGTAACCAGAACGCTCACCACCTGTTCACTCAAGGGCCTTTTCAATAGTTCCTAGCTCATAGTACTCGGAAATATAATCACATAAGAAAATCGAGATGGACTCTCCATTGAAGATCAGCAAGATCAACCAACAGATCCATATAAAAGAGCCATGGACTCGACCAGCAAGGTCAATCAACAGATCCATGCCTGAGTTCAGAAAACAACTCTAACACCTTGTTCCATTTTCTTTGTCGACGCATGCGTGGGTATCTTCGGCGACGACCGAGAGCCCGAGCACCCTCTAGGATCCTTCTTCGCACGTCACCTACCGCTTCACTCATAGGCCGCTTCCTTGGTCCCTCATCCACCGTACCGGAAGCTCACCATTGAAATTGAACCGAGGCATGTCAAGACCTCGGCCGACCTTGCTACGCGAGATATCCTCCATTGACTCTCCGTCAGCTATTGCTGCAACTTTATTACTTAGGTCTCCACGACCTCATTCACAAGATGGTCCAAATGCTTCCCCAGCATTCTTGGCATAAAATAGTCATTTAAAAATATGTCATAAATATAGTTTCTAACGAGCTCACATCTTTTGACATCGGTCCACATCTTTTACCGTTATCCCACATTCTTCTAAATCAATTTACTTTACTCAATCCACATCCAATCATATGTATTCTCATCGTCCTTCATCCATTCTCATCCAATCCCATCATATTACATCTCATCATATCACATCACATCACATCCATTCACATCACATCTCATCCATTCACATCTATCCCGGTTCACATCACATCCACTCACATCACATCTCATCCATTCACATCTATTCCGATTCACATCACATCACATCAACTCACATCACATCTCATCCATTCACATCTATCCCGATTCACATCACATCTCATCCACTCACATCACATCTCATCCATTCACATCTATCCCGACTCACATCACATCACATCCACTCACATCACATCTCATCCATATACATCTATCCCGACTCACATCACATCTCATCCACTCACATCACATCTCATCCACTCACATCTATCCTGACTCACATCACATCTCATCCACTCACCACATCTCATCCATTCACATCTATCCTGATTCACATCACATTACATCCACTCACATCACATCTCATCCATTCACATCTATCCCGATTCACATCACATCTCATTCACTCACATCACATCGCATCCACTCACATCACATCACATCCATTTCACATCACATCCATTCATATCTATGTCGATTCACATCACATCCATTCACATCTATTTACATCACGTCACATTCACATCCACACATCTCATCGTATCTATTCGCATCCATCACATTCATCGCATTCCCATCCCATCACATACATTCTATCCACATTACATCACATCTACATCTATCCACATCACCTCACATCTTATTCTCATCTCATCATTCACATCCACATTCATTTACATCACATTCTTTCACATACACATCCACATCCATTTACTTCACATCTCATCCACATTCATTTACATCACACCACATCCTATCACATCCCATTCACATCTTATCACATCCATTCACATCTCATCCACATCCATTTACATCACACCACATCCTATCACATCCCATTCATATCTTATCACATCCATTCATATCTTATCACATCCATTCACATCCTATCGCATCCCATTTACATCTTATCACATCCATTCCCATCCTATCGCATCCCATTTACATCTTATCACATCCATTCCCATCCTATCGCATCCCATTTACATCTTATCACATCCATTCACATCCTATCACATCTTATTCCCATTTAGTAGCTTTTCCTACTTTGATACCGATAATGGGACTTTTTCTAAATTTCTACCAATTGGTTGGCCTAGATAAAGGTTCTTTTTCTCGATGGCTATTTCCATATTCTTATCTAGGTTCTTTTTCTTGACGGCTATTTCCATATTCTTTCTCAATTTCTCAAATGAATTATATTCAATATTCTTCTTTTGAATAAAAGAATTCATGGGATTTACAAAAATCAATTCTACCCATAGTTTCCAATAATGCTCAAAATTCTACTTTTGATAAATACTCATAATTTGAATTATGCTAAAAATTCATCTTTTTTCCATTTAATTTCTTGGATCTCAATTATCATGGGAATTCCTCTTTTTGTGTTTAAATGATTACATTCAAATGTCATGAGTATTTCTCTTTTATCATAAAATAAATTTATCTAAAATTCCTCTTTTCTTTAATAAAAATATCCATTAATTCAATATGCCAAGAATTCCACTTTTACTATTTAAATGATTGAATTCCAAATGTCATGGGAATTTCTCTTTTATCATTTAAATATTTCTCATGCATAAAATAAATTTATCTAAAATAAAATATCCATTAATTCCAATATGCTAAGAATTCCACTTTTTCCATTTAAATGATTGAATTCCAAATGTCATGGGAATCCCTCTTTTATCATTTAAATAAAATTACCATAATTTTCTCTTTTCTTAATTATTTAATTATGCGTAAACCTTAAAAATTTATTTTCCATGAATGTGATGAAAATCATTCTTTTAACATAGGATGCCCAATCCTAGAATATGGTAGGAAGTCCTCTTTCACGTTATGCATAAGAATGAATTATGTATCAATTTCTTAAAAATTTTGCCATAGCTCCGCTGTGCTATTACTGATAATTTTTAATATTTTTGAAAAGAGTAAACTTATTAATACAATTATGATGGTATAACTATCTTCTAAACTTAAATCCAATTTATGGATTTAAATCATAAGATTATCCATAATTTTAGAAGCATAAAAGTATAAAAATCCACTTTCTTAACCTCTAGCTTCATAAGCCTAGAGTTTGATTGACTATTCCTCTGGGGGAGTGTCCTCAATCTTGGACAATGGACCACTATGCCACCTTCCCAATTCACCACTAGCTAGCCCACAAACTCACTCTCCTCTCCAATGGAGCAACAACAGTTGACTCTGACAAACCACTTAGTCTATCGTCTTGCCAAGACTCCGTCTAAGAATTCAATCTCAGCACTTTTGAATGAGCCTCATCCAATCCTATTAGCTTTTTGGATGTGGGATCATCCCACCCTCCTCGAGCAAGCTACCACCTTCTTTAAATAAATCTTATAAAGATGTCTTCACTTGGACGTACAAGGACTTAGAAGGTGTTCTAGCTAACATTAGTGTCCACACCATACCCCTCCAAGAGGGCACCCTACCTATCCAAGGATGAGCTTACAAGCTCGACCCCAAGTATGCGGAACCTATCAAGGTGGAGCACGAAAAGATGGAGGAAGCCCAAGTCATCTCCCCAGTGGAATACTTTGAATGGATTTCCCCCATGGTCATCTCACCCAAGAAGAAGACCAACAAGATCCGTGTCTATGTGAATTTCAGGTCTCTCAATAAAGCAACCATCAAAGATGGATTTTTCTAATTTCACATGCACTCACCTTATATCTAGGATAGAGGCCTTTTCTAAACATCTTTCTCAATTAGCTTTGGTTTTTGCCAAATGTTGATCCTCTAGCTATGCCTGAACCCTTTCAAATGTCATTTCTTAGTAGTCTAGGGCACCCTACTAGGTCACATCATCTCTTCCAAGGGATTGGCTCCTGACCCTTACAAATCATTGTAATCCTCCGACTTCATCCTCCATTAGCTCCAAAGGCACTCAAGTTTTCGTCGGACACATATGTTATCATTTTCATTTCATTGACATGTATGTCGATGTGGCCCTTCCGGTGACTCACTTAGCTAATCCATCAACCATCTTCTAGTGGACCCTTCATCTACCACTTTCTTGTACCTCAAAAAATGCCGCATCGAAGCCCCCATTCTCATTCCCCCTAACTGGACAATCATCTTCCATGTCCATACCGATGCCAGCCTCACTACGGTTGGTGGGTTCTCTGACTTAGCCCAATGAGAAATACAAGATGGATAGGCCAATCTATTATTCCAGATGCCTCCTCACCCTTTCTAAACAAAACTACTCCACAACTGAGCAGGAAGGCTTGACTATCATCTATGCCTGCCAAAAGTTCCAACACTATCTCTTGGGCTCCCACTTCATCGTCATTTTGGATCACCATGCTCTCAAGTATCTTCTCAATAAACCACAAGTGTTTGGCCGTGTCTGGTGGTGGTTGCTGCTCTTCCAAGATTTCGACTTTGAGATCCTCCTCTGATGACAAGGAAAACAATATGTCATGGCATATCACCTCTTTCGCATCATCAAACGAGGGATCCTGTCAACATGTATTGATGATGACCTTCTTGATACTATCCTTTTCACAGTTGATGATGTTTCAGACTGGTATGGGGATGTCCTTGGTGGTGGTTAATATCTTGGCCACATTTTGAGCACTCTTTTGTTTCAGCATGGCATGTGCTGCCCCATAATGTTCAAAGATTCCATTCAGTTTGCAAAATCTTAAGATACTTGCCAAAGACACAGTCCCAAACTCACCCGTCAGAATCATCGGCCCCTCCAAATCTCCCTTGCTTGGTCACCATTCAAGCGATGGGGTATTGATTTCATGGGGCCCATCGACCACCCAAGCCGATGATGTAGATACATTATAGCCACCAAGAATGCTATTTCTATGGATGAAAGCAAAATCAAACTGATTTTGGAATTGCCACCACCAATACCCTTCAAATTCAACCAAGGGTCCTACCAAGTCGGAATTGCATGTGAGGATGACCCTCACCATAGTGCTTCAGTGCTCCTTCTGACCATCCTAGAGGAAAACAAACGGAAGGCATGGCATGGTAGACATCTATGGAAGACCCTCTTCTTCCAGGAAGGCCAGCTCGTCTTGGTGTACCAACGTTATTTGAAATGGGCCAAGAAGCTTATCCCTGCTTGGGAAGGTCCATTCCTAATCCAACAAATTCTTCCTCACAGTGCTGTCCAACTCGGCACTTTGGATGGCCTCCTACTACCTCTAGTTAATGGCTCCTTGATCAAGGCTTATCATCTAGAGACTGCCCCTATCGCTTCCATATCCTCATAGCTCACCCCTTCCTTCCATGCCCATCTTTAGCCTCTCTACAACCACTCTTGATCCTCACTCTCTATTCCTCCTTGCCAACTCTCCTTGTTCAACTCGCCATTGCCATCTCTCTCTTTCAAGTCGTCCATCAACTACTATCAGCACACCACTGTGGTAGCCACTCATGGTTCCAATGCCAACCTCACAAAAATACCCTACAACTCCAACCATACACCAATGCAAAACATCCATCTGGCCTCCTTGTCTTGATCCAATTTATGGTTTGGTTGGGTCTGAAAATTGGTTGGGTTTACTTTATTAGCTTGGTTTACTCTTTTGTGGACGGGTTTACCCAAGGTGGTCGACGGCCCAAATGCAAGCTCAACCATACTCTGTTGAGCCTACTACTTCAGATCATTCTCGTATAATCTTTCTTCTATGAGAAAGTCCTGTGGTGGACTCCTCCCTTCCTCCTTCCCCTCCAGTCGTGTGGGCTCACTCCTCTCTTCATCTTTCTCTCTCACACTTCTCTATGGGAGACTCCTTTTAGTGGTTTTGTCATCACAATGTAATCTCTCTCTCTCTCTCTCTCTCTCTCTCTTTCTCTCTTGCTCACTCCTCCCTTATTCCTCTATGCTGACTCCTCCCTTCTGCTTCCTCTTTTTTTTGATTCCTCCCTTCTGACTCCTCCTGTTTGCCTCCTCTCTGTGCTTCCTCCCTTCTGACTCCACCTGTCTACCTCCTCCTCTGCTTCCATCCTTATGACTCCTCCCTTCTTCTTCCTCTTTCTGACTCCTCCCCTCTGATTCCTCTCACTGCCTGGCTCCTCCTCTCTATTTCCCCTTGGTGATTACTATCCTTCAACTCCCCTCGTCTGATGACCAATATGTACAGTGCATTACTAATTTTTGATTATCGGAGCCCTGAAGTAAGGTGCACGGAGACGAAATCCTTGTTGAAGATTCCCTGCGCAATCCTTGTTGCCTACGGAATCGTTTAAAAAAACCAATTATCATTTTATTTTCCAGCCTGAATTTCCTACCACTTCTTTTCTTCTCTCCTCATGGAGGATGGTGAGAACTCTAGTTGTGGGTGACCTGTAGCCACCAAGGGTGCCCACAGTGGTCAACTCAGAGGAACCCGCCAAGCGGTGCATGCCATCAACATTGACGGCACTAAGCATGCTGCACTATTGTACTACCACTCTAACAACATCTTCCAGATATAGTGGATGCTGCATGGCACCTCACTAAATCACCAGCTATGCCGTACCGAGGGGATATACAGAGATAGTAGATGTCACCTACTCCATAGCAGGCCGATATGATCCCTAACTGAGTCTGCAGTCAATGAGAGGCTAGCTCGACTCTTTACATTGCTCCTACGCATCTGTTCTCATAGAGTATGTTCTGCAATCACTTGTATTCGACTGAGCTACGCATTGTCTCTCTCTTCACTGTGGCCACTACTGCCACTCTAACGACATCCTCTGGATATAGCGGATGCTATGTTGAAAGATCCCTGCCCCCTCCGTGCAAATTTGGGGGTGCTAGCAGCAGAAGTAGCACTTCTTGCGCAGGGCCAAGCCTCTCACTCAGGGTCTTGCCTACCACGGATATCCGGACAAGAGACTAATCCCTCGCTTCTTCCAAAACCGAACCCGGGAAAACTTCCCTCGCTCAGAAAGCACGGACGATTCCTCCAGGATATTTTTATTCTAACATAGTCAAGAGCCTTAATTAACCAAACTGATCCAACCGAACCAGTAAGTCACATGATCAGATCAAGGAAGAAACTTGCACTTGGATCATAGAGACCAACACTTTTTTCCTCATCGAGAGGCACAATCGTTGATTCTTCTCCATAGAACAAGATTACACGAGATTTACTTCATCTATCGTACCATAACAGAATTGAGTCTCATTTTAGGGATCCATCCGTCCAGCCAATCCCATGGGTTAGCCACCCACCCAACCACTGTAGTGATGGGATCCATTTAGGAATTTGGTTAGGTTTTTTCCCGGGTACCAGGGAAAAGAGTTCCCAGGCCCCCTAGCTGGATCTTCATGCAAATTTCAAACTAGCCACACCACTTACACACCCCAATATGAAATTGCCTTTTTCACAAATTCAGCAGTGAAATCGCCTTTTCCACAGATTTAGCTGTCTTTAAAACAATCTTTTAATGAAACCATAGCATCATTGATCATAATCCTCTAAAATATCCGGTTGAATTCTAATTTTCAATCATTCCTTTATCGGTGTACCTATGGCCTCATTGGCAACCAGAACGCTCACCACCTGTCCACCTGTCCACTCAGGGGCCTTTTCAATAGTTCCTAGCTCTCATAGTACCCGAAAATATATTCACTTATAAAAGTCCAGATGGACTTTCCATTGAAGATCAGCAAGATCAACCAACAGATCCATATAAAAGAGCCATGGACTCATCCGTTGAGGACCAGCAAGGTCAATCAACCAGATCCATGCCCGAATTCAGAAAACAACTCTTACTCCTTGTTCCAATATCTTCCTCGACGCACGATATGGTCAACACCCTCTAGGATCCTTCGCAGGTCACCTAGCGCTTTACTCCTTGGTCCCTCATCCATCGTATCGAAAGCTCACCATTTAAATCGAACCGAGGCTGGTCAAGACCTCGGCTGACCGTGCTACGCGAGACGTCCTCTGTTGACTCTCCGTTCAGCTGTTGCAACTTTATCACTTAGGTCTCCATGACCTCATTCACAAGACGGTCAAAATGTTTCCCTAGCATTCTTGACATAAAACAGTCATTTAAAAATAGGTCATAAATATAGTTTCTATAACGAACTCTCGTCTTTCCACATTATTCCACATCAATCCACATTACTTAATCCCAGTCCAATCATATGTATTCCCATCGTCCTTCATTCATTCTCATCCAATCACATCATTTTCCATCTTTTCACATCTTTTCACATTTATACTCATCACATCTCATCCACTCGCATCTACCCATCTCCACATCTCATCACATCACATTCATTCACATCTCATCCATTCATATCTACCCCGATCCACATCTCATCACATCCATTTCACCTCACATCTCATTCATTCACATCTATCCTGATTCACATCCCATCACATCTCATCCATTCACATCACATCTCATTCATTCACATCCCATCACATCTCATCACATCTCATCCATTCACATCACATCTCATTCATTCACATCTATCCCAATTCATATCCCATCACATCTCATCCATTCACATCACATCTCATTCATTCATATCCCATCACATCTCATCCATTCACATCACATCTCATTCATTCACATCTATCCCGATTCACATCACATCACATCACATCTATTCACATCACCTATCATCCATTCACATCTATCCCAATTTACATCATATCCATTTCACATCACATCTCACCCACCATTCACACTTATCCCGACTCACATCACATCACATCACATCCATTCACATTCATCACATTCATTGTATTCCCCTTCCATCACATACATTCTATCCACATTACATCACGTCCACATCTATCCACATCATATCTCATTCATTCCATCCACATCACATCCACATCATATCTCATTCATACACATCCCATCTCATTCATCCACATCCATCCAATCATTCACATGCACGACTATCCACATCTATCACTTCACATCCACATATATTCACATCACATCACATTTCATACACATCTCTTTACATCACATCACATCTCATCCACATCCACATCCACATCACATTCACATCCACATCTCTTTACATTACATAACATCTCATCCACATCCACATCACATTCACATCCACATCCCCTTACATCACATCACATATCATCCACATCCACATCACTTTCACATCCACATCCCTTTACACTACATATCATCCACATCCACATCACTTTCACATACACATCCCTTTACACTACATTCTTTCACATACACATCCACATCCATTTACATCACATTCTTTCACATACACATCCACGTCCATTTACATCACATTCTTTCACATACACATACACATCCACATCCATTTACATCACAATATTTCACATACACATACACATCCACATCCATTTACATCACAATATTTCACATATCCTCTCATCTCATCATTCACATCCACATCCATTTACTTCACATCTCATCCACATTCATTTTCATCACACCACATCCTATCACATCCCATTCAGATCTTATCACATCCATTCACATCCTATCGCATCCCATTTACATCTTATCAAATCTATTCACATCCTATCACATCCCATTTACATCTTATCACATCTATTCACATCCTATCACATCCCATTCACATCTTATCAAATCTATTCACATCCTATCACATCCCATTTACATCTTATCACATCTATTCACATCCTATCACATCCCATTCACATCTTATCACATCTATTCACATCCCATTTACATCTTATCACATCCATTCACATATTATCGCATCCTATTCACATCTTATTCCCATTTAGTAGTTTTTCCTACTTCGATAGTGATAATGGAACTTTTTCTAAATTTCTACCAATTGTTTGGCTTAGATAAAGGTTCTTTTTCTCGACGACTGTTTCCATATTCTTTCTCAATTTCTCAAATGAATTATATTCAATATTCCTCTTTTGAATAAAAGAATTCATGGGATTTACAAAAATCAATTCTACCCATATTTCCACTTTTGATAAATATTCATAAATTGAATTATACTAAAAATTTCTCTTTTTCTCATTTAATTTATTGGATCTCAAATATCATGGGAATTCCTCTTTTTACATTCAATTGCTTGAATTCTAAATGTCATGGGAATTCCTCTTTTATCATCAAATAAATTTATCTATCATTCCTCTTTTCTTTAATAAAAATATCCATTAATTCAATATGCCAAGAATTTCACTTTTGCTATTTAAATGATTGAATTCCAAATGTCATGGGAATTTCTCTTTTATCATTTAAATATTTCTCATAAAATATCAATTAATTCCAATATGCTAGACGAGCTACCTACATGGATGCCTAATATGTAACTCAATCGAGCTTACATAACCCATGGCATTCATGTACATCAACGATGACATCACAAGAAAAAAAATCGTTTTTGTAGATTTTTTTTTTATGTAGCTCGATCGAGTTATGTAACTTGGTCAAGTTACATTAATTTTTTTTTAAATTCAAAAAAAGTAAAAAATGTTTTTTTGTATAGCCAAGCTAGCACCCTTATGTTGTAGTTTCATAATTTGTTATATGCATTATTCTCTTATATTTATATATCATCCCATTTTAGTTCTATATCTAGAAGTGCATCATTTCTCCCTCTCTGCACACACACACATTTACCTACATAATACACACACTCTCTGCACACATGCACACACACACACACTCACTCACTCACATTTACCTACATAATACACACACTCACTCACATGTACCTACATAATACACACAAAACATGCACACACATGCACAAACTTATGTAAACATGTCTTTTTGTTTCACTAATGTTTTGTCCCTTTTGGTCTCTATTTTCTTGGGAGAACTTTGGCTTGGACATTGCAAACAAATGTGCTTCGATGATGACTAAACTTTGCAAGAGTGAGGGTGGGATCCACTTATACATACTTGAAAATTTTGGTCACCATCAGAGCACATTTAGTTACAATGTGCATGCTAGATGCCTGGTTTTCAATATGTTGTAACCTTAGAGAACCCCCACAAAATTGGACCTTTAGCTCGCATATTGCAACCAATAATGTTGGGCCTTTGGCTCGCACATTGCAACCAATAAGCTCTAATGGTGACCCAACTTTGTAAGAGTGAGGGTGGATCCACGTATATACACTTGTAAAGTTTGGTCACCATCGGAGTACATTTGATTGCAATGTGCATGCCAGATGCTTAGTTGTTATTGTGTCGTGGCCTTAGAGATCCCCCTCAAAATTGGGCCTTTGGTTTGCACATTGCCACCAAATGTGCTCTGAATGTTACATTATTGGCCCTCTATGGTCTATTGGGGATGCCCGTCCGACCATTGTGCCATGCTTGCAATTAGTATCGTGAGTGATGTCATATTAAATACTACATTGTAAGTGCGATTGGCATATGCTTTGCAGGTCTATGCTATGTATGCTATGATTGGGTGATGCCATGTGTACGCATGCTAATGTTGTTGATATTGGTGTTTAATTACCTCACCTAACATGTTGACTTGTTGAGTATAGGTGATGAGTACGAGGATGCTGAATGAGGCATTGTACTTGTGCGAGGGTCACCCAACGAGGTGTTGCACACAGGCATGAGTGTGCAAGGGTCACCGAACAAGGTGTTGCACATGCGAGGGTCACCGAACGAGGTGTCGCGCAGGTTTTATCATGTGCATGGGCGTTTACATCGCCTCGACATTTATGAGTTATACTTCATTATTTTTGGTTAGCCGTGTGCCATTTATTTGTACTCGAATATTTATGTACACCGATGTGCATGGGTGTATTGCATGTAAACTAGAGCTTCACTATTATTTTTGGTACACACTAGATGTGTGTGAACATCCTCTACAAGGATTGGTCATTTTTGTAAAAAGTAAAGACCCCTTTTTTTGGCAAAAGCTTCACGTTGGCTCAAGGGCTATTTTGGTAATACATGATTAAAATACCCATGTCGTGCAAGGAGCCAGAACACATGAGGGGGAGATTTAACCCAATCCTTTGTTGATGGTGATGTCGTCTAAGTTCTGTTTTCAAGTCTATGGTTTTATCTCATGTTTATTTTCATATCCATGCTTAATACGTTTGAATCTTTTATTTGTATGGAGTTGATTACTAATTATTAATTTATGCGAGCACTTGTGGTACTTTGATTCTCTTGTGTGGCAAAGATCTTGACAGTGGTATCAGAGCCAACCACACTCAAAGAGAAGGCAAAAAGCTTAAAAATTGATGGAGAAATTGGGCAAGAGACTTCCATGAAGGGCAAAGGCAAAAAACCAAAGACAAAAGCATTATCCAAAGGTCTAATGCTTGTATGGTTTGGCAAAGCAATCATGAAGATCAAAAACCACCTGTAGGAGGCCTAAAACCATGCCTACATGTGGAGAAAGTGGTTTTCCTTCAGCAGTGCATCTCACTCAGATTCGTCTATGTATAGATGTAATCAGTGTGGAGAGAAGCCCTAGGAACAGATGTAATCAATGTGGAGAGAAGCCCTAGGAACAATCTTCAGCTTCTGCAAAGGTCCATCATCAAGCGAATCCATAATTGATGGCTCTTCTTCCTTCCCTAGCCCCCCACAATTTACGCTGCGCCGATTATGTGAGAGATTAGGCAAACAAAGCTTAATCAAGCTTAAGGCTTAAGCATATCGAGTCTTTTCAACCCTTTCAAATCTCAAACCTTTGAATTTCAAACTCTTCAAAAGCTTTAAAATTTTCAAACCTTTTGAATCCCCTGCAAGCCTAGAGAAGGCCTCGCATACACACGGAGCCTCGGGCTAATTTTTCTGAAGGCATGTAGTAGAAAATTTCAAATTTGCTGAAATTAAATTTTTCTTGCCAAGGAGGGGGAAAATTTTAATTGTTAAAGCTTCGAAAATTCATTTTGCAATTTTGGACAAATCAAAGGCTTCAACAAATTCTCCGCGGTTGAGCAAGTGTGTGTGGATTCCAATATCTCTCGATGGTATTGTCCAAGAGAATACGAGCATCATCGGTGCGCTTGAATCTCAAATCGACTTGACTCTTTGCAAATTTCAGGTTCAACGATAAGTATTATCATCATTTATCATCTTTATTGAATTATTTTTATAATTAATTAATCAATCTCTCTATCTCTCGACTTCATTACCTCTTTACCCCCAACTGTGGAGGAGCGGTTGCTAGCTCTTCAAGCTCAAATTTTAGAGGAGAGGGAAAAGAGGGAGAAGTTGGGAAGGAGGTTGAGAAAGAGGAGTAGAGGGGCGGAGTCTGATTCAAGTGATGAGATTCGGCATACGGTGGAAGCTACCCTTAGAGCCCAGGAGTCTAGAAAGGGAAAGAAGATTAGTCGGAAGGCCTTTTCCTTCCAAAACTAAGGACGCCAACCTAGTTATCTCTTGGCTCAGTCATTTAGATGACTACTTTTTTAGGGAAGACTTCTCTGAAAAAGATAAAGTCAAATGTGCTCTGCTAATCATCTTATTGAAGGAGCTGCGTTGTGGTGGAATGTTACCAAGACAGGCCATCATAAGCCTCGTACTTGGAAAGAGTTCCAAAAGGCAATTAAGAAAAACTTTTTGCCACCACAATAATACAAGGCCAAGAGTAGACAATAGTGGGATGGCTTGCATCAGTTGTTTGGAGAAAGAGACCGTTCAAATGTATGTGGACAAGTTTTGGCAAGTTCTCCTACAACTCAAAGCCATTGAGAAAGTGTATGAGAAGGACCAGAAGAGGAAGTTTATAGCAGGTCTGAAACCTCGCATTAGGGTCGAAGTGAACATGTTCCATCCGTATTCTCTTAGTTCAACAATCTCTTTAGCCATTAACTATGAGAAGAAGAATAATATTCTGAAGGAGAATCGTGTTACCCAGGAATCTAATCCCTTTAAATCTCAAAAGCATGTTTCTTCATCTAAACCTTTTAACAAGACTCATGGATGGCACCACAACTTTGGTCGGTTCAAAAATAAAGAAAGCAACGAATCGAAAAACAAGAAGACCGACAATCTTCTGAAAAATAAAGAGGAGCCCAAGCGTCAAATCCGGTGTTTCAAATGCAACAAGGAAGGCCATGTGGCATTTGAGTGCTTGGAGAAGAAGAAGAATACACCAAAAGCTAGTGTCAACATGATCGAGGAGGACGACAACAATGACTATCTTCCTGAGCAAGAGGGTAACTCTGAAGACAAAGATCTCTCAGACTCGAGGTAAGCCTAAATCTTCACGGGCTAAGTCTAAATCTTCACGGCCTAAGTCCAAACCACATATGTTGTTGAAAATGAAAGGAAAGATTAAGAATGAATCTGTCTCACAGTCTTGTATGATGACGGGAGCACACACGATTTTATTTCTGAAAAGATGGTAAAGGCACTTAATCTTGAAATTACTCCATCTTGTTAGTTAAGTCTGCTTTTCAAAACCAGAAATATAACTGCACCAAAGAAGTAAGGAATTTAACAATATCACTTTCACCTTATGAGGAAAAATGAACTTTTTTGGTTGCACCATTGCAAGGCGTAAATGTAATACTTAGCATTCCATGGCGACACCAATACAACCCATATATTGATTATGACACACATTCCTTGTTCAATGATCAGCATCTGTGTCTAGGGGATGATGGAAGACATGACTGCACCTTTCCTTAGCCACAACTAGGCTAAGAGAGCACTGAGGAAGAGGGAGAAGACGTTTCTCGTCTTTGTGAATGAGATTATTGCTCATGAACCACCTCCCAAGGACACCTCGCATGATTTCTTCCTTTCTCAGTTTTTCGATTGTTTTCTTGATGACCTACTCCCTGGCAATATACCTCCCTGCAAGGCACCTTATAGAGTGAACCAGATTGAGTAGAAAGAAATCTAGAGACAGATAGAAGACCTTTTAGAGAGGAAACTAATCAGGCCTAGTAGTTCGCCCTACGGAGCTCCAGTTCTTCTAGTCAAAAAGAAGAATGGAACCTACCATCTATGCATTGACTATAGAGCCCTGAATAAAATCACAGTAAAAAATAGCTATCCTATTCCTCGAGTGGATGATCTTCTTGATAGATTGCGAGGAGCAAAGGTATTTAGTAAAATAGACTTGAAATCCAGATACCACCAAGTGAGGATGGTAGAGGAAGATATATACAAGACTACTTTTAGGACACAAACGAGTCATTATGAGTTCTTAGTGATGCCCTTTGGACTCACTAATGCTCCGGCTACTTTTAGCTGCATGATGAACCGCATCTTCCTCAAATATCGCAACTATGAGTTGTATCTCAATCCTGAGAGAGGAGCTCTTTCTTTCAGACAAAGATTGAATACCTTGGTCACATTATTTCTATTGATGGTATTCGTGTGGACCCCAAAAAGATAGAGACTATAGTAACTTGGCCGAGACCCAAAGAGATTAATGAACTCCGATCATTTCTCGATTTGTGTAGTTACTATAGACGTTTTGTGAAGAGTTTTGCTTACATTTCTCATTATCTGACTTTTCTTTTAAAGAAACCAAATAAGTATGTGTGGACTGATAAACATGAAAAATATTTTAATGCCTTAAAAGAAGCACTCACTAAAGCACCCGTTCTGCAATTACCAAACTTTGCTAGACCTTTCTTTATTGTTGTAATTGGTGCTAGTGGTATAGGCACAGTGTGTTGAAATATACAAGTGAATAGGGTGTGTGCGGGAACAAGCCCTTAGCAAGAGGATGTAAAAGAGAATCTGTAAATGAGTGAGAAGCTATGAAAAGGTGAGAAGTATCTACTGGGAGAGAATAAAGGGTAGCATGAGAAGATTTAGGAGGTGTGGAGATATTCTGGGAAGAGGTGAAGAGAATCAAGCAAAAGAGGTGGAGTGAATCAAGGAGAGATTAGTGGGATTAGATGCTTGGATGTAAACTCTATAAATTGAGGCATTGGCCTAATGAGAATTTGCTAGTTTTTTATTATCCATGCCTACATTAAGCTATCAGTTAATTGCTCACTCACATCTTAATTATCATCTAATCTCTTTTCTAATGATGTTGATTCTAGCATTTGATCTACCATAGCTCATCACATTGCTGCAAATTTAACATGGTAGTAGAGCCTAGCTTAGAATCCATCAAATTTATGAGCCCATTATCTTGCTAATCATCTAGCTAATCAAGATTAGTAGATAATCAAGTTTTACCTCTTCTTTTCAAAGAGCTTCTGTACCCCCAGCTGGTGGAGGGGCTTGATCTCCCTCCAGGCTTAACAATAGGCTTCAAGCCTTGTGCTTTAGCCCAGCTAAATGAATCGCCAAACCGCCTTCTGCAACTACAGAATTTTGCGAATTTGTCGGTGCCTTTTTTTTGAAGTAAATCTGAGATCTTGTCTGCACCAGATGCAATGGCTCTAATTCCTCTTGGTTGTCCTAGGGGTTTTCAAGGGTTCTCTACAAGTTGGTGAAGACAATTTTTGATTTCATTAAGTCTACAGTGAGATCCAAGCTCTCGATCAAATCTGTAGGTGGCTTTGGTAAAACACAGGTTAAGCATTCAATGTTTGGTCAAATCTTGTGTTTCTTGGCTTAATCCTCTACTAGACTAACTGCTATTGATGGCCTTGAAAGGGGTTGAGCTCATTTGAACTCTAAGGCCCCAGATCTAGACTCCCCGCATACTCTGTTTTTTGCACACAAAATAGAGGATTAATTTAATAATCAGTGATTAATCAACACTAATCACTATATTTTGGTGTAATGGAGGGTTCAAATTAACCATTGCCTGTCTACAGATCCCTATAACTTCATATTACAATTTGGAGATGGTTTGATACTCCAACCATTCAGTACAGATTTGTTACCCTTAGTTTAATGTAATTTTTGGTGAATTTATGCTGATAAATTCTGTTGTAATCATCACCTAAACACCAGATTGAGTTGTAAAAGGGTAGACACTGCCCTTGAATCTTGAAAATGGATCAAGAGGTAAGACCCCCTTCACATCATCATGAGTATAACACAAGAGATAGCCAAATTTAATGGGGAGTAGTTTTATACATGGCAAACAAAAACCATGTCTCTGCTCCATGAAGAAAAATCTATGGGGGCTAGTTGAGAGAAGAGATGAATGCCCAGAGGTGAGTGGGAAAAATGAGTGGAAGAGCAGGAATGAGAAAGCATTAGGACTTATCGCACTCAGTTTAAATGATGAAATCATTCATCACATCACAGGGATACAATGGGCAAAAGATGCATGGGATGAACTCAATAAATTATTTGGCACTCAAGCAAAAAATTCAAAGATAAATTTGTTAATGCAATTCTACAAACTAGATATGAAGGAAAGTGAACCTTTAATCACACACTTGAATAAATATAAAAGCATTAAGCAACAATTGTCAGCCACCATTGGCAAAAAGATAGAAGATGATGAGGCACTAGCAGTGCTTCTGAAGAGTGTGGACAAAGGTAAATATGAAAACATTGTAGCAACATTAAAGAATGTACCTGAATTGAAGCTGCACGAGATAGAAGGAGCTCTACTAGAGCAAGAGACCAGGGTCAAAGGTAAATATGAAAACATTGTAGCAACATTAAAGAATGTACCTGAATTGAAGCTGCACGAGATAGAAGGAGCTCTACTAGAGCAAGAGACCAGGGTCAAAGAGAAGAAATGGCTGGACTCAACAACTGTGGAGAAGAAAAAGCATTCTTCACCCGAGGAGGATTCTCTCGAGGATGAGGACGAGGAAGAGGCATAGTAGGAGGAAGGACCTTCACTTGCCACAACTATGGAAAGCCAGGACACATGGCAAGAGACTGCTACAGCAAACCCAGTGGAGAAGGAACGACATCGGCAAACTTCATGGAGGCTCCTAAGGAAGTGGAGTCAGATCATCTTTTCTGAGAGTGAGAGAGAGAGAGAGAGAGAGAGAGAGAGAGAGAGAGAGAGAGAGAGAGAGAGAGAGAGTAACCCAACAACCCAATGTAACCTGCCCCAATAGAGTAAAACCACCTCTGAGCCATCGATGATGTAGGCCATGTGGTAGATGTATGTGTGAGCACTTTAGTCAAGGTCATGGGCACTTGTAGTAGCCTTAGACACATACTTATATTTATTATTGGGTAAAGTCATCATGTGTAAACCTTAGAAACTTGGGACAAGGTTATTTATATGTACATCAAAATCTCAAAAGTGGAATAGGTGCTATTTGTAGCTGTATGGGGGGACTAAAATTGTGAATATGACTACATGTGTGGGAGAAGGAGCCACACACAGATTGCACCCAATGCTTTTGTTTATGTGTTGTTGAGTATTTTTTTCTTCTTATGTTATGTTATGGTGTGTTGATTTAAGGTGTGCAAGCCTTGTTTATTTGAGTTACAAGCTCACGTAATTACTTGGAGATAAGATTCTATTTTTGAGGTGCACAAAGCTATAGCCACTTGTTAGCACTTACCAAAAACAATACCTCCTTTGAGAACAACCCCCCCTACACCAACACATGCACCACTGCATGTCCCTATGGCTAATGCCAATTTTAGACGGGTTTAGTAATATCAGTTGCATAGCCAGTCCCGGTAGGATGCCAATGCACCAATTCCCGCATACTAAAGATTGGGAAAATCAAAACTGATATTTTTGGTTTTCAAGCTGGCGAATTATTACTTTTGCAACATACTTGCAAAAAGATGAAACACCCATGCCACGAATTGTTGAGAAATTGGATAATTTATCGTAATCGATTAGTAAACATGCTGGTTGATTGTATTCTTAAGAACGACAAAAAATCATTGTAGGACTAGCGGGGCTAGCAATATTGTACGTTAGTAATCGAGTTATTGCTGGGAATAATCGAAATTATGACTAAAAGTAAAGATGCAAGAGTAACTATTGATTCCCTTCATTCATAGTGGAAACGTTTCGATACTATTGGAAATATACCAGACTACTCCGGACAACAAAACAAGTAGTCGAAGAAGTGATGTCACTTCAAAGGACTTTATAATACGGTCAATAACTCCCTCCATTTTCAACTAGGACTCGCTTTAGCCGCTTTAGGAGGTGTAGAAGTTGTAGTTTTCTGCTACCTTTGTAACTAACCGATTCCACATATACACAGTTACAAATATTTATAAGTGTGTATATGTGGATGCCACCCTCACTCTTACAAAGTTTGGTCACCATCGGAGCACATTTAGTTGTAAAGTACATGCCAAAGGGCTAATTTCAAGGAGGCTCTCTAAGGTCATGACATTGGAAACCATGCAAATGGAATGCACATTACAAGAAATTGTTCTCTGATGGGTGACTAAACTATACAAGTGTGTATATGTGGATGGTCACCCTCACTCTTGCAAAGTTTGGTCACCATTGGAGCACATTTATTTGTAAAGTGCAGGCCAAAGGTCCAATTTTGAGGGGGCTCTCTAAGGTCATGACACACTAAAAACCAGGTAAATGGAATGCATATTGCAATCAAATGTGCTCCGATGGTGACCAAACTTTACAAGTGTGTATATGTGGTTCCTGCTCTCACTCTTGCAAAGTTTGGTTACACCATCGGAGCGCTTTTAAAAGCAATTTTCGGGCTAAAGGCCCAATTTTGAGGGGCCTCTCTAAGGCCATGACACATTGAAAACCGAGAAAATAGCACGAACATTGTAACCAAATGTTCTCTGATGGTGACCAAACTTTTTAATTATGTATATGTGGACCCACCCTCACTTTTGCAAAGTCTAGGCACCATCGGTATCAGGATCTTTGCCACCCAAGAGAATCAAAGTACCACAAGTGCTCGCATAAATCAAGAATTAGTAATCAACTCCATACAAATAAAAGATTCAAACGTATTAAGCATGGATATGAAAATAAACATGAGATAAAACCATAGACTTGAAAACAGAACTTATACGACATTACCATCAACAAAGGATTGGGTTAAATCTCCCCCTCGTGCGTGCTGGCTCCTTGCACGACATGAGTATTTTAATCGTGTATTACCAAAATAGCCCTTGAGCCAACGTGAAACTTTTGCCAAAAATAGGGCTCTTTACTTTTTACAAAAATGACCAATCCTTCTAGAGGATGTTCACACACATCTAGTGTGTACCAAAAATAATAGTGAAGCTCCAGTTTTCACACGCAATACACCTGTGCACATCGGTGTACATAAATATTCAAGTACAAATAAATGGCACGTGGTTAACCAAAAATAATGAAGTATAAGTCATAAATGTCGAGGCGATGTAAACACTTATGCACATGACAAAACCCGCGCAACACCTCATTCGGTGACCCTCGCGCGTGCAACACCTCGTTCGGTGACCCTTGCTACATGCTCATGCCTATGTGACACCTCATTGGGTACGACGCCTCATTCGGCATCCTCGTACCCATCACCTATTGTGAGATCCCTCTTCCCCCTCCGCGCATCGGGACTCCCGATAGACTAGCAGCAGGCGGAAGCAGCCCCCTCATGCGAGGGGCAGGGTTTCTCACTCGGGGCCTCGCCCTCGAATGTCTGGGCACAAGACTAGGCTGGTGGTCACTCCGAAAATCGAAACCGGGAAAAATTCCCATGCCCGAAAAGCGGGGACGATTCCACCTTTTTGAATTTTTCTTAACGAGTTTTCTAACGAGATCAAAATCTAAACTATCCTCCACCTGAATTAAACCAGATAGAAGGAAACTATTACTGATATAAATTGATCATCTGAGCAATTCAACGCTTTTTTTCTAATCAAGATTAGGCACAGCCGTTGATCCACTCAATCGAGAATTTTATTCTCAAGGAATTAACTATCTACTCGAATCCTATCGTAATCCTAAGATTTTTCAGTTTGATTATTAAAACTCCATGATTCCAGCCTAACCCCATCCGGCCCATGGATTAGCCACCACCCTACCACTGGAATCGGTGGAACCAAACAAGTACTCACCAACCCATAATTGAAATGTCTTTCTTAACTTTAGCTTTAGAAAACAGATACGCACATACTCTTTAAAACTTTAATAAAAACAATCATTGACAAACAATTTATTGGTTACACATGTCATACTTCAAAATTTCATTGAGTCTTTGTTTCTCACAAAACAGTATCACTCTGGACTCTCCGTTGAGACCAGCGAGTCAACAACGAGATCCAGTGATAGATTACAATAACATTGGTCTGTCATACAATATCTTCCTCGACATACGAATGGGTGTCCTTGGCACTACGAGCCCGTGCATCGCCTGGTTAGAACCCTCTAGGATCCTCCTTAGGTGTCCTGGCACTTCACTCAGGGACCGCTTCGTCGTCCCTCGTCCATCGTATCGAAAGCGCACCATTTTAACCATACCGAGGCTGGTCAAGACCTCGGTAGGCTTTGCCACGTGAGCTGTCCCTCGAACACTCCCCGCCAGCTATTGCAACCGAACTTCCCTTAGATAAACATATATGCCAAATGCTCCCTCCAACATTCTGGCATAAGACAGTCTTTTAAGAAAATAGGGTTTCTATGCAAGTTTTGTTTTGATTTTGTTTGAAAACCATGAATAATCTTAAATCCATATCCCAATACTTCTAGATCCAGGTCTGAATTCCAAACAGAATTCCTTGAATTCTGTTAACTTGATCCTCAGATCAAAATCAAGAGTCTTAACTAAATTCAGATTCGGTGGGTGTTTTGAGTACATTTTCCCCGAACTGATCACATCGTCATTGACAAAGGAATTAGGTCTTGGTCAATAGTCTAAATCAGAGTTTAGGTCTGGAAGAGTTCTTCCTAAATTATCTTTCTCCAAAGATACTATTTTCTTTTCTAAATTTCTTTCGACAAATATTTGTTTACAGATTTCTAAAACATGGATTTCTTAAGAGAAATAAAATAATCATTTATCTTGATCTCTGACTTCGATAGTTTAATTGAATTTTCTCATTACCATCTTAGTGAATATGAAATGGTAGAATTTCCTCTCACATATTATCTACCTATTCATTTTTCCAATTCTTACGAAATTTAAATAGAGGATTAAAGAGAACCCTTATTTAATTATAAAGATTCAATATGCATCTAATTATGCATAAAATCTGATTCTGATGAAAGTCACACTTTTATCATCATTTAAAAAATCATTTATGGTAAAAATCACTCTTTTAATTAAAAAAAATCTTCTATGCATATATTTATGCATGAAAATCATTTATGATGAAAATCACACTTTTAGTATAAAAAAATATCTTCTATGCATAAGTTTATGCATAAAAATCTTTTGTGAAAGTCACACTTTTAGTATTTTAAAAAAAATCTTCTATGCATAAGTTTATGCATAAAAAATCTTTTATGATAAAAATCACACTTTTAGTATTAAAAAAATATCTTCTATGCATAAGTTTATGCATAAAAAATCTTTTATGAAAATCACACTTTTAGTATAAAAAATATCTTCTATGCATAAGTTTATGCATGAAAATCATTTATGATAAAAATCACACTTTTAGTATAAAAAAATATCTTCTATGCATAAGTTTATGCATGAAAATCATTTATGATGAAAATCACACTTTTAATATATAAAAATATCTTCTATGCATACTTTTATGCATACAAATCAAATATGATAAAAGTAACACTTTTATAATAAAAATTATATCTTTTATGCATACTTTTATGCATGAAATTCAATTATGATAAAAGTAACACTTTTATAATTAAAAAAATCTTTTATGCATACTTTTATGCATAAAAATTAAATATGATAAAAATAACACTTTTATAATAAAAACATAATCTTTTATGCCTAAAAATTCCATTTTGATGAAAGTAACACTTTCATAAGAAAATTATTCCTTTGTGCATAAAAATCTATTTTGATGAAAGTAACACTTTCATAATAAAAGAAAATTATTCCTTTATGCATAAAAATCTATTGTGATGAAAGTAACACTTTCATAATAAAAGAAAATTATTCCTTTATGCATAAAAATAGCAATAATCAATAAGCAATTTCTATGCATGAAAATGACACTCTTAGAGTATAGAATTGATAGGAATTACTCTTTTAGCTAAAAAATTTCACCATAACCTCCTTTGTATGGCTGACCATTTTTTAATTTTTCCTACTTGATTTTGTCATAAAAATTGATTCTAATTGATTTAAAGTAATCTATACTACTCAAAATTCACTTATACAAGAGAAAACATTATAAAAGTTTTAATTCCATCCACTATTACTTAGCTAGGATAAAGAAAGGTTGATTTACTAGAGAAGAGAGGGGAATGCCATCCACTATTACTTATAAAAGTTTTAATTCCATCCACTATTACTTAGCTAGGATAAAGAAAGGTTGATTTACTAGAGAAGAGAGGGGAATGCCTTTTTGTAATGAGGCATAACATTATTTGCAATTTTTTAGAAGACATAAAGCATAAAAATCATTTAAAATCATAAAAACCATAAAATCTCCTGTGGTGGGTAGGCCATGCAATCTGAAGATTTCTTTGAGGAACACTCTGGCCACATCCACTGTAGTGTAGGTTTCTTTTACTGAGATCAGATGGGCAACTTTGGTTAGTCTGTCAACTACCACGAAAATGGAGTTGTAACCTGATTACACTGAAGGTAATCGAGTAATAAAATCCATACTGATACATTCCCACTTCATCTGGGGGATGTCCAATGGATGTAACTTCCCAGGCATTTTTATTCTTTTAGCTTTGACTTTCTCGCATATGTCAGACATTGACGTACATGATTCAGTACATCCTTTTTCAGACCAGGCCAAAAGAAGCTTTTCTTTACAGACATGTAGGTTTTGATGAAACCTGGATGTCCTACTATAATGCTGTCATGGGCTTCATTCAGAATTTTTTCCTTGGTTCCCTCATTATTGTTGGGAATGCATAGCCTGCGATTATAATACATAATGCCATCATCCAGGCTGTACCCTTGAACTTTGTTCAACTCCTGCGGAGTTTTGCTTTCCTGCATAAGTAGGGTAGCAATAGGGCCAAAGAACCTATCCTGCATGATCTTCTCTCTTGCTTCAATAATTAAGGGATTTGATATTACAGTAATTGCAAGCAAGGAGGCTTTTCTGCTAAGGGCATCTGCTACCACATTCTCTTTGCCTGGGTGGTACTTGATTTCAAAATCAAATTCCTGTAGGGTCTGCATCCACCTTCTTTGGCGCATGTTGAGATCCTTCTGAGTGAAGATCCACTTTAAGCTCTGATGATCTGTCAAAGTGAATCTTTGTCCCATTAGGTAATGTCTCCACAACTTGAGGACATATACTACTGAAAGCAATTCCAAGTCGTGGACAGCATAATTCCTCTCATGCGTTCTGAGCTTTCGAGATTCATAGGCCACTGCATGACCTTCCTGCATGAGTGCACCTCCCAGGGCAAAACCACTTGCATCAGTTACTACCTCAAAGGGTAGAGAAAAATCTGGCAGCTTCAGAATGGGACTGGTTAACAAGGCGGTCTTCAGCTTATCAAAAGCACTCTGGCACCTGGCAGACCACTGAAATGGGATATTCTTTTTGAGAAGGCTAGTTAGAGGGGAAGCTATGAGAGCATACTTTGGTATAAAAATTCTATACCAAACCAGTCAATCCCAAGAATCCTCTGACTTCTTTCACTGCCTTTGGTTCCGGCCAATCTATGACTGCTTGGACTTTTGCGAAATCTGGAGAAATTCCATCTTTGGATACCAAAAAGCCCAAGTATTCAACGTGGTTGGCAGAGAAAGTGCATTTGCTCTTTTTAGCAAAGAGTTGATGCTTCCTTAGAATCTCAAGAACTTTTCGGACATGAGTCTCATGGTCAGCTGCATTCCTTGAGTAAATCAGAATGTCATCAAAGAAAACTAGAACAAAATCATCCAAGTATTCTCTGACGATGTCCTGCATTAGGCGATTGAATGTAGCTGGGGCATTAGTTAATCTGAACGGTATGACAGTAAATTCATAATGCCCATTGCGAGTATTGATGGCTGTTTTTGGTATATCTTGATCATTGATCCTGATCTAGTAATACCCGAATTTGAGATCTATTTTTGTGAAGACCTGGGATCCATTTAGCCTGTCCAAAAGCTCATCAATTCTTGGGATAGGATACTTATTCTTAACTGTCCAGCTGATTTAGACCTCTGTAGTCTACATAGAGTCTAAGCGTTCCATCTTTCTTTTTCTGAAAGAGAACTGGCGCACCCGAAGGTGAAACACTGGGTCTTACAAACCCTTGTTCTAACAACTGTCTAAGCTGTTCCTTGAGTTCAATGGCTTCCGGAACTGGCATTTTGTACGTGCGTAGGGCTATTGGTTGAGCTCCGGGGGTCAACTCAAATCACATGATCTACTTCCCGGATTGGAGGCATTTCGGTTAGCTCTACGAGGAATAGATCATCAAATTCACTTAACAATTCTGGTTCTTTAGGCTTAAGCTTTGACTCTACTGGGTTCATTTTGACAACATAAATTTGTTGCTTTTTCCTAAGTCCTTTCAACAACCTGGAAGATTTTACTAACTGAAGGTCTGGGGATCCAGAAACTCCAGTTCCTTGAACTTTATTCCCGTGAAGGTCATGGAAGGAAATGGTTCCATTGTGATAGTGTATGTCAGCTTGATTTTTGTGGAGCCAATCCGTTCCAAGGATTCCATCAAAAACTCCCAGAGGTAAACTTTGAACTGACAATTGGTCACATTACCATCTAGATTGAATTGGATAAGGTCTGTCTCATGGTGAGTGAAAAGAGTCTTCCCACCACTGGCCAATTTAACTTGCATAGGTTTCCCTAATTTTTGTTCTAAGACTAGCTTACGCAAGCATCCAGGGGAAATGAATGAATGAGAACTGCCAGAATCAATCAAAAGCTTAAAAGGCTTACCCTAATACTCTGCTGGAGTATGGATGACAGAGAACTGCTAGTTAGGCCCTTGATTTTCAACTGCAGCATAGATCTACCCTCTTTCCTCTTCTACTACATCTGAAATTGTGACTGCTCTGGCTGCTGCAGTCTGAGGTGGAACTCTTTCTCTTTGGTTGCCCTAGTTCTGGGAAGGAGTTCTAAGGTTACTCTGGACAGAGGCAAATGGCTGAGCTGGAGTTCTTCTAGGGTTTCCCTAGCTTCATTATCACCATTCCAGTTATTAACATCATTATTGGGATTCGTCCCATTCATCCTCATTGTGGCTTTATTCAACTTATCTTCTTTCAACCAGAATTCAGGAATCATTATCTTTCAATCAGAATTCAAATCAACTCATCAATTCTCAACCAGAATTCTAAAATCATATCAATCAGCATTCGAATTCATCATTTGGATAGCATTTTTGCTTATAATTTCAAAGTCTTAGATTTACTCGTGTATACTGCCAGTAAAGAGTTGCAGTTATACCCTCGATATATACGGGTAGTCATGGTCCTTGGAATTATAAGGTAAATGCCATCATGTCTAGGCCTCAAGCAGGTCAGGGCTTCCATACAATTGCGGTACTTCCATCTGAAGACCCAATTACGTATTTATGAATCTTCATTCTGAATATCATTTTGTATGAATTTCATCACACAATTCCAACCTTTTATTGCTACTTCATAAATTTTTGACATTTATGGCTTCTCGGTTGATCCACTTTAGCCAATTCGCTCTGATACCGCAGCTGAAAGATCCCTACACATCCCATCTCATTTATCCACATCCATCCAATCATTCACATGCACGACTATCCACATCTATTCATACTTCACATCTATCACTTCACATCCACATATATTACATCACATCTCATCCACATCCATATCACATTCAGATCCACATCTCTTTACATTACACCACATCTCATCCACATCTATATCACATTCACATGCACATCTCCTTACATAACATCACATCTCATCCACATCCACATTACTTTCACATCCCACGTCCCTTTACATTACATTCTTTCACATACACATACACATCCATTTACATCACATTCTTTCACATACGCATCCACATCCATTCACATCATATTCTTTCACATACACATCCACATCCACTTACATCATATTCTTTCACATCCACATCCATTTACTTCCCATCTTATCCTTTCATATATCCTCTCATCTCATTCGCATCTCATCATTCACATCCACATCCATTTACTTCACATCTCATCCTCATCTCATCATTCACATCCACATCCATTTACTTTTCATCGCATCCTCATTCATTTTCATCACACCACATCCTATCACATCTCATTCACTTCTTATCACATCCCTTTCACTTCTTATCACATCCCATTTACATCTTATCACATCCATTCATATCCTATCGCATCCCATTTACATCTTATCGCATCCCATTTACATCTTATCATATCCATTCACATCCTATCGCATCCCATTTACATCCTATCACATCCATTCACATCCTATCGCATCCCATTTACATCTCACATCCTATCGCATCGTATTTACATCTTATCACATCCATTCTCATCCCATCATATTTTATTTAGTAGCTTTTTCTACTTCGATACCGATAATGGGACTTTTTCTAAATCTCTATTGCCAATTGCTTGGCCTAGATAAAGGTTCTTTTTCTCAACGACTACTTTCATATTCTTTCTCAATTTCTCAATTGAACTATATTTAATATTCCTCTTTTGAATAAAAGAATTCATGGGATTTACAAAAATCAATTCTACCCATATTTCCACTTTTGATAAATATTCATAAATTGAATTATATTAAAAATTCCTCTTTTCCCATTTAATTTCTTGGACCTTAAATATCATGGAAAGTCCTCTTTTTGCATTTAATTATTTGCATTCCAATGTCATGGGAATTCCTCTTTTATCATAAAATAAATCTATCTAAAATTTCTCTTTTCTTTAATAAAGTATCCATTAATTCAATATGCCAAGAATCTCACTTTTACTATTTAAATGATTAAATTCCAAATGTCATGGGAATTCCTCTTTTATCATTTAAAGTTTCTCATACATAAAAAATATTTATCTAAAATTCATCTTTGAATTTAAATAAAATATCCATTAATTTCAATATGCTAGGAATTTCACTTTTTTCATTTAAATGATTCAATTCTAAATGTCATAGGAATTCCTCTTTTATCATTCAAATAATTATCATGCATGAAATAGTAATTATGGTAGCATAACTATCTTTTAACCTTAAATTCAATTTATGGATTTATCTCATAATATTACCATAATTTACAAGCATATAAGTATAAAAAACCATTTTCTTAACCTCTAGCTTCACAAGCCTAGAGTTTTATTTGTGAATTAAGAATTTCTCCATGAGAAGCATCAATTGAATAGAGAATTGGTCATAGGAATGACCATTCTTTGGGAGAGAGAGAGATAAACATAAAAGCATTCTATTTTAAGCATAAATGTAAAGTTTTCTTAATTATTCATTACAACACTTAAGAAAAGCTTAGTTTGTCCTCCACTTAAAAAACGCGAGATGTCCTCATCTCATAGCTGGAGGACAAACTCTTTCCCTTAAGATCCAACTGATTCTAGGCATCCTTATAGTCTAGTCAACCCAACAGAATCCTAGGGTAAAGATCCCTTCATATAGAACTCATTATCAAATAACAATCCATTTGGAACATATCATTTATATCCTTAACACAACAATGGTCCATTAGACCGAAAATTCCATCTGAGCATTCCTCCATGGGAATTTCAGTTATGCAGGTTTTTAATTTGTCATCCCTTAACTTGATCCACTGGGTCAAGTGTTAACAGTAGTAATCTGTCAGCACAATCCACTAATCTTGTGGTGATTTACTGAAGTCATTATCACCATTCCAGTTATTAACATCATTACTGGGATTCGTCCCATTCATCCTCATTGTTGTGGCTTTATTCAACTTATCTTCTTTCAACCAGAATTCAAGAATCATTATCTTTCAATCAGAATCCAAATCAACTCATCAATTCTCAACCAGAATTCTAAAATCATATCAACCAGCATTCGAATTCATCATTTGGATAGCATTTTTGCTTATAATTTCAAGGTCTTAGATTTACGTGTATACTGCGAGTAAAGAGTTGCAGTTATACCCTCGGTATATACAGGTAGTCATGGTCCTTGGAATTATAAGGTAAATGCCATCATATCTAGGCCTCAAGCAGGTCAGGGCTTCCATATAATTGTGGTACTTCCATCTGAAGACCTAATTACGTATTTATGAATCTTCATTCTGAATATCATTTTGTATGAATTTCATCACATTCCAACCTTTTATTGCTACTTCATAAATTTTTGACATTTCTAGCTTCTTGGGAGATCCACTTTAGCCAATTTGCTCTGATACCAGCCAGCTGAAAGATCCCTGTCCCCTCCGCGCAACGAATTCGGGGGTGCTAGCAAAGGGCAAAGCCTCTCACTTGGGGCCTTGCCCACGGATATCCGGACAAGAGACTAATCCCTCGGTTCTTCCAAAACTGAACCCGGAATAACTTTCCGGACAAGAGACTAATCCCTCGGTTCTTCCAAAACTGAACCCGGAATAACTTTCCTCAACCAAAAAGCACAGGCGATTCCTCCAGGATATTTTTGCTCTAACGTAGTCAAGGTCATTACTAACCAAACTGATCCGACCAAACCTGTAAGTCACTTGATCAGATCAAGGAAGAAACTTGCACTTGGATCATAGAGACCAACGCTTTTTCCCTCATCGAGAGGCACAGCCGTTGATTCTTTTCCATAGAACAAGACTATCCGGGATTTACTTCATCTATCGTACCATAACAGAATTGAGTCTCATCTTTGGGATCCATCAGTCTAGCCTAACCCCATCCAGTCCCATGGGTTAACCAACTGCAACCACTATAGTGATGGGATCCATTTTAGAATTTGGTTAGGTTTTGTCATGGGTACCAGGGAAAAGAGTTCCCAGGCCCCCTAGCCGGATCTTCATGCAAACTTCAAGCTAGTCACACCACTTACACACCCAATACGAAACTGCTTTTTTTCCACAGATTCAGTTGTCTTTAAAAACAATCTTTTAATGAAACCATAGTATCACTTATCATAATCCTCTAAAATATCCGGTTGAATTCTAATTTCCAATCATTCCTTCATCGATGTACCTATGGCATCGTTAGCAACCAAAACACTCACCACATGTCCACTCATGGGCCTTTTCAATAGTTCCTAGAAAGCTCATAGTACCCGGAAATATATTCACTTATAAAAATCTAGATGGACTCTCCGTTAAAGATCAGCAAGATCAACCAACAGATCCATATAAAAAAGCCATGGACTCATCCGTTTTGAGGACCAGCAAGGTCAATCAACCAGATCCATGCCTGAATTCAGAAAACAACTCTTACTTCTTGTTCCAATATCTTCCTTGACGTACACCTGGGTATCTTCGGTGACCTAGAGCCCAAGCAACGTATAGTCAGCACCCTCTAGGATCCTTCGCACGTCACCTAGCGCTTCACTCATAGGCTGCTTCCGTGGTCCCTCATCCACCGTACCGAAAGCTCACCATTTAAATCGAACCGAGGCTCGTCAAAACCTCGGCCGACCTTGCTATATGCGAGATGTCCTCCGTTGACTCTCAGTCAGCTGTTGCAACTTTATCAGTTAGGTCTCCATCCCACGACCTCATTCACAAGACGATCAAAATGCTTCCCCAGCATTCTTGACATAAAACAATCATTTGAAAACAGGTCATAAATGCAGTTTCTATAACAAACTCTCATCTTTCCACATTGTTCCACATTAATCCACATTACTTAATCCAAGTCCAATCATATGTATTCCCATCGTCCTTCATCCATTCTCATCCAATCACATCATTTTTCATCTCATCACATCTTTCCACATTTATACTCATCACATCTCATCCACTCATATCTGCCCATATCCACGTCTCATCCACTCGTATCTACCCATATCCACGTCTCATCACATCACATTCATTCACATCTCATTAATTCATATCTACCCCGATTCACATCACATCACATCCATTTCACCTCACATCTCATTCATTCACATTTATCCCGATTCACATCCCATCACATCTCATCCATTTCACCTCACATCACATCTCATCCATTAACATCTATCCTCCCAATTTACATCACATCCATTTCACATCACATCTCATTCATTCACATCCCGATTCACATCACATCACATCTCATCCATTCACATCCCATATCATTCATCCATTCACATCTCATCCATTCACATCCCATATCATTCATTCACATCTATCCCGATTCACATCTCATCCATTCACATCCCATATCATTCATTCACATCTATCCTGATTCACATCACATCACATCTCATCCATTCACATCTATCTCAATTTACATCATAACACATCACATTCATTCACATCACATATCATCCATTCACATCTATCCCAATTTACATCATATCACATCACATCCATTTCACATCACATCTCACCCATTCATACTTATCCGACTCACATCACATCACATCCATTCACATTCATTGTATCCTCATTCCATCACATACATTCTATCCACATTACATCACATCCACATCATATCTCATTCACACATCCCATCTCATTTACCCACATCCATCCAATCATTCACATGCATTTACCCACATCCATCCAATCATTCACATGCACGACTATCCACATCTATCCATACATTCACATCTATCACGTCACATCCACATATATTCACAACACATCACATCTCTTTACATCACATCACATCTCATCCACATCCACATAACATTCAGATCCACATCTCTTTACATCACACCACATCTCATCCACATCTATATCACATCCACATCCACATTCCCTTACATCACATCGCATGTCATTCACACCCACATTACTTTCACGTCCACATCCCTTTACATTACATTCTTTCACATACACGTACACATCCATTCACATCACATTCTTTCACATACGCATCCACATCCATTTACATCATATTCTTTTACATACACCTCCACATCCAATTACTTCCCATCTCATTCTTTCACATATCCTCTCATCTCATTCTTATCTCATCATTCACATCTACATCCATTTACTTCACATCTCATCCTCATTCATTTTCATCACACCACATCCTATCACATCCCATTCACTTCTTATCACATCCCATTTACATCTTATCACATCCATTCACATCCTATCGCATCCCATTTATATCTTATCACATCCATTCACATCCTATCGCATCCCATTTACATCTTATCACATCCATTCACATCCTATCGCATCTTATTTACATCTTATCACATCCATTCTCATCTTATCACATCCCATTTAGTAGCTTTTTTTATTTCGATACGGATAATGGGACTTTTTCTAAATCTCTACCAATTGCTTGGCCTAGATAAAGGTTCTTTTTCTCAACGACTATTTTCATGTTCTTTCTCAATTTCTCAATTGAATTATTTTCAATATTCCTCTTTTGAATAAAAGAATTTATGAGATTTACAAAAATCAATTCTACCCATATTCCACTTTGAATAAATAATCATAAATTGAACTATACTAAAAATTTCTCTTTTTCCCATTTAATTTCTTGGACCTCAAATATCATGGGAATTCCTCTTTTTGCATTTAATTATTTGCAATCCAATGTCATGGGAATTCCTCTTTTATCATAAAATAAATCTATCTCAAATTTCTCGTTTCTTAAATAAAATATCCATTAATTCAATATGCCAAGAACTTCACTTTTACTATTTAAATGATTGAATTCCAAATGTCATGGAAATTCCTCTTTTAACATTTAAATATTTCTCATACATAAAAAATATTTATCTAAAATTTATCTTTAAATTTAAATAAAATATCCATTAATTTCAATATGCTAAGAATTTTACTTTTTTCATTTAAATGATTAAATTCCAAATGTCATAGGAATTCCTCTTTTATCATTCAAATATTTCTCATGCATGAAATAAATGTATCTAAAATTTATCTTTGAATTTAAATAAAATATCCATTAATTTCAATATGCTAGGAATTTCACTTTTTTCATTTAAATGATTGAATTTCAAATGTCATAGGAATTTCTCATTTATCATTCAAATATTTCTCATGCATGAAATAAATTTATCTAAAATTTATCTTTAAATTTAAATAAAATATCTATTAATTTTAATATGCTAAGAATTCCACTTTTCTTATTTAAATGATTGAATTCCAAATGTCATAGGAACTTCTCTTTTATTATTTAAATAAAATTATCATAATTTTATCTTTTCTTAATTATTTAATTATACATAAACCTTAAAAATTAGTTTTCCATTGAATGTGATGAAAATCATTCTTTTAGCCTAGGATATTCAATCCTAGAATATGATAGGAAGTCCTCTTTTCACGTTATGCATAAGAATAAATTATGTATTAATTTCTTAAAAATTTTACCATAGCTCCGCTGCTATTATTGATAAAATTAATTATTATTTTTAAAAATAATAAGACATAGTAATGTAATTATGATAGCATAACTATCTTTTAACTTTAAATCTAATTTATGGATTTATCTCATAATATTACCATAATTTACAAGCATATAAGTATTAAAAACCATTCTCTTAACCTCTAACTTCACAAGCCTAGAGTTTGATTTGTGAATTAAGAATTTCTCCATAAGAAGCATCAATTAAATAGAGAATTGGTCATAGGAATGACCATTCCTTAGGGGAGAGAGAGATAAACATAAAAGCATTCTAATTTAAGCATAAATGTAAGCTTTTCTTAATTATTCATCATTACAACACTTAAGAAAAGCTTGATTTGCATTATAAACACTTAATTAAGAAAATTCTCAAGCTTAAGAGAGGTTGAGAAGTGAAAACATTAAAAATAGTAGAGAAAAACCATAAAATTACACTTTACCTCTTGTTTTTGCTTGCTTCTCTATCATAGAAGAAGTCCCCACCCAATTAATTGGTTTGTGTGTTGAAAGGAAAGCTCCAAGGATGGTTGAAGAGAGAGAGAGAGAGAGAGAGAGAGAGAGAGAGAGAGAGAGAGAGAGAGGCTCCACTCTCTCCAAAAGTAGAGGATTTTTAAGGGATAATAAAAAATATCAGTATTTTAGTATAATACTGGCATGGTATAGTTTACACATTTTTTTACAAAACACTAAGGATCTATTTATAGGTGAGGAAGACCTCTAACCAGGTCCAACTAGCTTCTTGAAATTTCCAGGTTCAATTTGGCTGAATTTGGACTTAGTTTGGCTTCCTTTTGATTTGGTTTGATCTAGGAGAGATAGGAGAGTGAAAAATATCACAATTTTTTTGAGTTAAAAACTCCACCGCATGTGTGAAATATGCGCCTCCTTGAAGTCCCCCCTTCTCCTTACCAAGGTGTCAAAAATGTATCATTATACCAAAATATCTCATTTTTTTAGTAATATCTCATAGTTTCTTACTAATAAACCTTGTACTGAGCCAACTCTTCATCTTATGTGGGCATTTACTCATTTTTGGGTATTTTCTCTTATTCATTGGATTTATCTCCTCCCCACACTTGGATTGATCCTATTGACCCATAGGAACCTTAATTGGCCCATAGGAACCTTAATTGGACCATAATCCTATTGGCCCATAGGAACCTTAATTGGACCATAATCCAAAAATTTCTAAAAATCTAGACCCTTAGGCTAAGGTCCTTTATACACATTTTCAATCAATTCCAATTGCACATTGGAAAGTTCTTTTTGAATTTCTGTTTCACGAAAAACCATTTTAGATACTAGGAGGATTTCTATATCCAAAAATATCTCAATTCTGGACTACCTCCCTCTAGACATTTTCTCTCTCCAGGCCAAAACAGGATCTTTCTTCTATTTCAGAGAGGGAAATAATTACAAGATCAGAAGGGGAGGTTCTTACTCCTTTACACCTCAAAAGCTAGAGGGAGAAATCTTACATCCTACCCCACTTAAAAAACGCGAGATGTCCTCATCTCGCAGCTCGAGAACAAACTCTTTCCCTTAAGATCCAACTAATTCTGGGATTCTTTATAGTCTGGTCAACCCAACAGAATCCTATGATAAAGATCCCTTCATATACATAGAACTCATTATCAGATAACAATCCATTCAGAACATATCATTCATATCCTTAACACAACAATGGTCCATTAGACCAAAAATTCCATCTGAACATTCCTCCATGGGAATTTCAGTTATGTAGGTTTTTAATTTGTCATCCCTTAACTTGATCCACTGGGTTAAGTGTTAACAGTAGTAATCTGTTCACAGCACAATCCACTAATTTTGTAGTGATTTACTGAAGACATTATCACCATTCCAGTTATTAATTCTCAACCAGAATTCTAAAATCATATCAACCAGCATTCGAATTCATCATTTAGATAGCATTTTTGCTTATAATTTCAAGGTCTTAGATTTACTCGTGTATACTGTCAGTAAAGAGTTGCAGTTATACCCTCGGTATATACGGGTAGTCACGGTCCTTGGAATTATAAGGTAAATACCATCATGTCTAGGCCTCAAGCAGGTCAGGGCTTCCATACAATTGCGGTACTTCCATCTGAAGACCCAATTACATATTTATGAATCTTCATTCTGAATATCAATTTGTATGAATTTCATCACACAATTCCAACTTTTATTGCTACTTCATAAATTTTTGACATTTCTGGCTTCTCGGTTGATCCACTTTAGCCAATTTTCTCTGATAACAGCTGAAAGATCCCTGCCCCCTCCGTGCAAGAAATTCGGGGTGCTAGCAGAGCGGAAGTAGCACTTCTTGCGCAGGGCAGAGCCTCTCACTCGGGGCCTCGCCCACCACCACGGATATCCGGACAAGAGACTTATCCCTCGGTTCTTCCAAAACTGAACTCGGAAAAACCTCCCTCGCCCAGAAAGCACAAGCGATTCCTCCACGTAGTCAAGGTCATTTTACTAACCAAACTGATCCGACCAAACCTGTAAGTCACTTGGTCAGATCAAGGAAGAAACTTGCACTTGGATCATAGAGACCAACGCTTTTTTCCTCATCGAGAGGCATAGCCGTTGATTCTTTTCCATAGAACAAGACTATCCGGGATTTACTTCATCTATCGTACCATAACAAAATTGAGTCTCATCTTTGGGATCCATTAGTCTAGCCTAACCCCATCCAGTCCCATGGGTTAACCAACTGCCCAACCACTATAGTGATGGGATCCATTTTAGAATTTGGTTAGGTTTTGTCCTGGGTACTAGAGAAAAGAGTTCCCAGGCCCCCTAGCCGGATCTTCATGCAAACTTCAAGCTAGTCACACCACTTACACACCCAATACGAAACTGCTTTTTTCCACAGATTCAGCTGTCTTTTTTTTCACAGATTCAATTGTCTTTAAAAACAATCTTTTAATGAAACCATAGTATCACTGATCATAATCCTTGAAAACATCTAGTTCAATTCTAATTTTCAATCATTTTTTCATCATCGGTGTATCTATGGCATCATTGGCAACTAGAACGCTTACCACCTGTCCACTCATAGGCCTTTTCAATAGTTCCTAGCTCATAGTACCCGAAAATATATTCACTTATAAAAATATAAAAAGACTCTCCGTTGAAGATCAGCAAGATCAACCAACAAATCCATATAAAAAAGCCATGGACTCATCCGTTAAGGACCAGCAAGGTCAATCAACCAGATCCATGCCCAAATTCAGAAAATAACTCTTAATCCTTGTTCCAATATCTTCCTCGATGCACACGTGGGTATCTTCAGCGACCTCCCAGAGCCCGAGCACCGTATGGTCAGCACCCTTTAGGATCCTTCGTAGGTCACCTAGCGCTTCACTCATAGGCCGCTTCCTTGGTCCCTCATCCACTGTACCAGAAGCTCACCATTTAAATTGAATCGAGACTGATCAAGACCTTGCTATGCGAGACATCCTCCGTTGACTCTCAGTCAGCTGTTACAACTTTATCAGTTAGGTCTCCATGACCTCATTCACAAGACGGTCAAAATGCTTCCCCAGCATTCTTAACATAAAACAATCATTTAAAAATAGATCATAAATACAGTTTCTATAATGAACTCTCGTCTTTCTACATTGTTCCACATTAATCCACATTACTTAATCCAAGTCCAATCATATATATTTTTATTGTCCTTCATCCAATCACATCATTTTCCATCTCATCACATATTTTCACATTTATACTCATCATATCTCATCCACTCGCATCTACCCATATCCACATCTCATCACATATTTTCACATTTATACTCATCATATCTCATCCACTCGCATCTACCCATATCCACATCTCATAACATCACATTCATTCACATATCCATTCATATCTACCCTGATCCACATCACATCACATCCATTTCACCTCACATCTTATGCATTCACATCTATCTTTATTCACATCTATCCTCCCATTTACATCACATTTTATCACGTCTATTTCACATCACATCTCATTCATCCACATCCCGATTCACATCACATCACATCTCATCCATTCACATCTCATATCACTCATTCACATCTATCCCGATTCACATCCCATATCATTCATTCACATCTATCTGGATTCACATCACATCACATCTATCCCAATTTACATCATATCACATCACATATCATCCATTCACATCTATCATAATTTACATCATATCACATCACATCCATTTCACATCACATCTCACCCATTCATACTTATCTGACTCACATCACATCACATTCATCACATTCATTGTATCCCCATTCCATCACATACATTCTATCCACATTACATCACATCCACATCATATCTCATTCAGACACATCCCATCACATTTATCCACATCCATCCAATCATTCACATGCACGACTATCCACATCTATCCATACATTCACATCTATCACTTCACATCCACATATATTCATATCACATCTCATCCACATCCACATCACATTTAGATGAAAATCATTCTTTCAACCTAGGATATTCAATCCTAGAATATGGTAAGAAGTCCTCTTTTCACGTTATGCATAAGAATAAATTATGTATTAATTTCTTAAAAATTTTACCATAGCTCCGCTGCTATTACTGATAAATTTTAATATTTTTGAAAAGAATAAGACATAGTAATGTAATTATGATAGCATAACTATCTTTTAACCTTAAATCCAATTTATGAATTTATCTCATAATATTACCATAATTTACAAGTATATAAGTATAAAAAAACTATCTTCTTAACCTCTAGCTTCACAAGCCTAGAGTTTGATTTGTGAATTAAGGATTTCTGCATGAGAAGCATCAATTGAATAGAGAATCGGTCATAGGAATGATCATTCTTTGAGGGAGAGAGACATAAACATAAAAGCATTCTAATTTAAGCATAAATGTAAACTTTTCTTAATTATTCATTACAACACTTAAGAAAAGCTTGATTTGCATTATAAACACTTAATTAAGAAACTTCTCAAGCTTGAGAGGAGTTGAGAAGTGAAAACATTAAGAATAGTAGAGAAAAACCATAAAATTACACTTTACCTCTTGTTTTTGCTTGCTTCTCTATCATAGAAGAAGCCCCCAACCAATCAATTGGTTTATGTGTTGAAAGGAAAGCTCCAAGGATGGTTGAAGAGAGAGAGAGAGAGAGAGAGAGAGAGAGAGGCTCCACTCTCTCCAAAAGTAGAGGATTTTTAAGGGATAATAAAAAATATCATTATTTTAGTATAATGCTGACATGGTATAGTTCACACATTTTTTTACAAAAGACTAAGGATCTATTTATAGGTAAGGGAGGCCTCTAACCAAGTTCAACTAGGTTTTAGAATTTTCTAGGTTTAATTTGACTGAATTTGGACAAGATTTGGACCTAGTTTGGCTCCCTTTTGATTTGGTTTGATCCAGGAGAGAGGAGAGATAAAAATATCACAATTTTTTTGAGTTAAAAACTCCACTACATGTGTGAAATAGGCGCCTCCTTGAAGTCCCCCCTTCTCCTTACCAAGGTGTCAAAAAAATGTATCATTATACCAAAATATCTCATTTTTTTAGTAATATCTCATAGTTTTTTACTAATAAACCTTGTACTGAGTCAACTCTTCATCTTCTGTGGGCATTTACTCATTTTTGGGTATCTTCTTTTATTCATTGGATTTATCTCCTCCCCACACTTGGATTGATTCTATTGGTCCATAGGAACCTTAATTGGACCATAATCCACTTGGATTGATCCTATTGGCCCATAAGAACCTTAATTGGACCATAATCCAATTAAGAACCCTTAGGCTAAGGTCCTTTATACACATTTTCAATTAATTCCAATTGCACATTGGAAAGTTCTTTTTGAATTTCTGTTTCACGAGAAACCATTTTAGATACTAGGAGGATTTTTATATCCAAAAATATCTCAATTCTAGACTACCTTCCTCTAGACATTTTCTCTCTCGAGGCCAAAACAGGATAAAATAGGATCTTTCTTCTATTTCACATAGGGGAATAATTACAAGATCAGAAGGGGAGGTTCTTACTCCTTTACACCTCAAAAGCTGGAGGGAGGAATCTTACAAAGGTTTACAAAAAATAGTTATACTTTAGTCTATGTTGTTGAAGATAGTCGAGGTAATCATACAACACAAGTTCTTTGTGCATGTACACATACTGGATTAAAATCTACCTGATATTTTTCTTCCCTTCTACAGTTCTAAAATCCTTCACTCTACCTTTCCATGCTCTGCAGAAAATTGAGTCTTTGATCTTTGCTTCTTTGCCCTAGTTGATTGCATCAAAACCCACCTCCCTTTTGATACAATACGCTTTTGCCAATACCCAGTTGTTGCAAAAATTATGTTGGCATTCTCAATAGAGTTAATATAAGAATCAGGTTGATGGGGCAAAGAACTCACCTCCCTTCTTTGATCCTCTGCATTTGGCTCTATGTAGTATTTTGCACAAGCTCAGTGATGGTTTTTGTTGCCATTCTTAAGAGCATGAGACAATAAGAGATGGTAGAGTGTAGAAAATTGAAGAAGCTAGAGGACAATGTTGTTCAAGCAAGAAAACCAGTTTAGGAGGAAACTTTTTTTGTGTCTTTGATGATATAACTGCACTTACAATAGAATAATCTTGCCAAAATCGAAAAGGAACTCTTCATTGAATGCGAACCGTTGTATATTCAATAAAATATGATTTTTATTTCTTCTTTTTGTGAATTTTACTTTGTTTTTTCAATTTCCCCAACATTACGTTGGCCTTTCTCTGATTGGTGGAGAGGGATTTTTCATTTTGGACAAAGGTCCCAAAATGAGCTTCGTTTTTCCCTAATGTAGTAGTTAGGTTAGCACTTACTTTTGTAGTCATTATATGATGTTATTTTAATGTTGTCTGGTGGCTAAGACTAGAATAGCTAGACTAGCACTCTTATTTTGTAGTTTCATGATTTGTCCCATATATTATTCGCTTATATTTAAATACATCATCCCATTTTAGTTACATAGAAGGATATCATTTCTCTCTCTCCTTGTCTCTCCAAGGCTCTCTCTCTCTCTCTCTCTCTCTCTCTCTCTCTCTCTCTCTCTCTCTCTCTCTCTCTCTCTCACACACACACACACACCCTTAATGATTTATCTCTTTTATTTTGGTTACAATGTGCATGTCAAAGGACCAATTTTCAATGTGTTATGGCCTTAGAGAGCCCCTGCAAATGCCATATGGAGCCTGCTGACTCTAATGTTCAGACGCTAGCACATTCTACCACTTCCCCGCAGGGCCCACGTCATTGGAGAGGCTACTGTGCATGATGATATCTCAAAGAACAGTGACTAGTTCGATGAGCAAGAGCATGTCGAGGCTACTGTGCAAGATGATATGTCACATGTTAGTGACCAGGTGGATGAGCAAGAGCATGTAGAGGCTACTATGAAGGACACCCCTGACTTGAATGGGGATTGCCATATAGAGCCTGCTGACTCTAATGTTCAGATGCTAGCACATGCTACGACTTCCCCGCTTGGGCCCATGTCATTGGAGAGGCTACTGTGCAGGATGATATCTCAAAGGTTAGTGGCCAGCTCGATGAGCAAGAGCATGTTAGTGACCAGCTCGATGAGCAAGAGCATGTTAGTGACCAGGTGGATGAGCAAGAGCATGTTAGTGACCAGGTGGATGAGCAAGAGCATGTAGAGGCTACTGTGATATCTATTATAGTGCCTCCTCTCTGCATACAAAGACCCGCTTGTTAGTGCTGGATCTGAATGCCTTTTCTTGAAAAGATATAGGGTCACATATCACTGTTGCTAGGGGAGGAGTACCGTCACAAGGAGTAGCAATACCATAAAAACCTGCAGGATCAAGTCAGTACAGGGTAGAAAGGACATGGAATTAAATTTGCACAACATCCAACAACATGCTCCACATCAGGGAGCAAATCCAAATAGACAACAGGGGTTCTATAAGACTAAGCCAAAATTTGCACACCACCACCACTATACTAATCCAAGTATAACATGGATAATGAAAAGTTAGCCAATACACAATGATGACCAACTCAACTTTATAATGAATACTTTACAAAAACAAAACAAGTAAGGTGTCAAGATTAGTATTTTCAAAGATACCAAGCCTGCATACAACATTTGGCCTATACCTCATAAGGCATGGCTTCCTAGACTCATGGATCGACGGGGGGACAAGTAGTAAGTCTTAGAGATAGCATCCACCAAAGGCATGTCAAACTTGATCTCTCTAACAAGGTTGACACACCCATGTTGTCAAGCAAGGTATAGTGTTGGGGATTGTCTTTGTTTTGTTCGAATAGTACCCTATAATCACATAAGTGCCTCTCGCAAATCTGTTTCCCCATGAATCTCTGAGAGATTTCTCAGTCAAATACCTTGTCTTAACACATTTAAGAATACAGAAGTCCACACCATCATTCTACTCCTCTATATTCACAGCATAATTGTCTCCCTCAAAAATGCATTAGGAAGTGAATGGGGTCTTCTTGGGCCCTTTAATTTGCCCAAGCCTAATCAAGGTGATTAAGGAATAGCCAAATGGGGGGTTGCCATGTGGACTGAAATGTTGGGTTTTTAAGAGAAGTGTAAGAGTGGTCAAAGGGTGCACTTTTTCCCCCAAAAAGGGGGGAGGGGCAATTTTCCAATTTTCGGACCTCCATAACTTCTACATACAAGCTCCGATTTGAGCGGAGATTATAGATCTGTGATCTACGCAACAAGAGCTTTCCATAGATATGTTACATGATATGGTTTTATCAACTAGATTTTAAATTCTATTTTCCCCCCAAAATTCAAATTCGAATAAAGTAGCCGTTTTGAAGCTTCTAATTAGAAAACATTTCTTCTTAAGAGAAAAGGTTTGACTCCCTTAAACTGCCAAATAAAAGGGCCCAAGGAGCCTTCCATTGAGGTCCTAATGAGCTGACTAAGCATATCATGTCCTCCTTCGAACATAGCATAATCAGCCAAAGCTTAATCTGCTGTGGTATCTCATTTCCCAACTATGGTTTAAGTGTAATGTGTTCCCATTTTTTAACATATGCCTTGTTGTAGCAAGACCTCCACTACCTTTTTATGCAAGCATTGCAAAAACATGACAGCCACCTGGTCTTCAATTGAGTAACATCATGACGCAAAAACCCGCAAATGCTATGCAAGGATCGAGAAGACCTGAACAGTCTCACGTCCCCATGCTTTTGACTTGTCTACATCGTCGGGCTTTATTAGCCAAAAAGTCATGTTTATGTCAGGGCCTACTTTCGTTGACTGAGCATTGGAGCTAGATGCACCACGTGACATTGTTTTTGTCAAAAAGTCTGTTTCATATTCCCATTCTCTTTCATCCTCTATTTGGATCTCAACTTTTTCAAGAGTACCCAATGCGTACAATGGCACACTTGGCCCTCTGACAATTCTTAATGAGGGCTATTTGGAAACTTGCGAATCTTGACTATCCTGTTTTATGTAGTTTGTTATGTCCTTGTGTAACTCAAGTTGAGCCGTTAAAGTGTTGATATGATTCTGGCTTTATCATGAGAGAAGAGCATTCCTCCGTATGAGGTTTTGAGAGATTGTTTTAATCTTGTAGGGAATTATCGAAGATAGGGCCATACAAAGAGCATCGTAATTTCTTGATTGCACCATTGCATTATTCCATGGATATTATTCTTGGTATGCCATTCTATCACCAACACAATCCTAACATTGACTACCACACTCACACTATGCAATCCATACATAATGGTGTATTGATTTCTCTTTCTAGTGATTCTTCACTTGATGAACCTTTTCCATTGATTACACATACACAAGGTAAAATAGCACTTTGGAAGGAAAACAATGCATACATGATAGGGCCATACAAAAAGCATCGTAATTTCTTGATTGCACCATTGCATTATTCCATGGATATTATTCTGGGTATGCCATTCTATAACCAACACAATCCTAACATTGACTACCACACTCACACTATGCAATTCACACATAATGGTGTATTGATTTCTCTTTCTAGTGATTCTTCACTTGAACCTTTTCCATTGATTACACATACACAAGGTAAAATAGCACTTTGGAAGGAAAACAATACATACATGATTTATGTGACAAAGGTAGATAAAGTCAATCAAATGCCAGCAATGCTTTCTTGATTGTTTTGCTAATTAGTATCCACCTGGCTTACCTCCATCTTGCCTTAAGGATCACAAAATAGAACTCATATTAGTATTCAACCACCACATCATGCACCTTATAGACTTTACAACAATGAGAAATTCATTGTTGTCAAATTAAGAAATTGCTAGATAAAGGTTTAATTTGACCTAGTAGTTCACCATTTAGAGCCCATATCTTGCTCGTCCAAAAGAAAAACAAGACCTGTCGAATGTGTGTAGAGTACTATGCATTAAATAAAGTGATCATAAAAATTTCTTATCTTATCCCTAGAGTTAATGATTTGCTTGACAAGTTAAAAGGTGCCAGTGTTTTTAGTAAAATAGATTTAAAATCAGGATATTATCAAGTGCATATGGATTCTTGACATTTAAAACAACTATTTTTTGCACTCAATTTAGTGATTATAAAATTCTAGTAATGTCCTTTAGCCTTACAAATGCACCATCTACATTTGTTCGCATAATGAATAGAATCTTCTTAAATCACCAAGATTTTGTAATTATCTTTTTTTATGACATTCTTGTTTTCAATCGCTTTGAAAAATAACATGAGGATAATTTAAGAACTCTTTTTAGACTTCTAAAAGAGAACCAACCATATGCAAACCTTGACAAAAGTTATTTCTTTCAAATTGAAATTGAATATCTTGGACACATTGTTTCTACTGATGGCCATGTTGACCCTAAGAAGATAGCAACTACTAGAGACTAGCCCATTCCTAGAAATGTCAATGATGTGAGATCTTTTCTAGGACTCTCTGGCTTCTATAGAAAATTTGTGCAAATTTTTTCTCTCATTACCTTACCTTTGACTTTAGTACTAAAAAAAGTAAAATATTTTATGTTGGGGAGACAACTAACAAAAGTCTTTTGATCATCTCAAACATCTTTTGACTCATGCCCCAATCTTACAGCCACCTAATTTCGCTTGACCCTTTTTCATAGTTGTCACTCTCATGCTAGTGGATCTGGTATAGGAGCTACTTTAATGTAAGATGACCATCATTTGAGAGTAGAAAGTTAAAGCCCTCTAAGGTTAATTATAGTACCTACAATAAGAAACTTTTGACTGTAGTACATGCTCTTCGCACATGTGGAAACACTAACTTATGGATTCAAAATTCTTGATAAAGACCAACTAACAGAGCATTAGACACCTTCTTAGTCACATTCTCGCTGATGCTTTGAGTCATAAACCATCAATAAATAACATTTCTATTGTTCACATTCAATCTTTTGATGCTATGCGTGACACATGCATATGACCTTGGTTTGTCAAATGTATGGAATGCACTTATGCATAACAACTACTTGCCTTTCAATAGTTACTCTTGTGCTGATGGTTTTTTATTCTGTGAAAAAAGGTTATGCATTACTACAACCTATAGAGAGTTTTTTTACAAGAAATGCATGCACACCGTATATAGGACATCATGACATGCTCTCTACTTTAATTACTTGTAAAGGAAACTTCTATTGGCCTAACATGAAAAAGGATATAGCAAATTTTGTTTCCGCTTGCATTGTTCAATGTGTTAAGCATTATCACACGGAAAACCATATAGTCTTTTAATGTCCTTGCTAATTCCAAATGGTCCATGGGAAGAAATTTGGATTTCATTATGGAATTTCCTACTACTTCGTCACATAATGATATGATCTGGACCATAGTAGATAGATTTAACAAACAAGCATATTTTGTTCCATAATGATATGATGTGGACCATAGTAGATAGATTTAGCAAACAAACATATTTTGTTCCATGTAAGAAAACATTGCTTGCTGCTGCTAAGTTGTTTATTAAAATTGTTTTCACTCATCATGGTTTTCCTAGACTCATTATTTCTGACAGAGACTCCTACTTTTGCAATCATTTTTGGATAGCTTTATTCTCTAATTTAGGTACTAAATGGACTTCAATTTTTATTTTCATCTTGAGAGCAATGGCCAAACTGAGACCACTAATAGCAATATCATGGATCTTCTTATAATCTTATACTATAACTTCTGCCTCTAATTGGGATGAGCAAAGCCCCCTTTGAAATCATCTATGGTAAAAAGTTATATATCCCCTCTATGATTGGAACATAGGTTCTAGTTACTAATAATCTTGCTTGTGCCATACCCATAACTTGGTCCAAGTCACTTAGTCTATTCAAAAATCTAAAGAAAGATATGCCAACAAAGCAGTTAATAAGAAGCAAACACCTATGAAATTTCAAGAAAATTTTGATTATATCTAGTTATGAATTGAGAAACGCAGACTTAAGAGCATTGAAAAGCACCCCAAACTTAAACTCGCTCCATGACTTTAAGGGCCATAAATAACATTCTTGAGAAAATTAATGGCAATTCCTTTCGAATAGAAATTCCCTCTCATTGGCGTACACACTACTCTTTTTATATCGTTTTACTATGCCCATTTAAGGGAACTCTTCGAGTTTATTGCGTTCTAGATGACTTGTCCCTTTTACAAGAAGCTCCGAAATCTCTGTCCCCATATTAGTCATTAACCATGGCCACACCACAACCCGTATTGGTACTATTTATCATCGCTACTTGACTAAGTATAAAAATCACTCTATTGAGGAAGCATAGTGGCTCCCAAAACCATCATTGTTTGCCTATCATGCCCTGATTATTACTACTTATTATTTATAGTTACCTTGATTCCAGTTTCAAGTATACATACTCATTGATTATTCCAATACACTGTGTACACATACTCGCCTATATTGAGACAGTGTACATATATCCACTCCTGTGCAAACTCACCGATTGTTTAGCATCACACTATCAAGTCCGTTGTGTGTAGACTCGCCAATTGAAGCAACATGTGATGTGGGAAGAAGACTCACTAATTGAGGCATCTTCCTGAGCTTTATGATCCACTAAGACAAGTGCATTTTAACCCCGATTATGTTATAAAAATAAAAATTATTGAAATGGTATTTTTGTGATGTGTTTCATTTATCATGGATATTTATTTTTGATTATTTGCCACATAGTTAGTGACTTATACTGATAAGATACTGAGTGCATTGTGTTGGGTAGATAATTAGTGGATATAATATCTAGCATGTGTTTTGTATAGTAAATCAATGATGGTAGGGCTAGTGCACGCAACTTGATGAGGGTTGCACATGTGTGTACATTTTTGGTGACATTATATTTTTCTTACAGATTTGTGGCTGTTATCATTCTAGATTTCTAGCTATCATTATTTTGTGGCTAAATGGGAACTAATTACATTTGCTCATATGGTTTATTTACCCTTAGTAGGTTCATGGACCAATTTATTTAAAGTTATAACAAGGTTCATACATAAAAGCTTAGACTTTTCTATTTTTAAGAGCAAGGCCCAAAGAGGAGTGTAAAAACTATTTTTGTCTCACAAGTAATGCAAAAATTTATTTAAATACACTTTCTTGAAAGTGTGAGCCATGAAGCAAGTGGGGGAAATTTAACCCATTTTGGTGTTGTGCATGTTTTCTTTTTCTTTGTATATTGTAGTAAGCTGGATATATTTTTATGCTATGATTTTGAACAAGAAATGAGAGAGAGAGAGAGAGAGAGAGAGAGAGAGAGAGAGAGAGAGAGATGGGGATTATTTTAATTATTTTTATGTAATAGGACCATCTCCATAAGTGGTCATGTTGGGGCATAGGTAGAGGCCTAGGAGGAGTCAAGCCATGTAGCTCATGTGACAGCATAGGATTGAGACTCTTGGAGTCAAGCCATGCCAGTGCTATCTTGCTAGGGAAGGTCATAAAATTGAGGAGTGTTAGAATGGCAATTTCATAACCATAAAGATTAGTAAAGATCAAGTTTGTAAGGTCATTATGAAGAGTAAAATGTAAAGAATCTAGCATATACGATTAACACAAGAAGAGATGATGGCTCCTATATTTATGGAGGAGATTGAGGATGGATGATGTATTTGAGTTTGTACTTCCATCCTATTTGAAGAGTAAAATGTAAAGAATCTAGCATATACGATTAACACAAGTGGACATAAGAAGAGATGATGGCTCCTATATTTATGGAGGAGATTGAGGATGGATGAATGATGTATTTGAGTTTGTACTTCCATCCTATTTGAAGAGACTTGTCAATGGAAAAACTATGCATATTGATTCCACCCTCATTAAGCTTCTACTATATGATCCCCCATAGCATGTATGTGCCTAACCCTAATCTCCATTAATATTTTTCAACCAAAGATATTCAACTCTCAGTGACATACTTTTAAGTGCTATAAATTAACAAATATATTCAATTCCAAAAGGAGAAACACTCAAACTAAGAAAATAATGAAATACTTAAAATAAACATAATATCTATGCGTGTATCCTTTATTTGTTTAATTATACTAAACATTAACAAAAATAAATTAAAGTTAAACAACACCATAAAATAGGTTCATTAAAGAAATTGGCAAGTGCAAAGCAAGATTCAAGCACAAGCCAATGTAAATTAAAGCTAAACAACACCATAAAATAGGTTCATTAAAGAAATTGACAAGTGCAAAGCAAGATTCAAGCACAAGCCAATGTAAATTAAAGAAATTGACAAGTGCAAGGAAAGATTCAAGCACAAGCCAATGTAAATTAAAGTTAAACAACAACACAAAATAGCTTCATTTAAAGAAATTAACAAGTGCAAAGCTCATCACCACAAAACTATAAGGCTTCAAACACAAGCTAACTCCTGAGCAAAGTTTACTAAGGACCACTTAATCCTTCTTTCCAAAGTCTAAACAAATGCCAAAGGACAAAGAAGCTAAAAGCTTTCATTTTTAAAATTTTTGCACTCCTTAAAGTTGAGGATCAAAGAATAATATGGCTCCTCAAAGTCAAGGCTCATGAACACTATGAGGAATAGCTCACAACTATTGTTTGTATAGAAAAAGTTTTCATACAAAAGACTTTTTTTCATACGAAAGGCTTTCACATTTTTGTACAAAAGCCTTTTGTACAAAAAAAAAAAGGAAAGAATTTTATTTTTCTTCTTCTTCTTCTTCTTTTCATGAAAAAGGCTTTCGTACAAAATAAGCAAATATCATTCATAATTCGAACCTATATTTAAAAAATACATAAATAACAACAAAAAATACGCATAAAACAATTATTCAAGTCAAATATGACAACTTAGTTTAGATCCCAAACAGTCATCAATAGTGTCAAACATGTTCATATTATTGTGCTGCCCAAAATATGTCCCAGCCATTGGTGGCAGTTCTGGGTAGCAACTCTATCTATTGGGCTATGAAAACCACTATAATTTGCCTGAATATGCCCTCTAACTTTGAGTCTAAGGTGGCATCAAGGAATAATTATGTCTACATGGCACCAGATTCAGGTGCGCTTGTGATGTCCCCTCTTGCTATACTTGCAACACTAAGGCAAACAATGCACCTTTGCTCCTTTTCTAGCCTACTCTTTCTGAAGGCTCATCTCCCAACACTTTATCCTTAGCACTACTACCTCCACTAGAATTGTTGGCTCTTCTTCTGGCTCCTTTGCTAATGGATACTCTTTCGATAGGGGAGAGTCCTCTACTCCCTCCTCCTATGCCAACCTCCTCCATTGTTGGGGTAAAGGCATTATGCCCACCCTTATAGTGTGTACAAGCCCATAAGTTATAGTACATAGTACACTTAGTACTTTTAATGTACTAAGTGCACTATGTGTACTAGTGCAATATACATGTGTGATAGGGGAGTCACACACTCAATGCTATTGAGTTGACTTATCCCCACAACTCTCACTCTCTCTCCCTTGCTTCTCTGTGTATGTCTCCCACACATGAACTCTAACCCTAATTATCTCTCCCATTCAACTGGTATCAGAGCAATGGTCATTCCCCCCGCCTCTCCTCTTTTTCTCTGCCGATTGCTGCCATCGCCGCCCTATGAAGTATTGCACCGGTGAAGAACAGCATGCTTCCATCTCTGTAGACGATATCCCAGCATGCTCTGCATGTAGAAGGACACCCGACCTGTAGCAGCAGCGCCCGCAACAGCAGAAGCAACAACAAGCGCACAGCCATGCGTCTACACGCTTAGTGCGAAGGGGGGGCAGGCGAGCGTGAAGCCTTTCGAGCGTAGCTGGAGGAGTCGGGCAGGATTTTAGCGGCAACTCGTGCGCTCGCGTTGGGCGGACAGGCTGGCGGGCGCACCTCATCGCCTGTGGGCAATTTCGCTTCGCTCCTCGTCACCTTCTCCAAAGCGTAACAACGCTTACGTGTATATATCTCCTGAAATTTTTACTCGCGTCCCCGTTGTTGCCCACGAGGAGAGCTACGCAGCCCACATGCTGCCTGCTGAGGAGAGCTACGCAACCCAGCCATCCATACAGCTGCAGTCGCATAAGCATCAACACAAGCAACTCCCGATTCAGCAACATCAGCAAGAAGCCCCCCCCTTTCTGCAACAGCATCAACACAACTAAAATTCAGCCTGCAAATCAGAGAAAAAATCAAAAAATTACCTGAGGTATTTGCTTCAATTTTTGGAATTTGCATGTCCAATTTGCAATTGAGCAGGTACAATCATCAATTGAGCAGGTACAGGTGCCGAATTGCTCAATTTTGAGCAAAATTGGCAAAATTGGGTGACATTGGTCACAATCAGGATCAATTTGCAGGAAATTGGATGTCGAAATTTGGGGCTTTTGATGTAATTGTGCAATTAAGCATTCATACATGCTGTATGATGTGAGAAATCGCACATTCGGGCAAAATTGCAGCAAATTGCAGTGCAAATCAAGGAGCTTTTGTGCCGATTGGATTGATTTGCATGCAGGCAATCGCATTTGATGCTTTGGGCAATGTGTTGATGCCTGTTAAGCACTCAATGTGCCTGTAAATCAAGGGGCTTTCATGTATTGGATGTATATGTGGTCAGGGGGAAGCGTCGTGAAGACTCTGGATGCCTTCATGTGCGCTAATGTACCATGTATGATCAGAAATTGATCTTAAATCAAGGGGCTTTTCAAGATTTTATGCTTGTTGAGCTTGGCAAAGCAGCAAGCAAGACTTTTATGCCTTGAATCCTCAGAAATCAGCTTGCAGTCAAGGGGCTTTTGCCCAATTTCTGTTTGGGACTGTTGTATGCAGTGTTCGGGACTGTAAAAGTCTGATTTTCACTCATTTGGACAGCCAGGCTAGCCCTTGTGACTACCAAGATGTCATGCACCTCCCTCTGTATGTCACATGCCTACATCATGTTGGCGCTTGGCAGATTTTCTTTGGGGTGCATCAATTCTGCTTGACTTTCTTCACCATGCTTTTTCTTCATGGCACATTTCGCTTTGGTGTGTCCAGACAGTTGACAATAGTAGCATGTGAAGGTTGTAGAACCAGCGGCTCATCCTTGGCCTCTCCTTCCTGAATAATTTCTGCGACCTCTATTTCCATACCATCACATTCTCAGGAGTCTTCTTTCTACCCGTTCCATGCTGTTCACCATGTGAGCTCTATTTTTCATGTTGTACCTGCAGTTCCATGTACTATGATTGTACATATTACAAATGGTACAAGTTGGTGGCACAGTGCATTCCTCCTTGAGGTGACCTTGTTTGCATTAGAAACGGAACACATTTTTACGAAAATCTAAGCCTTTGCACTTTTTCATTTCTTGCATGAGCCGCTTTACCTGCAACATCAATTCTCCGAGGCTTGCTTGTGCTTTCCCAGTTTTCTTATTTTTGTCTTTCTTTTTCTTTATTGGAGTGTCCTGCGAAGAGTCGCTTGAATCATCCAGTTCCTTGAACTCCTCTTCAGTTTCTGCTTACTTTGTGCTGACTGCTGCGTAGATATCCGACTTAAGCCCTTGGACAAACCAATCAACAACATTTTACATTGAGAGTCGAATTTGTTCCGCCACAATTTGCCTCAAGCTTAGGATCTTTGTTGCATAAGCTTCCACATCCATATCCTCTTGTCGAAGCTCTCTCATTTGATCACAGAGTTGAGTTGCTGACTTTATCTTACGGAATCTTCCCAAAAAAGCAATCATGACCTCTTCATAGGTCTGGAAATGATTGTCTTGATATCTTGACACCCACTCCGTGGCTTTGTCTTTGAAGGTATTCATGAAAGCATCTCTGCAGATTTCACTCAGCTCTAGCTCTTCCACATCCTAAGGTCTGGCCACTTTCCAATATTGCTCAAACCTCCTCACATGCATATCTGCATCTTCCCCTTTCTCTCTTGAGAGCACTAGAAAATTTTTAGCTAATGACACCATGGCTCCTTGAACCTTTTCCGAGGGTTTTTTATGGTTGTTCTTCCTAGTTTTGTTACTCCGCCCTTTTTGGGCCTTTCAGACCTGGACTGTGCCCAGCTTCTCGCTCTTGGCACTCCTTTTCTTGGTCCAAATTGTGCTTGAATTCTGACACTTCCTCTTGTTCGTGCAAGATTGCAGAAGTTTCCGCACTGACTTCTTGATTATAACGGTGCAAGGCACTCCTAGCTGTAAGGTTCCTAGAGGGTCTCTTGGAAGGCATTACTTTTCACCATCCTTATATTCATGAACATGCGGAAAGCATGCCTAAATCTAGTTGGGTTGTGTGCTGAAAGGCTCTCTACATTGACTTTTCCGAAAAGTTCCTTCCATGTTATGGTTTCTCCGCAGACTTGTTTTAAGTAGATCCATACTTTCCTTTGCCTAAAGGTGCAGAATGCTACTCGGTGGAGGTTTTCCCTAGCAGAATGTTTGTTCCCCAGCAAGATCGCCAGGTGTTTCTCACTGATTTAGGCATTACTTTTCACCATCCTTAGATTCATGAACATGCGGAAAGCATGCCTAAATCTGGTTGGGTTGTGTGGTGAAAGGCTCTCTGCATTGACTTTTCCGAAAAGTTCGCAGGATCGCCAGGAGTTTCTAGCTGATTTTCCCTCTCAGTAGAGAGGCAAGACAGCAGTCTGGGGTGACAAACCAGTCAGGCAATGTCATGGGAGATGTGCAGTCACCCACCAGAGTTTTCGGGTACGAACACAAAGTCTCAAATGGTCACGGGGACACACAGATCGCCACTCTACTGAGCAAACCTTCACTGTCACTCTCTCAGTTCTCACTCCGCATCTCTCCACTAATATCTCTCTCACTCTCCCACACATACACAACATATTCATTAAAACAAAGGCACTATAGGCTTAATCCACATAGTACAGAGAGTAACATAGAAACATGATGAAATAGAAAGATTGCTCTTTGTTACATTCTAGAAGCATTGTAGACTAATACAAAGCAATTGCCCAACACACACTACCATTTCCTCAGTACTAACTCTATAACAAGCTTCATAACACAGACTGTCAACTAACAGTTGACATCATACAATGATTGTACCCATCATACATTCATTCTATCTGAGTGTCTGTCACTCTTTTTGTCTATCACCGAATCTCCCTTGTGTCTATCTGTAGTGATCAGTCGCCCTTTTACGCTGAGACTTCTTGTTCTTGCAAAAGCTCTCGGGTGGTTACAGTTCGCCACCTCCACACATGCGATACCGAGGTGGTGCTCACGAAGTGTGGAGTGGGTTGCCTGCGCCTTCTGTCACCACTGAGCTGCTAGGCGCAACAATAGGTCTTAAGCATAACCTAGGTGACCTACTAAAGAAATATTATGCGCTTCAAAGAGGATCTTGTTTCTAATCTCCTCACTCAGGGAAAAACACAACCTTTTATGATAAAATAGACATTCATTCTTCAAGGTAAAACCTTCAAACTTTGGATCCCTACGATTTGAATTGAGAGTTTCCACAATTGGCTGAAAATAAAGATCTTGATTAAGAAGACCATTAACTTACTATGGAGATGGCCATATTATAACTTTGATGACTGAGAACATCAGCTAATACATTTTCCTTACCACGACGGAATTTAATCTCAAAACCAATCTCTTAAAGTAGTTCAGTCCATCTCCTCTACCTCATATTGAGAACAGGTTGAGAGAAAATCCACTTCAAGCTTTTATGTATCAGTGATTAATTGAAATCTACATCCTAGCAAGTAATGCCTCAAGAGCTTAAGTACATGAACCATAGCCAAGAGCTCCAAATTATGGGTAGGATAGGTCTTCTTATGCGGTCGTAGCTTCCGGACTCATAAGTGACAAGGTGGCCCTCCTACATCAAGACAAGACCAATAGCAATATCGCTACCATGAATCACCACCTCAAATGGCTCGTTGAAGTTTGGACGCTTCAACTATCACAAATAGAGGGACTCCTGAAATGACAATAATACACCAAACCAACACTTCAAGTACCAGACACAGCATCACAACATAGCAGAAGAACCTTAGATAATACAATAACACAGTACTGAGCCAGAACGGCCAGCCCCCCATAGGAACTTCTTTATTCACATAAAAGCTTTTACAAGATACCAAGGTGTGGGTGCATACATCACTGGATTTTCCACAAAGCATCAGCACCTCTCTTGCCCAGATCTCAGTCTAGAGCCAAAATACAAACACAGCTCCCAAAGCCATCCGATAAACTGTCACAAAACAGTCCAATAAACTGTCTCAAAACAGCCCCATAATCAGCTCGTAATCAGCCCACAGACTATCCATGAAACAGCCCATAAACTTTCCATAAAACAGCCCATAAATTGTCCATAAAACAATCCGATACGGAGCCCAAAACAGCCCTGAATTTTGCACCAAATCAGCCCCAAAACTGAGCCATAAATCAGCCCCAAAATCTGCTCCGTAAACAAGCCCAAATCTGCCCATGACAAGGCCAGAAGAGAGAGAGAGAGAGAGAGAATTGCCTGTTGTACGACCAGCGCAAGAGATCATTACCAAGAGTTGCTGTACGGCCAGAGCGAGAGAGGAGAGAAAATCTTCAGTCGGCGAGCAGAGGAGAGAGAAATGAAATGAAATGTTATATTAACGTCTTCAAAAGGCCAAAGTGACCTATGAGACCAAAGTTACAACCATGTGACATCTGATACACTGTCTGGAAAAGAAAGGAGATAGCCCCACAATATATCAGTAGGGGGGAAGCTAATGCTACTAGTCAAAATGGGGTACATGAGTACATGGATACCTGAATACATGAATATGGGGGAGTACAAAAGTGACAATGAGTACAACAGTATATGGCTGGCGTCGTAATCATCCTAGGAGCTCTAGCATGGGTCTCTGTCGGATGGTCTGGATATCTGCCATAGTGAGATGCCCCAAGCTCCTTTTAATGAAGTCGACTAGCTAAATTTGAAGTGCTTTTCCCCTTTTTGCCAAAAATAACTGGGTTGGCCCAAAATAACTACTTTATGCTTTCCTTGGCTTGTACTCCAAGTTTTAGCCCAAAAATATCAAGTTTTATGCTTTTCCTGGCTTGATGCCCAAGTTTCATCTAGGCACCTCCTTTTGTCCACCTGTCCATGCCCAAAATAATAACATGTCCAGCCCGTCTTTAATGATATGTGAACACACTGACTTATAAATATTATAAGTCACTTTGATGAATAAAATCCCATGTTGCTCATGGTGTATGGCCATCTTTCAGGCCAAACCATGTTAGTAAAATGCTCTAGTTTTTTTCTGTGGAAAATCCTTGTTCACACTTTGGTTCCGCTCAGTGTGTGAAACACTCGTCAAGACTGGTGAAAGGACCAAATGGCAGCATCCCCTCGAGTTCATGCGACACTCACTAGGGTTTCGACCCTTTCATGAGTTCACAGAAAGAGTTCACTCACCAGGGTTACTACCCTTCCATGAATGAACATGCTCGCCAGGGTTTCCCCTTGCACGAGGCTTCACTCACAAGTGCAACTGCCCTTCCATGAGTTCACGTCATCACTCACCAAGGCTACCACCCTTTCATGAGTGAATCCAAATCACATGACCTTGGTGTAGACATAAGTCCCCAGCCAACAAGGCGTCATGTCCACTCTACCACATGCACTCCATATTGGTACTCATAACATACACTTTGGAGGAGAGATAGGCTCAAGTTCACTCTACCACATGCACTCTGTGTTGGTACTCCGACCACACACCTTAGAGGAGAGGTGCACAGAAGCTTTTACAAGATACCAAGGTGCGGGTGCATACAGCACCAGAAAGCATCAACACATCTCTTGTCCATATCTCAGTCTACAGCCAGATACAAACATACCTCCAAAAGCCATCCGATAAACTCTTTCAAAACAGTCCCATAATCAGCCCATGGACTATCCATAAAACAACCCATAAACTGTCCATAAAACAGTCTGGTACGGAGCCCAAAACATCCCCGAATTATGTGCCAAATCAGCCCCAAAACTGAGCCATAAATCAACCCCAAAATCTGCTCCATAAACAAGCCCAAATCTGCCCATAAAAAGGCCAAAAGAGAGAGAGAATTGCCTACTATACGGCCAATGCAAGAGATCATTACTAGGAGCTGTTGTACGGCCAGCGCAAGAGAAAAGAGAGAAAATCTGCAGTCGACCAGCAGAGGAGAGAAAGAGAGAGCATGCGCATGGCAAAAAGAGAAGCCCCCAGCTCCTTTTAATGAAGTCGACTAGCTAAATTTGAAGTGCTTTTCCCCTTTTGCCAAAAATAACCAGGTTGGCCCAAAATAACAACTTTATGCTTTCCTTGTCTTGTACTCCAAGTTTTAGCCCAAAAATATCAAGTTTTATGCTTTTCCTGGTTTGATGCCCAAGTTTCATCTAGGCGCCTCCTTTTGTCCACCTGTCCATGCCCAAAATAATAATATGTCCAGCCCGTCTTTAATGATATTTGAACACACAGGCTTTAAAATATTATAAGTCACTTTGATGAATAAAATCCCATGCTGCTCATGCTGTATGGCCATCTTTCAAGCTAAACCATGCTAGTAAAATGCTCTAGCTTTCTTTTGTGGAAAATCCCCATTCACACCTTGGTTTCGCTCAGTGTGTGAAACACTGGTCAAGAATGATGAAGGGACCAAATGTCAACATGAACACAAGTTGACAAGCAAGTACAACCTCTCATTGCTTGTCAACTTGTACTAAAGCTTCCAAACTTCAACGAGCCATTTGAGGTGGTGATTGATGGTAGCAATATTGCTATTGGTACTGTCTTGATGTCCCACGTTGGGCTTCACATGTAACATGCAGCAAAAGTATTTGTAATTTGAGGATCCTGTCACACAAATGCTCACACCGTCTTTTGTATCCCGAGTTTCGCGAGTTTAGCAATCCACTTTAAGACTTCAAACTTTAAGAGATTTGAGAGAGAGAGAGAGAGAGAGAGAGAGAGAGAGAGAAACAGAGATAGAAACTATACACCCTATGGGGTCCCGAATTACCCACTCAAGGGCCCCTTATCCCGTTACCACAATAGTATTTGCTTTATTTCTTTGAAGAGACTGACGATAAGCCAAACGCAAGATCTCAGAAGACCAAGAGTCGGGCTGAACTATACACGGCTATAGAAGCACCAATGATGATCAATCTCGAGCCTATGCACTCTTCCCAATGGATGTAGGAAGGCTGCAAATCTGAGGCTGAGCGAAGGGGCTGATTGGGACTGTTCTAGACTATGTATGAATGCTGAAAATGAGCATGAATGTTGAGTTTTACCTTCACGAAGTGGCTGTAGCAAAACGATGCATATGAGGATGCTGAAAATTGTATGAATGTTGAAAACGCAAAAGGTACTCTAGGCTGAATGCTGTAGATGGTGCGTTTTACTGGACGGAGGCTAAATTGCTCAAGCATTGATGCTCCTAGATGCTGATGAGGAAAACGCTGAAGGCTGATGTGCTGAATTCTGCAATCGCTCATGCCCCTTGTGCTGAATGCTCCAAGCGTTGAGTTCTTCAATGCTGAATATGATATGAATGAATGAATGGGTTATATGCTCAGCTATTTATATGGACAGATGATGTTGGTCGGCTGGCTACAGAGCTGTCCGGCTACATCTGTCTTGGATAAAATAAATAAATGATGTAAAAATGCACAAAAAATGCTGTAAATTATGGGAATAATATTGGATGAATTCTAATGAATGCTAGTTGGTATCTGAAGGCTTCCGCAATGGTCTAGATGCAATGGATGAATGAAATGCAATATGCAAAGTGCTTTCTAATGCAAACCCTCGGGTTTCTACTGACTCTACGTGCATGAATGCATCTCTTCAAGTGGGTTAAAAGACTTGGACTGATTGATTGACTGTCTAAGGCTGAGGAATGACCTACGTAGCTCGTGCCTGACTTATCCTGGACTGAGGATTACCATGGGGTCACGGCATACGACAATTATCATCCTAAAGGGTACTAATAATGTACATTGTTGCACTGCTGATGATGAGCCATCTGGTCACCATGCACTACAGTGCAGAGTGCATGTGACATTCCCTCCTTGTAACATGCAGAGGAAGTCTTCGTATTGGAGGATCCTGTCGCACAAATGCTCACACCGTCTTCTGTATCCAGAGTTTCGGAGGTTTAGCAATCCACTTTAATACTTCAAACTTTAGAGAGAGATGAGACATGTACACCGTATGGGGTCCTGAATTACCCATTGAAGGGCCCCCTATCCCGTTACCGAGATAGTATTTGCTTTATTATCTTTAAAGAGACTGACGGTGTGACTGACGATAAGCCAAACGCAAGACCTCTGAAGACCAAGTGTTGGGCTGAACTGTGCACTGCTGTAGAAGCACCAAAGATGTCCAATCTCGAGCCTACGCACTCTTCCCAATGGTATGAGGGAGGGATGCAAAGCTAGGGCTGTTTGGGACTGTTCTAGACTGTATATGACTGATGTAAATGAGTATGAATGCTGCGTTTTACCTTCACCAAGTGGCTGGAGCAAAACAATGAATGGATGAATGCTGAAAACTGTATGGATGCAGAAAACGCAAGGCTGAATGCTAGCTGAATGCTGAACTGATGCGTTTTACTGATGTAGATGGTTGAATGCTCATGCATTTGAGGCACCTAGGGCTGCAGGAGACAAACGCTGAAGAGAGGTGGCTGAAACTGCGATCGCTTATTCTCCTGAGGCTGAGGATGACAAGCGCTTGATTGCTCTCTTGCTGAATATGATGAATGATGGGATGATTATGCAAGGGCTGTATTTATGTGGGCTAAATGAGCCAGTCAGTTGGCTACAGAGCTGGCCGACTACTCATGTCCATAAATAATGTATAAATGCTGTGAAAAAATGCTGAAAATAATGGAAAAAATACCAGAAAAATCCTAGATAAATATTGGATGCTATCTGGGGTTCCTACAATGGTCTAGATGCTATGCATGAATGATGAGCAATGTGCAAGATGCTTTCTGATGCAAACCCTAAGGTTTCTACCGATTGTATATGCATGAATGTGTCTCTTTAAGTGGGTTAAGGGACTTAAACTAACTGACTGACTGACTGACTGACTATGGCTGAGAATGACCTACGTAGCTCATGCCTGACTTATTCTGGACTGAGGATATACAATGGGGTCACGACGTACGACAAATATCATCCTAAATGGAACTAATACTGTACAATGTTGCACTGATGATGATGAGCCAGCTTGTCACCATGCACTACAGTGCAAAGTGCATGCGACACTCCTGCTTAGCTTGGCGGCAGGTTCATGGCTTCCAAGTAGTCCGCCAACAACTGGGTAGGCAAACCACAAATAGGATACCAATGTTTGCAGGCTACGCCCTCAGCTGTGGCCATATGCTTGCATGGGATGAGCATGCAGAATTTACTGAAGCGACCGATAGTAAAACACTGAGTGTTACAGGATCCGGTGGATGCTGGTAGAGGCCCTACAAAGTCCATAGATATGTCGATGAAAGGTCCGTCGGGGATAGGCAAAGGTTGCAGTAACCCAGCCTTCTTTGTATATGGAACCTTAACCTTTTGACAAATCTTACAGGCTTGAACATGTGTATACATCACGCCTCATTTTTGGCCAATAAAAGGACCATTCTAATTTCTCCAGGGTACTGTTGATACCTCTATGTCCTCCAACTAAGGAGTCATAGGCATCATGAAGAAGAGTTGATCGCTTTTCCCGAATGACACAGAGGCAATTCTTGAAGAACAACCAGCCGTTCTGCACTAAATAATGGCCAGGCTCAGACGTGAGAGCCAAATTGTACCGAGTACCAAACTCAGAGGAGTCGACATACTGGTCCTTCATGCTATCTAAGTCCTTCCCCGTGATTTTGAGAATGGTAGACTCATGCACTGCCTGGATGTTGGCCTTTCGACTAAGAGCATTTGCAACTGGGTTATGCTTACCAGGGATGAACTCGATCATTCTTCCAAATTGTTGGAAGAGTTGACTCCATCTGGCTTGTTGATCACTCCACTGGGCACTTGGCATGGTTTGAAGCCACTTAAGTGCTTGGTGGTCTGTTTTGATTGCGAAAACCTACCCAATGTTTAAGCGCTATGATCACACCCAAAAGCTCTTTGTCATAAACCGAATAATTCTTTTCAGCGACATCCAATTTTCTACTGTAGTAGGCCACAGGTTTATTGTCCTGCTGGAGAACTTCACCTATGGCTACATTGCTTGCATCGGTAATGACCTCAAAAGGTTCATCCCAAGATGCTAACTTCAAAACAAGCGCTTCTAAGGCAACTTTCTGGAGTGCACGGAATGCATCAAGCGCCTTGCCTGTGACTGAGACTTTTTGTTTACGAGTCTTCAGCCCCTTGAGCAAGTCAGTGAGAGGTGCTGCCAGGTTAGAAAACTGGTGAACATGGGTACTGTAGGCTTGACAAAGACCTACGAAAGAACGGATCGCTTGGGCGGTTTGAGGGATGTCCCAATCCAAAATCTCTTGAACCTTTGAGGGGTCCAATCAAATCCCATCGGAACCGATGATATAGCCCAAGTATTGAACCTCTTTAACACCAAAGATAGACTTTTTGGCGTTTATGTAGAGCCCATTATCTCGCAAAAGTTGCAAGACTTTCTCCACATCTTTCTCATGCTGCTCCGCAGTGGCTGAGAATACAAATACGTCATCAAGAAAGATGAAGACACACTTACCAATGAGGACTGCGAAAATCCTGGACATCATTTTATTGAAGGTTGCGGGTGCATTTGTAAGCCCAAAAGGCATGACTACGAACTCATAGTGACCACGCTCTATCCGGAAAGCTGTTTTGGGAATGTCAGCTTCCAATATGCGGACTTGATGGTAACCACTCTTGAGGTCAATCTTAGTGAAAAATTTTGCACCGTCTAAACGCTCCAAAATGTACTCAATCCTTGAGCATAGGAAACTTATTCTTAATGGTGAGTTTATTCAATGCCCTGTAGTCTACACAAAGGCATGCAGACTTGTCCTTCTTTTGGACAAATAAGATGGGTGCAACAAATGGTGAGGAAGAAGGCCGAACAAATCCGGCTTGGAGGAGCTCAGATAACTATCTTTCTAGCTCGCCCTCTAAAGTCTTGGAAAGACGATAGAGGAACCTGCTAGGAGATTCTGATCCAAGGATCAAATTGATATGGTCCTTAAGATGTGATGGAGGGAGACTGGGCGGAAGATCGTCCCTAAGCATAATGTCCTGATGTCTAGACAGGAGGTCTGCTGACTGTGGGACTAAAGATGAGATAGGTGCTACCGATGAGGTAGAGGCTGTCTGAGCACGAGCATAAAGTAGTGCTCCTTCCGCTCCCTTGCGGATAGCTCGTCGGGCCTGGAGATGTGAAATCAATGGAATGCCAAGAATGCTTCTATCCCCACTAATCATGATGGGCTCAGGAAAACCTTTACAGATAGTAAAAGTATCATGTCCCCAATCGGGAATAGGCTCATATTGACAAAACCACTGAATTCCTAAGATCATGTCACACCCCAAAAGAGGTGAGACAATGAAATTTCATTGGAATGAGGCCTTTTGGACTTCAAAGGCAAATTGTTGTGCCTTCTGAGATATGTGGGTGCGGAGACCAGGTGTGAACCTGTCCACATCCAAATGATATGGTACTAATGTGCAGCTCATCTTGTTAGCCAACTGGGGAGAGATGGCATCCTCAGAACTACCCGTGTCAAACAGGACTATAAACTGCCAACCCTTGACAGAGCCATAAGCTCGGATGAGGCTTTTCTGTGCAGCGTCGCTCTCACTCTCTTGCTTAGCATCAAATACCACGGATGCAATAGGATGCATAGGATGCATAGAAGGTAAAAGCTCGGATGAGGCTTTTCTGTGCAGCGTCGCTCTCACTCTCTTGCTTAGCATCAAATACCACGGATGCAATAGGATGCATAGAAGGTAAAAGCTGAATTGCGTTTGTGATAGTAGGTGGGACTGGAGGAGCTGGAGATGCTGTGGTACATGTGGCAGAAGGTGCTTTGGAGGCTTGCTCCGCTTGCCATTTGTGGCAATCCTTCTTACCATGCCCTATGATATGACAGAAAAAGCATCTGTTTTCTGACTGGTATTTCCTTTGCTCCTCTAGAGGAAGATAACCTCCAGTGATGCCTGCTTTAGCCTTTTCCTCAGGTGTTTTCTTAGGCTTAGATTCTTTATCCTTCTTACCCCCTGAACTAGAGCTATTACTACAGTCCTTCTTAGCATCTTTAGAAGATGCATTACCTTTCCCTGGCTGCGCAATAGATTGTTGCTGTTGGGGTTTGGTACTGGACTGTGATGACTGTTTGGGCTCGCCTCCGTTCATCTTCATTTCATCATTTTGAGCAAGTGTACTAGGTTCAAAGTTGCAAACTGTGAACCGGATGTTGGGATCTAATCCACGAATGAATTGATCCTTCTTGGCCTGCTCAGATAGCCCTAACTATTGTGCTAAAGTGATAACCTTTCCGGAAAACTGAAGCACTGCTGACCCGTTCTATTTGAGTCCATAGAACTCATCTGCCAGGCCGGTCATATACTGGAGCAGGAGAAATCTGGACTTTAGGTCATGAACAAACGTATCCCAACTAAAAGTTGTGACACCTGTGGTCTGGTTTGTATGAAGACTAGACCAATACTGTCACCAAGTGACTGCCTCACCTGGAAGGTGGGGAGCCACTATATGGACTCTATCCTGAGGATCTATGATCCTAGCTACTGGAAAATAAGCAGTAAATTAATAAATAAATTGATAAACTCCTAAATGATCACACTTACCATCATACTTACTAAAATTCGGTTGACTTCGAAAGATGGTAGTTGATGTCGCGGGCTACTGGCTGGTGGTACCTGAGGCTAGGGAAACTAAAGAGAGATGCTGGTATCTAAGATGCATGGCCTCCTTTTCCCTTTGGTGCTCGAGTAACATACGTTCTCGATCAGGCTCTCGTTGGTGCTCCCGAGTGGCGAGTTCAACCTGACACCGGTCTTCTTCGATCTTGCATTGGGCTTCCTCATAGTCCCGTTTATCTACTTTTTCTTGCTGCTTTCTTGCTTCAGCTTCTACTTTTTCTTCTCTCCGTCTAGCCTCATCTTCTCTTCTTTGTTGTTCCATCTGAAAGAAGAGGGAGATGTAGTCGGGGGTTGCTGGAGGCGGAGAAGGACGTGTTGTTGTTGCCTCCAAGAGTTGGAGAAGCTCCATGAGAAGCTGGTTCTAAGCTCTGAGTACAACTATGGTGTCTGTTGTAGTCAAAAGAGCAAGGTCTCCTTCGGGAGAAACGTCTTTCGACTGATGGGTACTCTCCTTTGTAGACATGATGTTGAAGTCGGTGGTCGTGCCGAAACGCAATCTGACCATCCAAGGATGTCCTCACACTAGGATACGATGTGTGTGGACAAGCTAAATCTGATACCAATGTAACATGCAACGAAAGTATTCGTAATTTGAGAATCCTATCACATAAATACTCACACCGTCTTCTGTATCCTGAATTTCGCGAGTTTAGCAATCCACTTTAAGACTTCAAACTTTAAGAGATTTGAGAGAGAGAGAGAGAGAGAGAGAGAGAGAGACTATACACCCTATAGGGTCCCGAATTACCCACTCAAGGGCCCCCTATCCCGTTACCGGAATAGTATTTGCTTTATTTCTTTGAAGAGACTAACGATAAGCCAAAGGCAAGATCAAGCTGAACTATACACGGCTATAGAAGCACCAATGATGACCAATCTCGAGCCTATGCACTCTTCCCAATGAATGTAGGAAGGCTGCAAATCTAAGGCTGAGAGAAGGGGCTGATTGGGACTGTTCTAGACTATGTATGAATGCTGAAAATGAGTATAAATGCTGAGTTTTACCTTCACGAAGTGGCTATAGCAAAACGATGCATATGAGGATGCTGAAAACTGTATGAATGCTGAAAACGCAAGGGGTACTATAGGCTGAATGCTGTAGATGTTGTGTTTTACTGGATGGAGGCTGAATTGCTCAAGAGTTGATGCTCCTAGATGCTGATGAGGAAAATGATGAAGGCTGATGTGCTGAATTTTGCAATCGCTTATGGTCCTTGTGCTGAAGGCTCTAAGCGTTGAGTTCTTCAATGCTGAATATGATATGAATGAATGAATGGATTATATGCTCAACTATTTATATGGACAGATGATGTTGGTCGACTGGCTACAGAGCTGGCTATGACTATGAGTGATTCTTATCTTATGTTACACACTTGAGTCCACCTCTCTTGCAAAGTGTGTGGTCAGAGCACCAACACGGAGTGTCAGTGGTAGAGTGGACTCGGCCCAGCACTCCTCCAAGATGTGTAGTCAGAGTACCAACACAAAGTGTAAGTGGTAAAGTGAACTTGAGCCCACCTCTTGTCCAAGGTTTGTAGTCAGAGTACCAACACGGAGTGCAAGTGGTAGAGTGGACATAATGCCTAGTTGGCAAGGGACCTCTACACCAAGTGTCAATAGACTCAATCTAGACTTATGGGACTATTTTGTCTCGCCCATTTATTTGGGACATGATTATCTTATGGGACTATTTTTCCTCGCTCATTTATTTGGGACATGGTTATGGTATCTGGACTTATGGGACTGATTTGTCTCACCCATTTATTTAGGACATGATTTTGGTATTGATATGGAGACTTATTTAGTCTCGCCCATTTATTTGGGACATGCATTCTTTCAGTTACATTGGATTTATGAGATTGTCTTGTCTCACCCACTTATGGGACATGATTATATCTTGGATGTATGGCTTGAAGCTTAAAGTTGTGGACAACTTTTAAGAAGCTGGGGAGGCCAACCCGAACATTTTGCAAAATGAAAGGGGTCTAGTGGACTCCCGGATGTCTAAATATTTGGAAAGTACAAGCTTTGGGAATGGGGGATTATCCAATACAAAAGATCTAGCACTTGAAGCTTGGTCAAGTGTTTTGTGAAAGCCCTTCCACCCCACTCGGAGTCACCCATACTTGTAATCCAATACTTTTTCCTTTCTTGTCCACCTCCCAACCTTTCAAGACCCACCTTGTCTACTGTTGGTGTCACCCCATAACAGAATCAGAGATGACGCAAGAACAGCCTTGACGAGGAAAGGGTACTCGAAAAAGTAGCATTATAAATCCCCAAAGCTTGTCACTACTCCCTCTTATCATAATAAGCACTCGCCCAACATTGTCTGACATGACCCTTCATGACTGTGTTCCAGATCAGAATTGGGAAAAGGAGCTCAACTTCCCAAGCAGGTATACTTCTCATAATTATTGTTAACTGCTTGCCCCAGAAATTGTTTAATGACTTCCCTTGCAGTTTTCTGTATTTGCTCATGATCTTCTCTCTGTACAAGTGAAGCTGGCCTGTATTTTAATTTGAATTCTTAAGATCTTATACATGATCAAATTCCTGAACTCTTTTTCACCATCTCTTAGATACCTAAGTCACACCCTAACTAAGAGCAAGAAACCAGATGTGCATTTCCAGATATGGAGCATACCTATGCACCCAGACCTAAAACTTTATGCACATAAAGACTGCCGGAATGTCATGCTGACTCGGCGTGGAGCCAGAAGATCCTCGTTTAAAATGCAGTGAGTGAAATTGTAGCGACATTCCCCAGTCAGAATCTGCAAGTAGAAAAAAGCAAACTCTAAACTCGTGAGGAGAATTGCCACCCAAAGCTTAACCCAACCGATTAAAGAAATACAGCATCCAAAGGTGTCATAGAGATAAAGAACTTCTCCAACCTGAATGCACCTCTGCCGGAGAAGAACTTTGTAGGATTCATGAGGCCCCTTTTCTCTCTCATATGTCATTTTGCAATCTCCACATAGGCTGATATTCACAAGTATAGTTCCCGACAGCTAGCATGCCATAACACACGTTCTAGTGAGAGAAGTCCCAGGCATGGCTTCTACTTCAAAAAAAAAAAACTTGCATGGCCATATGACAGACATCTTACCTGACGGTCGTCCACATGCGGCTTAAGCCAGTGCCCTTTGTGCTTGCAGTAGTCAATCGCATTTGTCTCATTCGGCCAAAAGTTCTTCAATATAGGGACAGTCGCTCTCATTTTTCCAAGTATAGGCAGCAAAATTTTGGGCATTTCAAAAACTGCTGGCCGAACACATCTGTCATAGTAGCCACAAATACATCAGCTATTGGGTTGGAAACAATCTGATTTGCCAACGCTAAAATGTGAAAAAGAACAACCTTACCTTCTCTTCAAATCAGTTACGAGTCCATAAGTTTTGTTCATGTGCAAACCATTAAATGTGCAAAGCTTCCATGGATTTTTTGAGTGCATATCTAGAAAATACACCAGGCCTTTCTCTTCCTGCTCAAATTATTGTGTATCCAAAGCCATTGTGAATGTTTAGCTGATGAAAAGCTTTACTACTCCTCTGTTAGAAGCTTCTCAGCTCAAGTCAAATATGAGCAACATACCTCTTCTGAGATGAAATCCTCTAGAACAGAATGCCCTTTTGGGGCTTTTAACCACGGAGAAGCTGTGATGAAACTCCACTCGCAATTCCTGCTTTTTTTCAAGCTAGATGTGCTTGCTTCAGCACTTGATTTGCTTCTCCCTAAATTACAACAGACACTCACTCAATAAATAGAAACGGCATGGAGGAGTACCTACGCACCCATACTTCCATGTTTGAGCATTAACAATTGAATTTTGTGCTCCTTGTGAAAATTGAGACTGATTTTAAAATTTGTATGAGACAATCTTTGCAGAAAAGTAGGACTAGAATGAGAGCACCTCTATCACCATCAAGTTCCAGGTTGGGATTGTCTAGGATTACTTCATTGGAATGTGACACATCATGTTCTTTCACATCAAACCCATGATAATGATAACCATTAAGCTCTAGCTTGGTGTTGATTATGGGTGACCCATCACATGCTTTCATGTCATAGCAGTGATTATGAAGCTTTGGCTTTGTGTGGATTGTGGGTGACCCATCATGTGCTTTCATGTCATAGCAGTGATTATGAAGCTGTGACCTATCATGTAATTTCATATCAAATTCATGATATTGATGACCAGCAATCTCTTTCTCTAACACATTAAGTTCTTTCATGTCAGACCCACGATGACGATGACCATCAAGCTTTGACTCTGTGTTGATTATGGCTGACCCATCATATTCTTTCACACCCAACCCATCATGATGACGACAACCATTGCACTCTGGCTCTGTATTGAGTACGGGTGACCTAGCATGTGCTTTCATGCCAAGCCCATTATGATAACGGACATTAAGCTCCGACCCTGCATTGATTGTGGGTAGTGACCCATCCTGTGCTTTCATGTCAAACACATGATGATGATGATGGTCATCAAGCTCTGGCTCTGTATTGATTATGGGTGACCCATCATGTGCTTTCATGTCAAACCCATGATGATGATGATGACCATTAAGCTCTGGCTCTGTGTTGGACAAGGGTTTCTCTAGTTTCTCGGAGCTCGTTGATGTTGGTCCACTTGCCAAAACAATGAGGTTCTTATTCAGCGCTGAGCAATCCCAGTCAAGGTGATTGTTCATCAGATAGCTGATAACTTTCATCTGCTAGACACAGGAACACGCACGCGCAACCCTTGAACAAGTTAATTTAAATCCCACATTTAACAGTTCAAGACCCACGAGGCAAATCAGCGATGCATTTCTGCGAGTAAGGAGGCAAACCTGGCATGCTGGACACTCTGCAAAGGAGGACTCCTTCGAAATGGGGCGTTGCCAGGCAGCACGCCTTCGTTTTGGAGCCATATAAATCGAGCTTCTATGTTTTGCAATTGGAAACTATGCGAGACGAGAGGGACTAAGAGCTTGTGTCACACGGTAACTTAGAGCGGCCATAAAACCTCTTCCATACCTTGGACAAAAGTGCTCACAGCAAAACAATTTGATTTCAAATTGACCCCATTAAAAGAGGTAGTTGAACAGCTCAGAAATGGAGATGAAAATGTGGGTGGTATCCTTGAAGGGCATCTACACTTCCTTTCCTTCCTCTTGCGTACCTAAGAGCTTCGAGGAGGATCAGAAGTGGATGGGGAGTTAGTGTAATAAAGTGCTAAATGACTATGGGCCTTGGGCGGCCTGGCGAATGTGGAGGCCAAGGTATTAATAAGTGTGAAAAGGGGTCAAAGGTATATAAGACAACTATAAGCCCAAGTTGTAAATAATCAATTTTATCACTTTTACTCAATATCAATCAAGTCTTTCTCATGCAAGCTTTCATGGTGACCTTCACCCATGTTTTGGACTCCATGTAAACGTTGTCCCATATTCCCGACTCCGTGCTGACAAGTCATCTCTTCCTCCCTTCTTTCATTGGTATTAGAGCCCATGTCTTTGACCCATTTCGAGCATTTTCTTGAAAAAAAAATTAATTTCTCACTATTTCATGGCTCGAAATTTTTTATTGGCATGGGAGAGTGATGTAGACTTGGATTGAGTCCATTTTGGTAGATTTTGGTGAACTTTTGGTAGATCTTGGCAAAATTCAGGCTCTACATCAAATTTGAGCAAATTTGGGGTACCCGGGGACCAAAATTGGGGGAAGATTTATGAAAATTTTCACATGCTCACGTTTTTGCTCTTTCTCCTCTTCTTGCTTGGTCTTGTGAGTGCCATGGAGCTTCAATCTTGATCTTAAGCCTTGCCATAGCTTAGGGTTATGAGTGGGGAAGTATAAGCTTCACAAAGAGCTTCATATGGTGGCCGTTTCTTGCATGATTTTTCCTGTGAGGCCACCGGCTGTTGCATGTGATTTCATGACGTTTTGGAGGCTTTGATTCACAATGTTGGCTACTTAAGTGCTTGCCAATACTTTCCAAGGTGTAAGCAAGCCATACTTCACTTTAATGCTTCAGTTTCTCATTTTTCTTAGCATTAGGGTTTTTCATAATAAAAAATTTAGGGTTTCAATTTACATTTTGGGAAAAGATTCATCTTCTCAATGCTTTGCTACACTCATACATGTGCTTAGTTGATGCAAAAGCATGAGACTGCATGAATTTTGGCCTCTTCTTGGCAAATTAGGGTTTGTACTCATACTTTTGGGGATCTAGGGCATTAGACTAGTGCATATGGCTCTCCTCTACTTATCCATACCCTCATTGCACAATAATGGGAAAGAAATTAGGATTTCTTGACAAGAGGAAGATCTGCAAGATTAGGGTTTCTTTTGGGGACTTCATTGAAGCTAATGCATAATCTCATTCCCCTTTATCTTGACAAGAGGAAGATCTGCAAGATTAGGGTGCATAATCTCATTCCCCTTTATCTCCTTAATCTTTCCATATATTGCTTGATGTCTTGGGAATCTCATGCATGAAGTTATGATCATTGAGGTCAATTTCTATTGATTTCAGGCATCTCTATGCATAAGCGCATGGGCATTTCATTTCAAATATGCATGAAGTGTTCTTGAAGAAGCCAATTGAAGAGATCAACAAAGCGATGGAGTTGGAGCCATGGAAGATAATAAGGTCTAGGGTTTTAGATGGAAGTTTAAAAGGATCTAGGATGGTTAGCCTAGGGTATTGAACCTCATCAACAACATGATACTCTTGTATTGGATTGCTCGATTGGGCATACACGTATAAGTGCCACATGTAAGCAAGCTTGACAATCTTTCAATTGAAGCTTACACATCTCACACACATTGTTCCTACACATTCATTTGTAGAATCTAGATGTGTGTGACAGTACCCTTGGCATTGGAGGAGAGGCCAAGGGGGAGTGTGTCGTGAACTTTCCATGCCGTGAGTGCCATGGGAAAGCAGTACATCTAGGTGGTGAAGACATGGCCTCAACCCTTGCCTCAGCTTGAAACTTGGTAAGGGGGTAAGAAGAAGTGCTTGGCCAAGAGATTGGAAAGCATCAACATGCTACATCGAATCGATCATCACAAACTGGCAATACTTTCATTGGCAAATGCAAATGCAAGGATTGGCAATAGGCACATGCATGGTTTGCAAAATGAGAAATTGCTAAGATTGGGGAAATTTGTGACAGTGGCTAGATGCATTTACCATGAGCATGGGATGTTCTATGATGCTATGCTTTTGGCTATATGATTTGATGCTTTGAGTCATTGAGATTTGGCAACAAATACAAAGGAGGTTATGCCAAAATTTTGATAATTTTTGTAATTTTTGCAGTAGCACAAAACACCAATTTAGTCTGAAATCATTAGGTTTGTTTTGAAGTGGTTTATATAGCTTGAAAGTACTATCCAAGAGCTACATTTGGAACAGCAAGTGGGCTTGCTAACCCAAATGTGAAAGTGACACGGGGGCAAGCAATGCTTGTAATGATACGTATGATGCTTCAATCAATCAACTAAAATCAAGCCCAATAAGGCAATGCATATGGGAGCTTGGTTGAGAAAATGAACAAGAACCAGGCCACTTTAATTGAAAGTATGAACCGGAATCACATGTCGTTGCTTGAAGCTTTCAAGGGGGATTCCATGCACACAAAAAAGCTTCAATGGAAGAGTTACTTACACAAGACAATGCAAATGTAATGGATCGGGAAAAAGGCTTGAATCCTTCACAACAACTAGGAGACTTCTTCAATCTCAACACAAGAACTTGGGTGGCAATGAGCATGTGCAATTGGGAAATAAATAGAATTTGCCACCAAAATCATTATCTTTTGGGAGTTTTCCTTCACGCATTCCATCTACATCACACGGAGATACAAAAGAGAAGTGTGTGGCTTTCGACTTTATACATGTGGATGAGTCTTGGGATCATGATGACCCACCCATGAGGCCACATGTGCGTAATGCCCACCACGAGGATGATGATGAGTTCAAAGGCATCAAGGATAAGGTTGTCTTTGCAAAATTCAAAGGAGAAGGATCAAGCAATGAAGAATATGATGAATGGGTTGATAAGTTGGATATGTATTATGAGCCGAACCCAAGAAGTGATCACGCTAAGGTGTAGTTTGCTTCACTACATATGGAAGGATATACACACACTTTGTGGTAACACTTGCATGACAATGGTTATGAGATTACCACATGAGGTGCTTTTAAGTATGCTATGCCTATACTTCCAAGTTGAGGAATAACAAGTTGATTGGTGAATGGGACAACTTGGAGCAAGGGTTTGGCAAAGTTGAGGACGACACACAAAAGTTCTTGAAGCTTATTCTTCAGGTGGATGGTTTTAGTGAAAAGTTCAAGATACTTAAATACAGCAAGGGTCTCAAATCGACTATTGGGGTGGATGTAAGAGCACAAAGGCCTAATAACCTCCAAGAAGCTATTATGTATGCCGAGATCTATGAAGACAAATATGCATATAGAGGGCCGGTAAGAAGTGAAGGTAGGGCTAATTTGAATGCCCCAACTTTTGGAAAGTTTGCAAAGAGATGCTTCTTCAACTCCCACTATTCCTAGATATCCAACTGTTTATGGTGGTGGTGCCAAGCCGAATTTCATATTTGGGTCAAATCCTTCTAAAGCTTCAAATGGGGATGGAAATACACTAATGGTGGTGTCAACAAAAACAAGTTTATGAAGGAGGACTATATTAATGAGTTGAGTAATAAAGGGCTTTGCTACAAATGTGGTGAAAAGTGGAACAAGGAGCATTTCAAAACTTGCAAAGCCAAAAATATCACCGTGTCAACATGGTCTTGGCTAAGGTTATCGAAGATGATCATGGAGATGATAACGAGGCTTTTGATGATTGTAAATGAATGCTTGGAAAGTGATGATGATCATGTTCTTGAGGGGGAATTTCCTTTTGATCCTGATGGCACTGTTAACCACATATTGGCTAACACATTTCTACGACAACTATGTCTACACACTTATGTAATGGGCACCGTCGCTATATTGTAAATCCCGTCATTTGATGAGGAAAACGCTCTAAAGATGCTCCCAAGTATTGAGCTTCGAAGGACAGACAAGAGGATCTTGGTTAGTTAGCCAAACCATACAGAAAAGCCTTATAACTATGTTTCGGGTGCCTTGGGTCACTTACTCCTGGGTGGCCTAGTGGGAAAAGGCTTGGAACTATAAAAGCCAATTTCTTTTTTTGGTAACTCATTCTCCCATTTGTGCAATAGAAGTGGAGTGTTCTCTCTCTCTCTCTCTCTCTCTCTCTCTCTCTCTCTCTCTCTCTCTCTCTCTCTCTCTCTCTTGCAACTCTAATCTAGCATGTGTGGTGTGGTGTGTTTAGGGTTAGGGTTTGGGAGTGATTAGTACTAGTCACTTTCTCTCTCATGCTTCCCTCTTGCTTCTTCTCTTCCTTTTGATTGAGTGATTAGTGCTAATCACTTGTTCTCTCATGCTTCCCTCTTGCTTCTTCTCTCCCTCTTAATTGAGTAATAGGCTACTAATGCGATCATCTTCCGCGGAGACAGGTTGCACCACCCATTGGATTAGAGTAACCACCTCGGCGTGATAACGAGTGCAGAAGGATGGCGGACAAGCGGGTATGGTAGAGATCTTGAGCCTAGCTCGAGCTCGGCGGGGGTAACTTCCCACAACACGTTAGGGTTGTTAAATTTGCAGCAATGTGATGAGCTATGGTGGATCAAATGCTAGAATCAACATCATTAGAAAAGAGATTAGATGATAATTAAGATGTGATTAGTGAGCAATTAACTGATAGCTTAATGTAGGCATGGATAATCAAAAACCAACAAATTCTCATTAGGCCAATGCCTCAATTTATAGAGTTTACATTCAAGCATCTCTCCTTGATTCACTCCACCTCTTCCCAGAATATCTCCACACCTCCTAGATCTTCTCATGCTACCCTTTATTCTCTCCCAGTAGATACTTCTCACCTTTTCATAGCTTCTCTCTCATTTCTAGATTCTCTTTTACAGCCTCTTGCTAAGGGCTTGTTCCCGCATACACCCTATTCACTTGTATATTTCAACACCTCCCCTCAAGTGAATAATCCTAGCACTCATGGACCCTATACCAAGTTTCCCTCTTACTTGGTAGCCCGCGACCAGTGCCTCAAGTCCCTAAACTCATAGTCCTTGACACACTCTCTCTCTCTATGTGTCCAAGGCTTACTACAAGTGCCCGTGACCTTGACTAAAGTGCTCACACATACATCTACCACATGGCCTACATCATCGGTGGCTTCTCCATTGGGTTGTGGGGTTTCTCTCTCTCTCTCTCTCTCTCTCTCTCTCTCTCTCTCTCTCTCTCTCTCTCTCATAAAAGATGATCTGACTCCACTTCCTTAGGAGCCTCCATGAAGTTTGCCAATGTCGTTCCTTCTCCATTGGGTTGTGGGGTTTCTCTCTCTCTCTCTCTCTCTCTCTCTCTCTCTCTCTCTCTCTCTCTCTCTCTCTCTCTCAGAAAAGATGATTTGACTCCACTTCCTTAGGAGCCTCCTTGAAGTTTGCCGATGTCGTTCCTTCTCCATTGGGTTGTGGGGTTTCTCTCTCTCTCTCTCTCTCTCTCTCAGAAAAGATGTTCTGACTCCACTTCCTTAGGAGCCTCCATGAAGTTTGCCGATGTCGTTCCTTCTCCACTGGGTTTGTTGTAGCAGTCTCTTGCCATGTGTCCTGGCTTTCCACAGTTGTGGCAAGTGAAGGTCCTTCCTCCTGCTCTGCCTCTTCCTCGTCCTCTTCCTCTTCCTCGTCCTCGTCCTCGTCCTCAAGAGAATCCTCCTCGGGTGAAGAATGCTTTTTCTTCTCCAGCTGTTGAGTCCAGCCATTTCTTCTCTTTGACTCTGGTCTCTTGCTCTAGTAGAGCTCCTTCTATCTCGTGTAGCTTCAATTCAGGTACATTCTTTAATGTTGCTACAATGTTTTCATATTCACTTTTGTCCGCACTCTTCAGAAGCACTGCTAGTGCCTCATCATCTTCTACCTTCTTTCCAATAGCTGCCAGTTATTGCTTAATGCTTTTATATTTGTTTAAGTGTGTGATTAAAGGTTTCCTTTCCTTCATATCCAATTTGTAGAATTGCATTAACAGATTTATCTTTGAATTTTTTGCTTGAGTGCCAAATAATTTATTGAGTTCATCCCATGCATCTTTTGCCCATTGTCCTAATGCTTTCTCATTCCTGCTCTCTTCATCTCTTCCTTCAACTAGCCCCCACAGATTTTTCCTCATAAGCAAATACATGGTTTTTATTTACCATGTATAAAACTGCTCCCCATCCTTGTGCCGTGCTCATGATGATGTGAAGGGGGTCTTACCTCTTGATCCAATTTCAAGATTCAAGGGGAGTGTCTACCCTTTTACAACTCAATCTGGTGTTTAGGTGATGTGATTACAACATATTTATCAGCATAAATTCACTACCAGAAATTACATAAAACCAAGGGTAACAAATTTATCAGCATAAATTCACCACCAAAAATTACATAAAACCAAGGGTAACAAATTTGTAATGAATGGTTGGAGTATCAAACTATCTTCAAATTGCAATCCGAAGCTATAGGGATCTGTATCAGATACCCAATGGTTAATTTGAACCCTCAATTACACCAAAATATAGTGATTAGTGCTGATTAATCATTGATTAGCAAAATAATCCTCTATTTTGTGTGCACAAAACAGAGTATGCGGGGAGTCCAGATTTGGGGCCTTGGTTGGGACCCTCCCCTTCCTATAGCTTGTGCTAAGCTTGGAATGTCGAGTTGTGGCGCCAAGGGGAGGTGGTGCAAGGGTGACTCCCATACACAACCCATGTGGGCAAAAATTTTCATACTTCTGCCAAAATTCCACGGAGTTGGAGACCTCGTATTCCACATAGAGGTCTTTAACCAAATCTATCAGGCATTTGAAGTTTTCGACGATGCAGCAAAAGTCCATCTCCTTGACTCGACAAGGCAATGCATTGGTTTCAATCCTTGGACCCTTGGCACAAAGGCGCTTTTAAAGCAGTGAGAGAGGCTGTCATTCTTGGCTTTGCACCCTACGGGCCTAAATGGAGCCTCATCATCCAATTGTTCTAATTGGAACAAAAATTAGAGGAAACCTTATGTGACTACATCGCACACATCAAGTACCTCAATTCGCATTGCAAAGAGAGGGAAAATTTGAGAGACAAGCACTTAATGGACCGTTTTCTCTTGGGCTTGCACAATCCAAGGCTACACGACCACATGTTGGTCAAGGACCCATCCCACCTTTGATCAGGCCTACAAATGGGCAATCTTTCTCGATGACAACAAGCGAGAAAGCTATTCCACGCAATTGGCCACCGCGCTAATGACAACCCAAAGCTCATTTACCCTCCTCTCCTCCTGGGCACCATGCATTACTAGTGGCACCACCCCCAACTAACTACTCACCCATAGCGCCACTGCGACCTTCTTTGGTGCCCATCTTTCCACTCCAACCGTTGCCTCTCTAGGCAAACCCTATTGCTCACGGGAACCCCTGCGCTTTGCCATCCCTGAGGCACCCATACCACATCATCTCCCTTTTCCGGTGCCTCCCATGGACCCTGACCCAATTGTGCACACTATAGGTGCACCTGCAAGGAAACAACCTCTTCCGTGTTTCCTCTACCAAGGACCCCATAGAGTGGTTGAATGCCCTTAAAAGAAATGCTGCCAATGCAACTGCAATGTGGAATCAACCATTACTTCAAGGATTGCCCTTTGCAATCAGTTTCTCACTCCACAGTCGAAGGCATGCCATCCCTCAACGTGTTAAGCGTTCAACATGGGAAAATATCATTTGTCCCATTGAATGTTGTCACACGGTTGGCAGGCCAAGCTAAAGAAGGCCACATCCCAAAAGAAACAACGCTATAAGAACATTAACCCTACGGAGAAGATCGGGTTAGCAACCGCATTGGCTCAATAAAGACCACATCCTCCTCCTCCGAGAGCAATGATCATGTCGAACTGCCACTCCCCCATGCAGCCCCCAAAAACTCACCAAATGGAAAAATTGGTTGGTTGCATATCCCAATGCCATCCTCGAGAAGTAACATCTTCGGGAGGCCCAAGCACTAGTAGAGCATCACCAAGCTCAACTTAAACCGCCACCCATTTTTGTGACTTTTGACCCGGTCCTTGAGTGCGCACTGTCCCCCATAGAACCTGAACTTTCGCCAAGGAAGGCACGAGTCCCCGCTTACACTCAAGGCCGAGGAAGATCCATTCGCCAACATGACATTGACAAACAAAGATCTTGTCCCACATGTGCCTGCTAATCCTCCAGTGCTATTCCATATGCGGCCAAGCCCAAATCCCACATTCACATCGAACAACTCAATGTGACTAGTGACACAGAGTCCGGCAGAGACTCACGAGGTGCCCACCCCAGATTTGTTGAGGTTTTTTACCCCCTCCTACGGCCACCAAATCCGACCTCCACCCACATCAAATAAGGACCAAATTGAACTTCCATATACCATTGCTGGTCCACCTTATGATCAGGGCCCTGCACTTACGGACGCTCCTCTCATCAATGCGACTTGGTCAGGCTCTTAGCCTTCCTTTCCTCCCAAATACAAATTCCCATTAGAACCTTGTTAAAAGGTAATCCAAATTTATGGAATGATCTTCGGAATTGGATGGAACGAAAACTCCAAGCTTCTGTGGAGGAGGAAGCTAACTCAAATTCCTCGGATGAATCTAAGTCCCATCATCCTGAATTACTTCATCACCACAACCCATAACCCAAAGGTGCACTGATAATTCGAGTAAAAGCGTTGGGTCACTACTTTGAAGGTGATGACACAAACACAGCTCTTTCCATTTCCTATAATGGGCATGTGGTCAAAGGGATGGAGGTGTTGGTGTAAGCATCCTCACAAGAACATGTCGGGAAAATTGGGGCTAACCACACCTTGATCCCACCACATTGGTGATAAAGCTTGCGGCCTAGAAATCTGCACTACCCGTGGGCCTAGCGCATGACCTCTCAAGGTAAAAGTATGTGGCATGACCTTCAACCTCACATTTGTGGTCATGGACATTTGTAATGCCACCTATGACACCATCCTGCGCAGACCCTTCATGCGACAAACACAATTGATCCATGACTAGGACACACATCATGTCTACCTCCGCAAAGGTTCTCAAATGCTTAAAGTCAATTTATATACCTAGCACTCACATCCCATGGCTAGAGGTCCCTTTGTCGAAGACTCTGTGACCATTGCTCGAAGCGACGATCTCTTTGTTTGCGATGCTTCTCATCAAGCCCTTGATGATGCACATATGCCATACACTGTGCCATACACTGTCGCTTCCGTCAATAGTGACGAAGTTGATCACGACTGGCTGAAATCCTTGCTACACGATACCCTCCCAGATTGCAAACTTGACACACAATTCATGCTCCCCAATGGCTAGCCCCTTCATGAACCCTACAAGGCCCTTGCCTCTCTTAACACCTTGAGTGTAAGCGTAGCTCCCCACCAATACAAAACGACCACCCTTCGGGTATGGCTAGATTTTCCCTTTGGTAGAAATTTTCAAAGAAAATGTGCCTTGCTGTCTCTCACAGAGCAACAACGAGCCATAATCTTTTGGGTCTTTTACACAAATTGTACATATTGTCTCTAACCCATTGGCTTGTAAGTTTTATGTGGTTCCCACAGGTGAGACAAAAGAGACAACCATTCTTGAAGAAAGATAGGTCTAGAATGCTACAAGTACCATCAACTCAGTTGACCACACAACTACACGCTCAAGCTTCCCTAGGGAAAGGTAACGTTGATCCTTTGGGATGGGGAATGCATCGAATCCGATCCTCTGCCCGTACCTGCTTCCACAAAGGGTACTCTCACACCCCCCACAATAACTGGTAAGTCTTCCACTACCCTTGAACTTCCACCAGAATTAACCCACCAAGAATATGGATTGGACTCCCGATTGAGAATAGTCTACAACAATGGTAGCAAGCCCACATCTACCCTATGGTCCACACCAATCTCATATTCTTGGAGGCATGGAAAACTCTCAGAAAACCCACACTTACACAAGAAAACACTTACATTCAAATTTCACAAAAAATGCATTTAGTGAGTGTTGGGTATTTAATTCCTAAAATTTCTATAGTAAATAACCAGTTGGAGTGTAGATTTCATGTAATAGATGTAGGGCACTCCAAGGCCAGATAATCATTGGAAAAGAGTGGATTGATGCCACTCCTACCAAATCAATCGACGGTGCAAAGAATCGGCCACCACGATAGTTAACGATAAACAGGCCATCGCCCTCTTGTGTCCCAAGAGGAAATCATCCACACACCCTCACCCTTGACTGCCTTTCCCCCTCAAGCCCCCTCCTCATCACTGGTAGTCTTCCTGTTCCCACACCCCATGTCTCACCAAAGCCAGTCTCTCGAAAGGGCAATGTCGACACCATCCAACAATGACAATCAAGCCTTGTCTTCCACAATCTCCCTCAACTCCACATCCTCGACCACCCACATTGTAAGACCCCGAACTCTTACCTTTATCATGATAATCAATGGTGGGTGCCCAAGCATCTTCTTGTAGCTAAAGGTTTCTATGATGGCTGCACAGAACTATGGATCCCCAAATGGCCATCTATGAAACCCATGCACAAGAAGCCAACAAAGCCAACAAAAACCAACCCTAAGCCAAAGCTTCAACATTGGCTAGTCCTCATGTTATGAGCACAAGGCTACTACGGAGGCAATACTCACCTCTAGCTACCCAAGAATGCCGCCTGTGCTCATCCTGCACCACAACTCCCTGAGAAGTTGAAAGTTAGGCAATCCCAAGCACAGCGCATCCAACAACACTGGGTGCCTACCAATGTGCTCAAAGCTCAAGGCTTCCATGAGGGCAACACACTGTGGCTCCCCAAGCCCCAATCAAAAGTCTGTCCTCACCGTCGATGTTAAAATCCCATAAAATCTCTCTAGTTAATCTCTATGCATAAACATGCATAAACCAGGCATATACTCATCCACCCGACCACCGCCAAGCCTAAGGGTGCACATATAAATACAATGAAGTACCACATACCTTACCTTGGTGTCCCATACCACCAAGAGATATGACTTCATTTTAGTAGCACATAGCTCTAGCATGAAATGGCAAGAGAGTAGACACAATGCTCTACACAAGAGTACCTCCCTTGAGAGTGCCCCATGCTCCTATTATATATAGGAGAGCTCTCAAGTGACTCTTGACTCTCCATTTCCAAAGTAACTCTTGACCTTCCATTTTCAGAGTGACTCTTGGCCTTCCATTTTTAAAGGGACTCTTGGCCTTCCATTTCCAGAGTGACTCTTGGCCTTCCATTTCCATGTGTGACCCTTGGTTTCATGACCCTAACCTCAATCCAAGGTTAGGTCTAACCTTTGCCCCACTAGAGCATGTTCGCATGCTCCCATGCTCATATGCTTAGGGTGGGTTAGTCTCCTAGTATATGCTCATATGTTTGCATGCTCCCATGCTCATATGCTTAGGGTGGGTTAGTCTCCTAGTATATGCTCATATAATGTTCACATAACATACTTCCCCTCTCTCAGAACATTGCACTCTTGCACCAATGAAAAGAAGGAAAACTATGTTGAACGTTCTCAACTACTCCCAAATCGAATCCTTAATTTTCATGTCTTTCCACTTAATTTTAACCTCCGGGATTGACTACAAAGTTTCCTTTCCTTGAATTCAAGTACCTTTTCAGATTCATGTGGAACATAAATCAAATCTTCGACTTCAACGAGTTCTTGAGGAGTAACTGTGTTATCCTCACCTCCCAGGTTCTCTTTCAATCTACTGACATGAAAGACTGGATGAACTTTGACATGTGGAGGTAGTTTTAATTCATACGTAACCGTGCTAATCCGACGTATAACTCAGAATGGACCAAAATATCTAGAAGATAATTTTAAGCACTTTCCTGTTGTTGACAAAGTCTGAGAATCTTTATAAACCAACGCCCCTACCTCAAAAGACCGAGGTGAGCGTCCCCTATCAGCATAAAATCATGCTCTATCCTGAGCACTCTTAATAGAATCCTGAGCTTGGGTTAGCATTTCCTGCATATCTCGCAAGAAATCCCTCGATACATCAAGTTCAATGTCCTTAAGAGACTGACATCAATAGGTTCCCTCGGTTGATACCCATACATAAGCATGAATGGACTATAACCAGTAGCCGAATGCTTAGAACTATTATAGGCCAATTCTATCATTGGAAGATATTTTTTCCAACTCGATGGTTTTCCAGAGACATATGCACGAAGCATGTCCTCTACAATCTAATTCACATGCTCTATTTTCCCATCAGACTGTGGGTGATCAGAGGAACTCATACTCAAAGTAGTTTCTAGTTTCTTGAAAACTTGTTGTAAACCATTCGGAATAAAGTAGGAAGACATGGCATTATTAACGGCAGTAACCAGGGATACATTGGTGGCCCAACGTACCCACATTTGCATAGGGAATTATCGGTGTCCCGAGTTATCCATATCAACATAGGGAGTCATCAACCTCTCGATGAGTCACATATGTACATCCGTAAACCACATCAAGTGGATTGTATAAATCACCTAAAGGACGGAACTAGAGAAAGAAATACCAACAACGGAAGAATCCAAAATTCTTTAATCTAAACACAACAAGGTAAAGTCATTGAACTCTAAAGAAAGAGATTTTAACAAGTGAAAATGCCGACGAGATTACACCCATCAAAGCATGTAGGCTATAGATAAAAGAAGTTTATCTAAAGAATGCCTACACTACAACTTCAAGTGAATTCAAAAAATGAGATTATCTTTGAATGTTGGGTGGGTGGGTCTCCAGTAAGCTCCTAAAAGTGAGGGATAGATATGTATGACCCCCAATGGGGCATGGTGGTACAGTAAAGTCACATAGTCCACTGTACTGTTGCCACCCCCCACTGGAAAGCAAGTCAACCCACCTAAATCTGGCCACTGAGTCATCCCGTTAATAACAAGATGGTGTCGGGCCCCAAGCTCCAGCAAATGTTGCCCATATCTAGTGCTGTCAGCTCCTCCGTCGTCACAGCGGAGATTCGAGTGGTCCCTGTATCCTATGTAGCTAGCGGCTCTAGCCTCAAGGGATCCTCAAAGTCATAGATCTTGCACTGTCTGCTCTGAGTCCGTGCATTGAAGTCCCCCATCAAGAAGACTTCTCCCAGTGTCCAATAGTGTAAGATCTCCTCAGATAAGACAGAGTATGGAGACTCACTAGCCTCTCCTCCACTCGGCTCCTCGGTGGTGGCAAACCGTGACCCCTTCGGAGGAAAGTAGCAAAGGGTGATATAAATCCATCTGGTCTCCAAGAGGCGTAAGCTAATCCACATGTATCTCGCCTCCGAGTCTCGTGCTACGACTAGAACATGCTCATGTAACCCCTGTCTGAAAAGCACTGCAATACCTCCTAAACCTCGGGAGAGGTGGCTTGTCTCATCCCCTGTCGGTGAGCTGACTCCCACTAATAACCCTCAACCCGTGGTGGTAAGCCCCTCTCCGGGCTCTCATGTGTCTCTGTCATCAAGATGATATCCCATCCCTCTATCACCTCCTCAAGTTTCCCTGGATGTGTCCATGGGGCTCCATTACAGTTCCAGAGACTGCTATGTGTATCTCTTTGTCTTCATGTTGTTTCCTCCATGTCTCATAGGCCAGATGGCGCTATTTGACCCTCTTCCCATCAATGTAGATGTGACCATCCCTATAATGTGCCTTCTTCCCTTCTTTGGCATGCATAATCTTCTGTGCTTCAGCTGCATCCATGTGAGGTCATCATCGAAGTAGATGGGGTCCCTTGGCAAGCTCCTCAAGATAGCACGTCTTCTCATAAAGCTCATCTTACTCTCCTCGTCCGAGAACTGTAGCACTAAGGCCTTGCCTTTGGTGGAGTCCTTTGGGGTTGTCCTCCATACTCTAGTGAATGGGAGCGGCTCATCCTCCTTTAGTCCCAGCTTGGTACATAGGTTCCGCCCGTCAATCTCGAGCGTGGAGGCAGTGCTCTCTGGTATCCCTGTGACTTAGATGTTTAGGCGCCGGATCCGTCGCATCTTCTCTTCATCAAGAGTAGACTGCATCATGTGTACATCTTCTTGTACCTCCTTCTTGATGTTCTTCTTCATCACTTGTACATCTTCTTACACCTCCTTTTTGATGTTCTTCTTCATCACTTCTTCCCATCCTTCGCGGACCGCCTCCATTTTTCCCTCGATTGTGTGGGTGAGGGTTTTGGTGATCTCTTCTTTGATTGCCTCTTTGTCCACCTCAAGAGTCTCTCCTTCCTCCCATGGACGATCGCGTGAGAATGCCACTTCGCCCTTCAAAAGGTTGATTTCCTCCTGCATGACGAGCTTTTCCTTCTCTTACTCCTCTTGCATGGTAAGCTTCTCTGTCTTCCATATTTCTGCTTCGGCCTCCAGCTTTCCCATGCGCGTCAATAAGTCCTTCTTGATGGCGATGATGGTGCTGTCCAATGTCTTCTTCTGGTCCTTGATAAGATCCCTAAGGATATGATTAAGCTAGTTGATTTTGTCATCTACAGACCCTCCCATTGTAGAGGGAGGGAATGTTTAAAAGGAGCAGGTAAATATGTGGGAGAGAAAGAGAAGAAATGGTGAGATGAAATAGGGTGGGGGGTTCAAGTCCCCATTAGGGCCCTAGGGATGGTGACCGGGGTTCAGAGGCAGGGAGGGGGGAGACAGAAAAATGAGGATGAAGGAAGGGGGAGAGAGAGAGAGAGAGAGAGAGAGAGAGAGAGAGAGAGAGAGAGAGAGAGAGAGAGAGAGAGAGAGAGAGAGGGGGGGGACAAAGGGTGGGGTGCAAGCGGGCAGGGCGCACAGGTGGGGAGGGAGAGATGCGCAGGAGAGAGAGACGGGGGAAGGCAGAGAGAGAGAGAAGGGCAGGCAACGTGAGGGGGGGGGGCGTAGGCAGACAGCAGGAGGGGGGGCGAAGGCAGGCAGCAGGAGGGGGGGCGAAGGGCAGGCAGCGGGAGAGAGAGCGAAGGGGGGCGCATGTAGACAGGCAGCGAAGGGGGGGCATAGGGCAGGCAACGGGAGAGAGAGCAAAGGGGGGCGCAGGCAGGCAGCGGGGGTAGGCGTGAGGGGGGGCACAGCGAGAGAGAGAGAGAGAGAAGGGGGGGCGCAGGCAGGCAGCGGGTAGCAACGGGAGGGGGCGCAGGCAAGCAACGGGCAGGTAGCAGGAGGGGGGCGCAGGCAAGCGAGAGAGAGCGAGAGAGAGAGAGAGAGAGAGAGAGAGAGAGAGAGAGAGAGAGAGAGAGAGAGAGAGAGAGAGAGAGAGAGAGAGAGAGAGAGAGAGAGAGAGAGAGGTTTGTACACTGTATGGGGTCCCAAATTACCCTCTGAAGGGTCCCCTCCTATTACTAAGAGTATTTGCTTTATTAACTTTGAAGAGAATGACTTTGGACTGACTTTAGACTATAGATAAGCTAAACGCAAGATCTCTGAATGACCAAGAGTCGGGTTGGGATGTACACGGCTATAGAAGCACCAATGATGACCGATCTCAAGCTTATGCACTCTTCCCAATGGAATGTAGGAAGGCTGCAAATCTGAGGCTAAGATATGGGTATTTGGAACTGTTTCTAGGCTATGTATGAATTCTACATAAATGAATGAATGTGTGCATTTTACCTTCACCAGATGGCTGTAGCAAAATGATGAAGAGATGAATGCTGAAAATTATTTGTATGTAGAAAACACAAGGTTCTTTGAAGACTGAATGTTATATGCTGCTGCGTTTTGCTAATGGAGGGAAGAATGCTCAAGCGATGATGCTCCTAGCTCCAAAACGCTGATGAGAGATATCTATGGGTTGTAGATTGAACGTTGATGTGCCTATCGTTAATTGTTGAGATAGACGATGTATGACTGCAAGATGCTATTTATATGGATGCTAAGGGCTGGTCGGTTGGTTGTAGGGTTGGCCGACTGGTTCCCTAATACTACATGACTGAATAATAGGTATAAAATGGATTATTGATGGTATTAAATGTTGGTAAATATTAAATAAATACTATAAAATATGAAAAAATTAGTAGATAAAGTTTTGATGCTTCTGCAATGGTCTAGATGGCCTAAATGCATATGGGATGAATGTTATGCAAAAATGCACACATGTCCTGATGCAAACTCTCAGGCTTCTATGACATCTATATGCATGAATGATTATTCTCTCCAAGTGGGTTAAGGGACTTCGACTGATTGACTCACAAAGGTTGAGGAATGACAAGGAATGACCTACATAGCTCGTGCCTGACATATCCTGGACTGAGGATTACAATGGGGTCATGGTGTATGACAAATATCAAATCCTAAAGGGTTCTACTGCTGTATAATGTTGCACTAATGTGATGAGCCATCTTGTCACCATGAACTACAGTGAAGAGTGCATGTGACAGTGTCCCTTGGGCTTCCATTGTGCACCATCTACTTCCCTTTTTACTTTAACTATAATGCCAATTAACCAATGCTTAGGTATTTCATCTCAAATTCAAGGAGTTTAGTTCATTGTTTTGGGATGAGGAGATGAGGATGCAGAGTTGTAATAGTGAGACTAGGCTTTCTTCACTAAAGGTTAAGGATTTTAACAATTAAAATTAAAAGAAAAAGGTTAATTTCTTTTACTATAATAAGAAAAGACACACAACCAAAAGAATTCAAGAAAAATTAAGCAGTTGTCAAGAATGGCACTCTAAAGGCCAAGAAATAATCCAATCATATTGCAGAAATAGATAAGCTATAGTTAAGCGTTTACTACCGATTTTTGATAGTTCGAATGTATGTGAAGCTTGCATGATGGGTAAGCAACACCGAAAAGCCTTTCCACAAGAGGCTAGTTTTAGGACCAAGTCTCCTCTTTAGCTCATACATGTTGATCTTTGTGGAAAGACGAGTATAATTACACTTGGAGGTTCTTCCTATTTTTGCGCATTGATACATGATTACAATAGGAAGATTTGGGTGTATTTTTTAAAGGAAAAGTCTCAAGATTTGGGAAAGTTTAAGGAATGGCTTGCATTGGTTAGGAACAAAATTAAAGCAATCTAGAACAAACCCAGCATGGTAATTCATATATGATGAATTCTTGGGTTTTTGCAAAGAAAGAGGCATAAAGCGGCAGCTCACTATTGCTCACACTCCGCTAAATGGTATTACAGAGAACCGTGCTATTGTTGAGAAGGTAAGGAGTATTCTATCTACCTAAGTTCTTTTGGGTTGAGGAAGCTAACATGACTGTGTTTAATAGGAGTGTAACAAAGGCCGTCAAAGGGATGACTCCATTATATGCCTACTCGGGTAAGAAACCTTTAGTTGCACACTTAAAAGTTTTTAGTGGTGAATGTTATGTACATGTTCCATATGCTCAGAGCACCAAACTGGATGCCGAAAGCTAGAAATGCATCTTCTTGGTTTACATCATGGAGTCGAAGGGATATTGACTGTATGACCCTCAGGTAAAGAAGGTCATATTGAGCCATAATGTGGTATTACAAGAACAATCATGTCAGATGGAGGAGAATTTTCCTTCTTCTTCATCATGTAACAAGGAAATCACCAAAGCAACAGAACCTCCACATGTAGCAGATGCTTACTTACATTCTGATGGAGGGCAGCCCACCCCATTTCCTATGGATGTGGATTTTGAAGATGAAGGCAAAAGCATGATGTGCCACAAAAAGGTAAGCCATTCCCTTAGTGGTACATGCAACTTTTGGATGGATCAGAACCTTTGGCAATCGAGGAAGCACACCTCGACGTATTCAGAAGATTAGAGGAGCAAAACAAGGTTCAAGAGAATCTTGTAAATTTTTCTCTTATGAGGTACTTAAGATTTAGGAGCCTACCACGTTTGTTGAAGCACAAGAGAATTTGAAGTCGATGGTAGCCATGCAAGTAGAATTTCTATCATGGAAAGTCACACTTGGAACCTTATAGATCATCCTCCAGTGTGTAAGGTGATTGGCACTAAGTGGGTTTATAAAATAAAATAGAGATCTGATGGTACTTTGGAAACGTACAAGGCAGGGTTAGTCGCTAAAGGTTTTGCAGAAGTTGAAGGTTTTGACTATCAGAAAACTTTTGCTTCTACAGCCAGATCACCATTCTTGTATTCTCCAAATATTTTCTTTCCTCAACGAGAACGTCGATGAGGATGTATACATGAGACAATCACTTGGGTTCATAGTTCCTTGTTTTGAAAGTAAAGTTTGTAAGTTATGGAAGTAGAGGATTTATGCTTACTTTGTGAGTATTGGTATTTTATGTTGCCCTTCAGATGCAAAATTACATCTTTTGTGAGCAGGGGAAGTATATGGTCATTTTTTTCTATGTAGATGATCTCATCTTAGCAAGGAATCACCAAAAAAATATCCCACAAATATAACAGATGATTAGTGTAGAGTTTGAGATGATAGATCTTGGGCTCATGCATTATTTTTTTGGGATTGAGGTTTGGCAAAAGCAAGATAACATTTTCATCTCTCATTAGAAATAGGTAGGTGAGATACTCAAGGCATTTGGCATGACTAAGTCCAAGGCAGTTGGTACCCCAATAGAATTTGATATAAAGCCATCTATCTAAAGACACCTTAGACCTAGTGGATGAGGCCTTATATAAGAAAGTGGTTGGTAGTCTTATCTTCTTGTGTAATACACATTACGTTTACTGTGGGTGTTTTGAGCACGTTCTCCAACAAGTCCTTGGAGAATCATTGGAAAGCAAGTATATGGGTGTTGCAGTACATCCAAGGTGCTTATGCATACAACATCGTCTATGTTATAGGCAAGACAGTCAATGGCTTTTGTGACTCAGATTGGGTGGGTGATTTCGGTACCAGGTGTTAAGTAATTGGGTAATTTTTTTTTCTCTTAGTTTAGGATGAATTTCAGAAACATCCCACAATTGCACTCTCGTTGACAGAGGCTGAGTACAAAATTGCATGCTTCGCATCATGTGAGACATTGTGGTCGAGGAGAATTCTACATGATATGGGAGTGGTATGATAGCAACATACAACGCTCCAATGTGTGACAATCAGATAGTACATGGCCATTTCTCGGAATCTTGTGTTCCATGCTCGCACAACACATTTATTATCCCTTTGTGAGCGAGCTCATCATGCTCGCACAAAACACATTTATTATCGCATGCTTCGCATCATGTGAGACATTGTGGTTGAGGAGAATTCTACACGATATGGGAGTGGTATAATAGCAACATACAACGCTCCAATGTGACAATCAGATAGTACATGGCCATTTCTCGAAATCTTGTGTTCCATGTTCGCACAAAACACATTTATTATCCCTTTGTGAGCGAGCTCATCATCTTGAGGCAGGTTGAGATGGCCTACTATCGACAACTGAGAAGTGTGCAGACATCTTCACAAAGGCTCTTAGTAAGGATCAGACGAAGCGGCATCTTCATCAACTCGACATTGGACCATAGAGGTAGTTCACCTTCGGGAGGGGTGTTGGATATCAATGCTCCACCCTTATATTGTATTGTTTAGGCACGGACTAGCTCATCTTTGTATGGCCCCCATTATGAGGAGTAGCCATGGTTAAGCAGCTTGGGCAACATCCTCGAATTTGAATGGGAAGGTGGCCTATGGGGCCAGATGGTTTAGAGATGACTTGGATTTGGCACATTGCCAAATAGATTACATACTACACTGCCAAATACGTTACATACTACACTAGACCGTTGTCTCATAACGATTCATACATGGAGTAGGTAGACTTTACTCTTTGACACCACATAGTTCATCGGTTCATCACAGTGAGTTTACTCCCTAGCTTCTGTTCGCATACATCCTCCGTCTTAGGCAGTTCTAGATTAGCCATCGAAGCTACCTTCATAGGAGCACAATGGTGTGGGGATTTGCCATCTATTGTATCAATTTAGTAATACAATATTCTTTTCTATCTTTGTTATTGTGTAATTTGAGTTTTAAAGTTTTGTGCTATGAAAGATCCTACTTCTTGTGAGTGTTCTTTTGTATATACCGCAAGTTGTATTCTCTTGTAGTTATATGCTTATAGTGATTCAGACTTAGCTTGAGACTATGACACCCAACAATCAATAAGTGGGAATTGTTTTTTTCTTGGCACCTCATGTATATCTTGGTTGAGTAAGAAACAACCCATTGTTGCCACATCTACCTGTAAGGCTGAGTATATAGGGCATCCTTCATTGCTACGGTAGATTATGTATGGCTACGGAGGCTACTTGTAGATCTTTGTGTGTCAGTAGAAACCCACTACCATACTCAACTGACAGCTAGAGTGCTATTATGGATGTGGCACGAAACCTAGTTTTCTATGCACGTACAAAGCACATAGAGATACAGCTAGAGTGCTATGGATGTGGCATGACACCTGGTTTTCTATGTTAGGGAGAGGCTTCATGAAGGGGAGATAACTTTAACCTACTACTCTACACATGATAACAATGTAGAATAATTTACAAAGGCATTGAATCAAGTGAAGTTTGAAGCTTTCCTCAAAGATTTACTCTCCCATAGAGATTGATATGTATCCTTATACAGGTTTACATTACCACTATAGGGGGGATTTTTACCACTACAAGGGGGATTTGAAGGCATATGCTTCTATATAGTACTACATGTGAATAGGCACTAACTCCAAGGGAACTTTCAAATCCTCTGGGTTTTTTTGCTTGGACATTTGGTGTGAAAGGACACCCAGTTAGGGTTTTATATTATCACTTATACTTGTCACTTTTCATTATTGAGTGAATATACGTGCAAGTACTTCTCTCTCTCTCTCTCTCTCTCTCTCTCTAGATTTGCTTCTTGCATGTGTGTGAGCTTTCATTGGCCCACAAACCCTAACACTAGGTTCATGTGTGCCAACAGAGGTTTCAATGGAGGTAGCAGTGGTTGGCAAAGGACCCAAGAAGTTGGGAGGTAAGCCTACGGAAAGACTCAACATGAGGGAATGTCAGAGGATCTAGAAAGCTGACAGAGTTCCCATGTAAGGAGAAGATTCTAGAGGATGAGCCCAGGGAGCAGATGCTAGCAGGCTTGGAGGAGATCTAAATAGAGGAAGGACAACGCATCCTATAGTCCATTCTAGTTTCCAAGGGACAGGGAGGAGTCATTGAGTGTGTTTCAGACTTTTCTCCAAATTCATTGAGGAGGAGGATGAGATGAGCGATTCTGCAATGGTTTCTACCATGCTAGCTGAGCATCCAAAGGTAGAGGGGCTAGTTCTAGTGTTCCCAGTTCTTGTTTTGCAAGGAGGTAGATAGAGACATAGTTGGAGAGAATTTGTCCAATAGCCATGCTATTGGAGTTCGGACAAGTGTGTGGGGTAGAGAGAAAGTTTGCCATATATCGGATTGGAGCAGTGGAGTATCATTTTCACTCGTGCTCCAAGTTAAGCAAGAGGGGATGTCCTTTGTAAGCTCTCTCAAGTGTGGCATGGATATGCTTCTATCCATTGGCCATTTCAAAGGTCGAATATGTGGCTAGATTCATGTTTGTAGGGGCTTTTGTGTTAGCTTATTGTAATATTGTGTAGGCATCTAATGAGCAGCCCATTGTGGGTAGGGTTATTGGGTTATTGTGTGAACACACTTAGTTGGCCACTATTATTTGGAATGTAGGGTTGGTAGCTAACTAACCAACATTAGATGCTATAAATAGGAGTCTAGGACTTAGTGATATTAACATTGAGTATCTCTATTCACCATTGTATATATTTTATGTTAGTAATACATGGTAGATTAGGTCCTTTCTCTTTACTATACATTGAGCATGAAGAAGAAGCAATTTGTTACATGGGTTTAAGTCTCTAATTAGGCATTAGTCACAATTAATCGATCATAAATACGCTTTAGTAAGCACCCATGTTCAAGTGTGGATGGAGAGGTTGATGCGTCGTAAGCTATTAACATGCGAGAGGAAGCTGCTTCTTGCCTCGCAGACAAAGAGGAAGAGGAAGGGAGCCAAGGGGACAGCCTTGCCACACAAAATTGAGGGATTGGGAAGCAATCACATCACCCCCACCTTGAATGAGAACTTGGCTATGGACTGAAGAGTATAGAGTGAAAACCCCCTTGGATTTACAGGGCCGAAAAACCCATGTGTAGCACAGTACTCTCTAGGAAAGTCCGATCCACCCTATCACATAGGCCTTCTTGAACTTTGTTAACCCACTTCTAGGGTTAACAAGATCTACTGCCATTATCTTACATCAAGGAGTCACGATAAATACACCAAAGGGTCATACATTCAAGATATGAAGTAAGGATACATAATTAAGATCAGGGAAGTGGGGTTGATCACCTTAGCAAGGATTTTGTAGGCTGTGCCAAGGAGGGTGATGGGACACCATTATCAAATATTTAGTTGGTACCTTCTCTCTTTGGGGATGAGATGGACAAGACTCTCGGTGAGCCTCTTTAGAAGATAACCTCTTTGCATGACCTCGTTGAAGGTTGCCAGTCTTCAAGAGGTCTGAAGAATGATATAGGAAGAAAGAGATGGGAAGTCCATCCTCGCTTATGCATTTCTTGTTATGGGGTAAAGCATGATTGGCTTTCTATAGCTCATCCATGGGGAAGTGGGGACACAAGCCCTGTCAAAGTCTGGCCAATACAATCGATCGCATGAACCTAGTTAGAGTTTGAGGTTAGAGTACCCTCTTGATATCTAAGGTGTGAATCATGATGAGAGTTTATCATTGCAAAGAAATATTTTGTGACCCTTTTTCTTACATGAGTCCAAAAGGAAGTTTAAGCATGGTAGCGATAATCTGATTTGGAGGTCTCAATGGCCTCACAAGGGCTATTGACACAGGCTCCATGTGGACTCCTACATATACATTGTTTGGGGTCTACTCCTCAGTTGCCAACTCCATATGGGGTATCCTAGATGTTAAAACCCTAAGATCTCTCTAGATAATTGTTATGCATAAACATGCATAAATCAGGCATAAACTCAACCACCCAACCACCCCGTTGCCCAAGGGATACACACATGAATAATAAATGAAATACATCATACCTCTACCTTGATGTCCCATACCATCAACAGGTATAACTCCAATCCAATAGCATGTAGCTAAAGTGTGAAATGGTAGAAGAGTAGATATGAACCTCTACACAAGAGAGCATAACATGGCCTTGGCCTCATGGAGCCCAAACCTCCAAGCCCCCTTGAGTGTGCCCCATACCCCTATTATATAGGAGGGCCCTCAAGTGACTCTTGACTCTCCATTTCCCATGTGTGACCCTTGGATGCCTGACCCTAACCTTAACCCTTAAGGTTAGTCCTAACCCATGCTCCACTAGAGCTTGTTCCCATGCTCCCATGCTCACAAGTCTAATGTGGGTTAGCCTCCTAGTATATGCACACATAATATGTATATAACATAGCACACATAATGTACATATAACATACTTCCCCTCTCTCAAAACATTGCACTCTTGCAATGAAAAGAAGGAGAACTGCGCTGAACAATCTCAACCAACTCCCAAGTCGAATCCTCAATTTCCCTATCTTTCCAGCTAATTTTAACCTCAAGGATAAGTCAACTACAAAGTTTCCTTTCCCTGAATTCATGTACCATATCAGGTTCATGTGGAACATAGGATAATTCATCGACCTCAATGAGTTCTTGAGGAGTGACTGTGTCATCCTCACCTCCCAGTTTCCCTTTCAATCTATCGATATGAAAGACTGGATGAACTCTAACAATTGGAGATAGTTTTAGTTCATACACAACCGTGCCAATCCGATATATAACTCGAAATGGACCACAATATCTAGGAGATAAATTCGAGCATTTTCCCATTGACAAAGTCTGAAAATCTTTAGGAACATTAAAATAAACCAATGCTCCTGGTTCAAAAGACCGAGATGAGCGTCCCCTATCAGCATAAAACCATGCCCTATCATGAGCACTCCTGATAGAATCTCGAGCTTCGGTCAGAATTTCCTACATATCTCGCAAGAAATCCCTTGATGCATCAAGCTCGATGTCCTTAAGACTGACATCAATAGGTGCCCCCTGAGTTGATACCCATACATAAGTATGCATGGACTAAAATAATAGCCGTAAATTTAGAACTGTTATAGGCAAATTCCATCATTGGAAGATATTTCCCAATATGATGATTTTCTAGAGACATGCATGAAGCATATCCTCTACAATCTGATTCATACACTCTGTTTGCCCATTAGACTAGTGCGGATGATCAGAACAATTCACATTCAAAGTAACTTTTTCGTTGTAAACCTTTTGGAATAAAGTAGGAAAGCATGGCATTATAACAGCAGAAACCAGGGATTCGGCGCCCCGACATACCCACATCTGCATATGGAATAATCGACGTCTCGAGTTACCCATATCAACATAGAGTCATCAACGTCTCGATGAGTCACATATGTCCATCCGTAAACCTATCAGGTTGATTGTGTAAATCACCTAAAGTACGGAACTAGAGAAAGAAATGCCAACAAAGGAAGAATCCAAATTTCCTTATCCGAACACAACAAGATAAACTTGTTTGAACTCTAAAGAAAGAGATTTCAACAAGTGAAAATGCTGATGAGATTACCCTCATCAAAACATGTAGGCTATAGATAAAAGAAATTTATCTAGAGAATGCCCACAATATAACTTCTAGTGAATTTAGAAAATAAGATTGTCTTTGAATGTTGAGATCAACATGCTAAGTGATGAGCAAAGCAACAATCTTGAGCCCAAATTATCCCATAAGATAATATATGTGAGGGATCACTAGCGTCCCATACCACCATGATACCACCCATACATACCTTAACAATTTGTAACTCCCTAGTATGCCGTCTAGGAAAATATGAATAAAATCCTGTGTAAAAGGAATAAGATGGCCTTATCCAGACTTTCACATACTAAACCTGTCTCTATATACTTGAGACTACGTCAAGGAATAACTCCTTCTGAGTACATCATTAGAAAAGAAATTGTATTATTGGCGCCTTTCTAATAATAACTACCCAAAACACAATAAAGTTAGGGTAGAAAAATAACTCACCTAGATATATAAGCAACTAGGTATCTGAGTTGGAATATATACAAGAGTATAAGAAATATACTCCAAAATTATGTGTAAAAAATGAAGGCAAATGCTACCTTCAAAGCACATGTAATTATTCAAAAGATCAAAAGATCCTTATAAAACCATGGATAAAAGCATAGAAGCTCCTCGAATCCATAAACACCATAGTTGATCATAAAAATCAATGCATATAGTAATCATGCTAAAAGAAGCATTAAAATTTGTGGGCCAACTCATCAATCCAGAGTATATGAACATTGTGTTGTTCAAATAAAACTCCAAAGTAAGAAAGTGAAACACATGTGTGTAGCACTCAATAAGAAAACCCTAGACATAAGTGATCTAGGCAGAACCTGATGAGTCCATATAAAACTTGGAAAATATCCAATAAAAATCCACCAAAATAAACCGATCAACTAACCCATGAAAGAATTTGTCTTAGGCTTAAGAAATTCAGCACAATCCACACTTAAATAAGTGCAAAATAAATTATCACGAAAAAGTGTCAAAGGTGAAACACACTTTGAACGTAAATTATAGCCATCAAAAGAAATTAAGGAACATGTCCAAAAAGAATGGCTAAACAATGGTAAAAAAATCATGAATACATCGTTTAGAATTAATCCAAACATAAATATCCATTAATATGAGGTATAATCGTATTAATAATATGCGAACAAGCCGCATCTATCTAATGTCAGCACGAGAAAACGTACTTCAACATTAAATAACCCTCGAAAATATTAAATTCTCGAGAAAAAGAATTATCATGATTTTTTTTCTAATTTTTCCTAATTTTATAGGGCCTCAAAATATAATAATTTTGAATTCCACCAAACCTATCTTATGGCATTCCAAACCTATATTTTTTCCAAAATTTTTTTAGCAATTTAATTTACCAAAATACCATTGATATTTTAAAAATACCAATTTTTAGGATTTCTAAAAATAATATCTAAAATATTCCTAATTTTTCTCGAGAATCCCATCGTTCACGAAATTTCCAATTCCGCCCGACAATTCTCAAACCCAATGAAAATTTATAATTTTAATGAATTTTTCTAATTTTTTGGGTCAAAAAATATATATTTTAAAGGAATTTGAATGGTCACGGGCACCCGAATGGACACACCACATGCCAAACACCAACCCCACATTTTCTCAAAATTTAAAATAACCTTTGTCTAATTTTTCACTAATTTTCAGGAATTTTTTGAAATTTTTAAATTACCCCGAACGCATTTAGAATACGAACGGCCAAAAAATTTCGGAATTCCAACAGTTTTCCCGAAATACGGAAAGCCAAAAGTTTTGGGAAAATGAAAAGACAAAAAAAATCGGAATGTGAAAGGTCAAAGGTTTCGGGAATACGGAAGGTCAAAAGTTTTTCGGAATTCGGAAAGCCAAAAGGTTTCGGGAAAACGGAAAGCCAAAGGTTTTCCGGAAGATGAAAAGCCAAAAATTTTCAGAGAATTTTTTACTCAAATCTCGTAATTTTCAAAAATTTCTAGGCTTTTTCCAAGCTTTTTTTGAAATAAATTCAAAAGCTTTTTTTGAAATAAAAAACTCATTTTTTAAAAAAATGGAAAAAAATGAAAAAAAATAAGGTTTATTGGCCTATAGGAAATTTGATTTTTAAAAGGGGGGGGACGATTTTTGCCCGCCGGCTCTGCTGCGCAGTCCCCCGCCCTGCGCTTGTGTGTGGAAATGCCAGAGAGGAGGGAGCAATCCTCTCCTCTCTCTTCTCTTCTCTCTATCCTTTTCATACCCACTCCATCTCTTCTCTACTCTTCTCTGTTTAGAGATTAGAGAGATGATTAATTACTTATTAATCATAATTAGTGTTTAATTATGATTAATATTTAAATAAATTATCTTATTAAAATAAATTCCCACATATGAGAGAAATGGAGGTAAAAAAATTCAGATTTTGAGGAAGAGAAGATCTTTACGCACACGGTAGAGAACTCACGAATCAATTGACTACCCCACATTTCTTTTTAGCAAGAAAAATTGGTAGAAAATTGAAAACATGCCCGTGGAAAACCCGCAAAATGCATTTAAAAATACATTTTTACCAAAAAAATGCTCAAAAAATCTCTAAAAAATTAGAAAAAAATTCCTAAAAAATTCTAGAAATTCAGGGAATCCATTCTACAAAAATATCCACCATAAACTCTATGGTATTTTTGTAAAAAATTTCATTCATGCTCGATTTTAACCATAAAAAATAGGAAAAAATAGCATTAACTCACGAAATTTTCCCACAACGTCGATTCGTCCATTGAATTGTAGTTACACACGTTCCAATCACCATATGGATGATCCACGTGCAATTCATCAACACAAATCAATAAAAATAACATTTTATTAGTAAATATTAAAATTTACTAAAAAAATCAACATCAATTAAATAGAGATTGCTCTGATACCACTGTTAAAACCCTAAGATCTCTCTAGATAATTGTTATGCATAAACATGCATAAATCAGGCATAAACTCAACCACCCAACCACCCCCGAGCCCAAGGGATGAACACATGAATAATAAATGAAATACATCATACCTCTACCTTGATGTCCCATACCATCAAGAGGTATAACTCCAATCCAATAGCATGTAGCTAAAGTGTGAAATGGTAGAAGAATAGATATAAACCTCTACACAAGAGAGCATAACATAGCCTTGGCCTCATGGAGCCCAAACCTCCAAGCCCCCTTGAGTGTGCCCCATACCCCTATTATATAGAAGGGCCCTCAAGTGACTCTTGACTTTCCATTCCCTATGTGTGAAATGGTAGAAGAATAGATATGAACCTCTACACAAGAGAGCATAACATAGCCTTGGCCTCATGGAGCCCAAACCTCCAAGCCCCCTTGAGTGTGCCCCATACCCCTATTATATAGGAGGGCCCTCAAGTGACTCTTGACTTTCCATTCCCTATGTGTGACCCTTGGATGCCTGACCCTAACCTTAACCCTTAAGGTTAGTCCTAACCCATGCTCCACTAGACCTTGTTCCCATGCTCCCATGCTCACAAGACTAATGTGGGTTAGCCTCCTAGTATATGCACACATAATGTGTATATAACATAGCACACATAATGTACATATAACACTAGACCATCCACACCATCCACTTCTTGTGGCATTAGCTTCACCACTAACTTGGGTGATGTGAGGACGTGGTCACCATTAGGAAGGAGGGTACGTTAACCACTCTGTTGGTTAACATGGTTTCACCCACTTGACCTATTATAAGGCATTTTGCCATCGTACGTGGTGCTGCAAACAAGCACTTATCTGTTATACATTAGGAGAAATGTGGATTTAATTTTGGGCCCTGTAAGAAGTGCCAACTTAGCTTAGAGAGAAAATAAAAAAGGTTTAAAACATATCCAAATTTGTAATTCGATTTATTTTTTTACTATTATAATAATTAGTTTAAATATATTAAAATATACATATTCTTTCAATGAGGTTTCATCATGAGGTGGCATTCTTTGTTGGATGCACGTAAAACTTGTCAGAACAAAGATTTTACAGATTTGAGGTAGTTATGCATTTAATAGATTCGAGGAAAGCTTTAATCATCTCGACCGTGGGGGTTTCCCTACTAAAACTAAAAAAAACGTCCTTACTAATCGAGTTAATTCTTGTTTCAATTCTTTAATATTTTTATGATGATAGAACATACTAGCTTTGTAAATGAGAACATTAATCCAAATTTGGGGATTCCAATTAATCCACCTTCAACAACACATGGAGACACTCAAATTCTCAGTAAGAGTAGTAGAAATGGTGCATGTAAAAGAACATATGATACTTACCATCTTCATGTGGACATACAATCTGAGTACCAGCTTTTGAAGAAATGAAATAAGAGATTTTTTTAATGTTATGAGCAAAAAGAGCAAAGGAGGAATAATGGAGAGCGACATTTGGACTTGTGGACCGATGGGTCAATGTATCCCAAGAATCCATTTATAAATGCACCACCTCCATTTTACAACATTACAAACTTACTACATTTCACGGGTGATGGTAGACAAGGTTTGCTGGGTTATGCTCAACACTTGGAAACAAAAGCGATGGTTGCAGAACAGTAGATGGATTTTTTACAGATAGAGAACATTGAAATAAAAAAACTAAATGGGTTGTATGCAGAGAAGCTTATGGTGGCAAACAAAGAAACAATTCAAGACTTGGAGAAAAAGATTGATGCTTTAAGGAGAAAGGACACAACACTAGGGCCACGTAAAAGAAGAAGGCAACTTTGCAACATAGAGAAAATGAAAGTTAGAAGTGGAGGGATGAAGAAGCTGGTACAGGCTGTAAGGTAATGTTAACTCTTGTTTCATATATATTTCTCTTTTTAGATTAGGTTTTTTGTTTGAAACTGGACATAAGTTATCAGATTTGATGTTATTCTATTTTTAGATCTTTACTTCATCCAAAGTCCAAGGTACATTCCAAAAGCTGGAGTGCATTACAGTCATTTGTTGGTACCAAAAGGAATAATGGAAGAGATGCTGTATTTATCAAAAGAAGTTTCAAAAAATCAAGAGAAGCATGTGTCTTCTTTTATGAACAAGAACTAGCTCAATGCAACTCAGGTGCAAGCAATGCTGGAGACTGACATCTCTCAGAAAGCATATAGTATACTATTTAAGGCACTAGCAGAGAAATGTTGAAGTAAGAAGCATAAAGGTTTGTTACTTTCAAAACCAATGCAAGTAAAGTCTGCATGCCAACATGTGAACTCAGAGGTGTTTGTTTGAGAAGCTTGGTTCATGAGTACATATTAAAGCTTGGTTCATGAGTACATATTAAAGCAACATTCGTGCTGAAGACAGAGGTGCTCTTTAACTAGCACAACAATATTTTCTTTGATCCTTGAAGCTTTGCAAAGGTACAGAGTTCAGTTCTTTGCGATTAGTCAAGAATAATGGGAAGGAGTTCTAAAATTTGTTTTGAAACTAGATGAGTGTGAGATTTTAAAGAACAGAAAAATGAAGAGGGTTACTATCACTCTAATGAATAGGACCTTAGACACATCAATTACAAAAGATGATGCAAGATATTTCAGTGTTCAACCAGAGAATAACATATTGCCACTTGGATCTTTGAGGTATCTTCTTTATCATTGAATATGACTGTGTATTATGTTGAAATAATTTAAACACGAAACCTGTATTAAACATGAGCTTCTTCCTAATGACACAGGTGGATAAAGAAGATTGAAATTTTGCATTGGGTGTTTCATCAAACTACAATGTCATCATTGATTAGTGAGCAAAAAAATGGAAGGGCCCTTCATGTGTCCAGGTTCAGTGACTATAAAGTGGAATGGCACATGGCAGGTGATTTGAAGACTCTAAAATGCATGTATAACATAAGCAAAGGTGTAAATGCAAAGAGTCCATGTCTATATTGCATGTCAATTGCCAAGACTTTAGATCGTGTACTATGAAACAAAGCTCTTGACAGGCATTTAAAAGATAAAGATTTCAAAGCAGTGCTGCTTGATATTTCTCTATCCAGAGTGTACATATGCACATTGCATGCACTATGTAGAATTATAGAGAAGTTGGTGTATTTGTACATATGCTTTGCTTGGACATTAAAGCCTAAAAAAGAATCTTTAAAAGAAATCAAAGCAATAGAAAAAGTGCTATCAGACATTGACTCGCATGGGGGACATGTTAAAATTGAGGAGAACGATAAGCGATCACAAGGGGGCAACAAAGTACCAAAAAAACCATCAATAAGTGGTGTGAAAGCTAAAAGATTTTTGTCTTATTGCCTCAAAGACTGTCGAGATAAAACAAGCAAAAGATGTTTAATCAATGGAAAGATCTACATAATGTAGTCAAGGACATTGGAAATGAAGGTTCAATCCAAAATCGGAAGGCAGATGTGTGGATTTCACTTGACAAGATCTTTGCATTTATGTGGAGAAAAAGAGCTGGAGCAATAGTGAGATAAAATTATTTGAAAACATATTAGAGACTTGGAGGAAGGCACATTGTAGGATGGAGTGATCAACATGTAACTCATTACATGGTAAGAACTTTAAAAACTGCTGCAATCTCAATACTGTAAGAGCAACTAATACATACATCTAATTTTTTATTATTTTGTCATTGACTACAGCATATATAATCATACATCATATTTCACAAAGACATATGGTTCATTGTCAATATGGTCAACTCAAGGCATGGATAAGTCACATTACAAGAACATGTTACTTTAAGCACACTAGACATGGTGGAGGTAAGAATCGAGCCAATAGTCTTTTAGAGTTACATCAATGGACTTATAGAAAATTGATTCACAAAGCAAAACAAAAAGACACATTCAAGTCCTCATCATTGATACATTCAATACAATTGATTAATAAAGAAAAGCGACAATGCACTTGGAATCAGTTAATTGCGAGAGAGCGCCATCAGTTGTGGCGTCGCTCAAGAGTCAGGGTTGGGAGAAAGTGGTCTAGATGAGGTGGGCTTGATCTTCTAGTCTTCCTTTTCTATGTCTTCCTTTTCCTCTCCTTCCTCTTCATCTCTCGGGAGATCTATTTTTGGCATTTGCACCGTTGGAGGCAATAGTTCCGATCGGATTTTTCTTGTCCTTATTAGATATCTTTTTCCATATGGATGCAATGTGTCTGGGCCTGTAATTCTCGTTACAATAGCATGCGCTGTATATGATAGGTAGTAGGGGTATCTTAGTGCTTCGCAACCATACCTCTGACCAAACATTCATAGTGCAAACTGTTTCTCGACGACAAGCACCACCTTCTCAGTATTTAAAGGCACTTTGTGTCCACCACAAAACCTGGATAGTACTTTGAATGCGAATAAAGAGAATTTTGCATTGTCTTTTGAGAACTCCTTGTGAAATATAATGATCTGCATATTAAAATTGTAATCATCATGTCTCATGTCACTGCTTGCTGTTGTCAATTTTAAGTAAGTGTTGTAAATTGCACATATTTTTTAATGATTCAAATGTCTTATATATTGAGCAAGAGCAACAGCCTTTCGATGACCTGTTGACTTTGAAGTGGAAGCTCCGGATGATCTTGAGACTCTTGCTCTCTTCAGGAAATCATCATCATATACAAAAACTTGGTACCAATGTTATATGTTTAATTGACACAATCGACAAAGTCCACGTAAATCAAATTCTTATAGTTTGAAAAATCTTCGGCTCTATTACCTGTTGATTTTCATCACCCACAAACATGGATCTTGTCCACAAAGGGATCGTGGACTTACTGTCTTCATGCATAGTAGGTGCCAAAAATTTACCCATATCTGCCAAACCAAGACGGTCGGCAATTACTGCAGCCTCCTCCTCAGAAGAGGCAATTGGGTTTCATATGTCCTAGCTTCATCGAACATCTTCTTTAATATCTCCTTGCCAGGTAGGTACTCGGAGCCTTGGATTGCAGAATTAGCTAGTAGATAATTGTCAACTCCTTCCTCTATCCAGCCCATGTCTGCTTCACTAAAATTTCCTAAGGCAGCTGTGAGGTGAAAAAAAGAAAGAAATACCTGCCTCTATAGCTCTTCCACCTCCCAAACTTGGAAACACTACCACGAACGGGGCACCACCAGCCACCGGCTGGAACACTCTCTCACCATTCGCCACCCACCCACACCATAAGACAGCTCAGAACCACAAAGGACAGATGATCATTCAGCAAAAAACATATACAGCATCAACCATGTACAAACTCAGCAAATACACCAAAGACCAGGACTCTGGCCAGGATTTACTGCCAAGGGAATACACCCTTGCGTCTGACGACCAAGCCTCTGTTCCCGGTACCTGTAATCTCCAGAGGGCGCCCACACCAGCAACCCTTCTTCACTTCCTCTGTAGCTCGGCTACTCTCTGTCTGCTGCTACCTGCCAATTGTCATAGGCGAGCCCCACTGTCTCCAGCCCACACATCACCAGGTCTTCTGCATCCAACACACACAAAAAACCAAGGCTCTCTCTCTGGTTAGCATCCACGCACTGCCTGCAATCACCGCCCACACAAGACCAGCTACTCTCTCCAGAAGGCGCCCACACCAGCTAACCTTCACTCAGCAGCTCCCACTCTCTGTATGTCGTGACCAGCAGCTTTACCAACCACCAGAGCCTTGCACAATCTTTTCACCATGAACCACTGCTCACCGCAGCATCCTCAGATATCTAGCCCAAGCCACATTACTCAATCCTTTCCTAACAGCAGCCCTCTCTGCTGCTCCAATCACCAATCCATACTATCACGATCACCCAAGAGACCTGCAGCCTCTTCTGTACTGTCACCAGCCCCTCTATAACCAACACACAAGCGCCCCCAGCTTTCAGTTACCAGGCGGCCATTTCCTTCTTTTCTCTCCTCACCTCTCTGTAACAACGATACCCGCCAGCCACACACCTGCAGCAGCTGCCCTCTCTATTGCCAGCACCCATCGCCAGCCTGTCCTTTGACGCCAGTCGTATTCAGATTTTTCAAAGGCTGCCCGTCCTCTCTACTTGTCTCCGTCAGCAGCTGCGCTGCATAGCCCTGTGTGGCAAGACGTCCTTGTCGGCTACCAAGGTCCTTCACTCCAACCTTTTTACACAAGGCGACTAATCCTCCTTTTCGCTCTCCTCTCTGCCAGCTGCCTTCCTTGCGCAATCACCTCAGGTCCCACCATGTCCCACCAGCCGGCTCTGCCCTTGTCATCTTTGTTGCAGCGCTCGCAATCACCAGCCCCACCAGCTTCTCTGCGCTCCTGGCTGCACACACACCAGAGCCTTCAGCTCTTCACACAACAAGGCAGCTACTCTCTGTCTGCAGAACTCCAGCAAGCCGTCGTCTTTTGGACCCCCCAGTGCGTTGCAGCCCACTCGCAAGGGCGACGACTCCCTTGGCTCTCCCCTGGCGTCCCTTTTCTGCAGCTTTGTAGCTACGCCCCAGAGGGTCCCCTCGTCTGCGCCAGCCAGCCCTCACATCAACACCTTTTCCCGTCTATAGCGCACTCTTCACTTCGACCATCAGCCTTCTCGAAGCGGCCATCACGTTCGCCTTCTAGGCGTTGAGTTGGCAGCCCACCATACCTTCACGTGGTTTTTTTAAATTGGCCATGTTATATTATTTTTTATTTTTTTCAAAAAGCCTCAAAGCCACAAGTAATGGCCACCTACTAATGTTTAAAACTCTCCTTCTCCTTATACTTTTTCCAGAAGATACGGCGCCCATAATTTCCAAATAAATGCAAGAGTTGCCCGCCGTCTTCATCAACATCATTACCACCAAGCCCATCAATTTTTAGTTGGTGCCCTCTTTTAGTAACCATCTGCCCATCATATTGTTGCCAAAAAACTCCAGATCTCCAGCGTTTTTCCGGAAAACAAAACACATGCATATACCAACTCACAACCAAACCACTCGGCCTGTACACTTGCCAGGGCATTCAGGGCAAAATTTATTCACACCCCACACGCACCATATGTACACTGACCAAAAAACCCTTTCAGATTTTAGCCTGACAGCAGCCAAGCAATAGTCTTCAAAACAAATATTGAAATGTTGCATAATGTCTGTTAATAATACATAATCAGCTTGGGCTGCCATAGTAAAGCTGGGCAAGGAAGATAGTGACAACTTTCCCTATTCATTCTCATTAGATTGACTGTCTTCCAATGAAATAGGTGCTGCATCAAAGGGGATAAGGGATGCATTAGCCTGAAAGGTTTCCTTTTTGGCCTCTGCCCTCTCCTCTGCTGCTGCTGCTGGGTCTATAGCTACCTCTTCCTCAACCCCATCATCCTCAATTGGATTTGAGTGCTTGCCAAAGTCACTGTCTCTTGCTCTGAGTCCTCAGTAAGAAGATGTAGAAAACAAAGAAAACTATAATTAAATTGGAGCAAGCGACACTTCTATGAGTGTATTGGGCATTTCTCCTCTACTCTATTGCTGCAGTTGGGAATCTTTTCATGACTTTGTTTGTTGCAAAATCAAATGGATGAACATATCGTTCACCATGGGACATAACGATATTGGTAGAAACAGTGTTTTCATACTCTTGCTCATGGTCACCGAGAACAATTCTACAAGAATTAATGACGTTCTCAAGAGAAAGTTCCTTGTTAAACATTGAAGACAACTCATGCAAATGCTCGTGGGCTTATGAATCATACAAGAACATAAACAGCTTTTCTGCACAAGACTCTTCTGCCTTGTCATCCAATTCGTAGACAAAACTCTTTCGAAGACATGCCGAAAAAAAACATTTCAATGAATTAGAACATGCACGCTTATTATACATGGGGTCAGTTCCTGGCGATAAGGAGATTTGGATATACACATGCAAGCCCCCTGCTGTTGCTTGGTACTAGCACCAAAAAAAGAGGGGTCAGTACCAAGCGATAGAGGGCTCACGCAGAATTCACGAGCCCATCATCGCTTGGTACTGACCCCTAAATTTTGCCCATGGGTCTAGTACCAAGCGATTAGCAAGTCTCTTGGTACTAATCCTCTTGTGGAATGTTGCCCACAGGTTCAAACCCCGCAGCACAAACTCTGCACAATGTTGATCATGGGGTCAGTATAAAGCGATTAATAGGCCTGCGAATTTTTATTTTATTGATTCTGGCTTGGTACCAACTCCACTGTGATATCTTGTGGTCATGGGGTCAGTATCAAGCGATTCAAAGGCCTATGGATTTTTGTCTGTGCATATCGCTTGGTACTGACCCCATTGTGATAACGTTAGTCATGGGGTCAGTAACAAGCGATTCTAAGCCCTTTGAACTCCTGTTTGTTTCATATCGCTTGGTAGCGATCCCATTGTCATAATGTTTTTCATGGGGTCAGTACAAGCGATCCAAAGGCCTCCGAAATTCTGTCTGCTTTATATCGCTTGGTACCGACCCCACTGTGATAACGTTGGTGATGGGGTTAGTAACAAGCGATTCTAAGCCCTCTGGACTCTTGTTTGTTTCATGTTTTTCGTGGGGTTAGTACCAAGTGATTCAAAGCCGTCTGGAGTCCTGTTTGTTTTATATCGCTTGGTGGCGACCCCATTGTCATAATGTTTTTCATGGGGTCAGTACCAAGCGATTCAAAGGCCTTTAGAATCTTGTCTGCTTTATATCACTTATTACCGACCCCATTGTGATAACGTTGGTTATGGGGTCAGTACCACAAGCGATACAATGTACTCTGGAATCCTATTCGTGTTATATCGCTTGGTACTGACGCTTGGTACCACAAGCGATACAATGTACTCTAGAATCCTATTTGTGTTATATCGCTTTGGTACTGACTTTTTTAAATGCATTTCTCATCACGCTTTGTTTATTTGTTTAGATGGCTTGTACGAGACAATCTTCGTTATTTATAAGAAGGATGAGTGTCCATTTCAAAGAATATAACAGCTCTTTATCTTTAGACGATGTTAACTTAAGTGATGCCTAAACTATAGAAAACTTTATTTCTTAAACTATTGATGCACAATTAAGTTCTCAAACTAATGTATTATTTTTTTTCTATTTTTTTTCAAATTTTATCTCAAACTAATGCGATGTTTTATCTCAAACTAATGTGATGTTTTTATTCCAAACTAATGTAATGTTTTTATCTATAATTGTTTAAAACTTTTTAGCTATTTAGAAATATTACTTTCGAGTAAATATTTAGTTATAAAGTGTAGAAGAAGCTTTTTTATTTTTAAAAAATTATGACCTAAGTGTTGACGATAAAATTTATGAAGTTCCACTTTATAAGTGTTCTTAAAAATGCCTCAAATCTCTCTCTCTCTCTCTCTCTCTCTCTCTCTCTCTCTCTCTCTCTCTCTCTCTCTCACTCACACACACACACACACACACACACACACACACACACACACACACACACACACGTAAAAACGGTATGTATATGTCTTTAGATGTCCACATAAAGTGCAATATTTTGTAGTATATATATTAAGTTGACATGTGTGTCTTTAAATATCTAAGAGAGAGATGGAGTGAGAAGAAAGGTTCCATGAGTGATTAGATTACAGAAATTGAAGCATTGGATTGGTAAAACTTGAGGACTTGACTACCCTTGAGGTTTCCCTTACCACGTTTAATGTGCTTTCACGCTCTAGATGGGTTATACTCCTTGGTAAAGACAATGTTTGTTATGAAGCTAAAACTTCCCTGAACAGGTGACCAGTGTAGTGATGAGGGGACTTCTACTCATGGTGAGGTGGGTATTCCTCATGGTGAGGAATTTCCACCTCACCATGAGTAGAAGCCCCCTCATCATGGTGAGGTGGGTGACTTGTAGTGATGTTGGGGGATTCTATTTATGTGGTGAGGTCATGGGTATTTCTCATGTTTATGAGGGGGAGTGTAGGCAGGAGAGGGAGAGGAGTTAGCTAGAGAAGGTTAGAGGATGGAAGTGAGAACAAGGAGAAAGACTGAAACCCCTATGCTGAGAATTGAAGAGGGAACCATTTATGTATAACATTGTGTGAATAAACACATTTTCTTAGGGGTTCTCCAAGGTGAAAGAATGAACAGTGTGCATAAGTGATAATACTTTGTGTATAATAGTGTGTGTACATCCTTATATGTTGCTTCACCCTCTTCATGCCCGTTTTATGTGAAATCTCCATAGTTAGCTCTCCTCCTTGTGTTAGAACTTCATGATGGTATAGGAGCTCTAAAAGGGCCAAATTACATTACACTCCCTGGTTGCTCACCCCAATCATCACTTCTCTTCTTGGCCTTAGCCTTTTGAGCATTCATGGATGCCTCCCATGCCCGTCTCGGTAGCCATTTGAGCTCCTATGCCTCTCTCCTCTATACCCCATGATTGACCAGCCTTAAAGGTAGCCCACATTAGTTTAACTACCTTTTCCCATGATTTTTCAAACCAACCCTTCGATTACATGAAAAAGCTAAATGAATTCCCATCTAGGATGTGAATGACAGTTGTGTAACGTAGCTCCCTTTGGTTATTAATGACATTATTCCCATGCTTTTTTAGATTAATAGCCTAAGTAAGCATTATGAATGTCATCTTGGATTATGTGGATAATAGCCAAAGTAAGAATTATGAATGTCATCTCGGATTATGTGGAGGCCATTATGGTTGTGAAAGCCACCTAAGTAAGAAAACTATCCACCTAAACCTATTAATACTACATTATCATCATGTGAGATTCACATCAGCGTGCCACCTAGCTTGATAAATGCCATGTAGATTTTCACATATTACACAAGAAACTCTCCTCTCCATGGGCCTTATCTCATAGGCAATGCCCATAGCTCATCTTTATGCATGAACATGTGTTGCTGCAAAATGCACATAGACTTTGACTGACCACAAAACCAATTATCTTAGGCTTGTCTAACCCATCATAATATTCTAGCCACCCACACAACTATGAGGATTATAAACCTATGGCAAAGACAATTATGCACTTGCAACAATTGAGCCGAGAGAGAGAGAGAGAGAGAGAGAGAGAGAGAGAGAGAGAGAGAGAGAGAGAGAGAGAGAGAGAGAGAGAGAGAGAGAGAGAGAGAGAGAGAGAGTTTCATGGACACAAACATCCTCTTCTTCTCATTATCTCTATATCCACACTCTCTCTACCCTCTTGTTTCTCACTCTCTCTTGTAGACACACTTCCACCTCCCCCTCTTGAGACGAAGCTTCGAGAATTATGTTAGAGATCTTAATAGTAATTGGGAGTCGCAAAAGGTGATGTCTTGATCTTATAATTGCACGTTCTTAGGTCTTTGGTCTTAGATTATCGTAGCCTCTTACTTTCACTTAGGTCCTCTCATCTTAAATGATCTTAGCTTTGATTATCTCAAGATCTTATAAGCTCTTAGAACCTTATTCTCAAAGTGATCTTAGATTACAATCATCTCACATCATCTCAAATTTACATCTTACATCATATTGATCCATTTGTGTACTTAATACTTATTAGACTTTGGGGTTTAAGGTTTGGGGAGGACTAGAGTTTAGGTTTTCGAATTTGGGATTCAAAGTTTAGGGTTTGAGGTTTTGGGGTCTAACGTTTAGGGGTTTAAGGTTTAGAGATTAGAGTTTATGATTTTAATTTTAGGGTTTCAGTTTTAGGTTTTAAGATTTAAGGTTTCAGGTCTAAGTTTCGGGTTTAGGGTTTAAGATTTAAGGTTTGGGGTGTCTAGGGTCTTATAGGATTTAAAGTTCCGGGTTTAAGATCGAGGGTCTAGGATTTAGGGTTTGAGGGTTTAGGATTTAGGGTTTGAGATATAGGGTCTAGGTTTTTGGTTTTTGGATCTAAGGTCTAGGGTCTAGCATCTAAGGTTTAGGGTTTAGGGCTTAGGATTTGGGGTTTAGGATTCAGGATTTGGGGTTTAGAATTTAGGGGCTAAGGTTTAGGATCTAGGGTTTAGGGTATAAGAAATTAAGATCTAGGGTTTAGGGTCTAGGATCTAGGGTTTAGGGTCTAGTGTCTAGGGTCTAGGGTGAAGGGTCTAGGATCTAGGGTTATAGAGTCTAAGCTTTAGGATTAGGGATCTAGGGTTTAGGTTCTAAGGACTAGGTATAAGATTTTTAGTTTAGGGTTTAGGATTTAGGCTTTGGGATCTAGGGTTTAGAATTTAAGGTATAGGGTTTAAGATCTAAGCTTTGGAAACTAGGGTTTAAGGTTATTTAGGGTTTAAGGTTTAGGGTTTGGGGTTTAGGATCTAGGGTTCATGTCTTAGGGTTTATGGTTTAGGATTGTGATTTGAGGATTTGGGTTTAGGGTTCTCGGGAGGTGCACTAAAAAGAAGCCCTATGTATCACGTGCATTCAATGGGTATTTAAAAAACATCTTACCTATGAATCTTTTATGAATAAAATGATCCCTTTTTCTTATGGACTTAGGGATTTTTTTTTCAAAATTGATTAAAAAAACCCCTTCTGTAAATGTATTTCTATAAATTTGTCTTAAAATTTTGAATTAAAAAACCCCTTCATTTGAACTCACGTGATATACTTACATATTTTTAGGTGAGCCCCCTCGAGTGAAGGTTTAAGCTTTGGGATCTAGAGTTTAGAGTTTAGGGCCTAGGATTTGGGGTTTAGAGTTTAGGCTTTAGTATCTAGGATTTAGGATCTAGGATCTAGGGTCTAGGGTCTAGGGTCTAGGGTCTAGCGGTTAGGATTTGGATTTTGGAATTCAAGATTTGAGTTTTAAGGTTTAGCAATTGGAAAATAGGGTCTTAGGCTCTCCCATGATATAAGGAAACATGTATGCACATGTGTATGTGTGTATGCACATGTGTGTGTGTGTGTGTGTATGCACACAGGTACATTTGTGTAATGTTATAACATAATAATGTAAATCTCAATCATTTAGTTTGACTCAAATTTGAGTTATGACTTGCTTCTTGAATATGAAATATGTTTGAGCATGCCTCTTGTGAAATAGAGTGGGATATCAATGTTTAAGGTTTAGGGTCTAGGGTTGTAGGGTTTAGGCTTGTATTTAGGATTTAGGATCTAGGGTTTATGATTTAGGATTTTGACTTTAGGGTTTGAGTTTTAGGATTTAGGGTTTAAGATTTAGGCTTTGAGATCTAGGGTTTAGAATTGAGGGTTTAGGATTTACGCTTTAGAGTCAAAGGTTTAAGATTATTTAGTGTTTAGGGTCTAGGGTTTGGGGTTTAGGATCTAGGGTTTAGGGTTCAAGGTTTATGATTTAGGATTTTGATTTTAGGGTTTGAGTTTTAGGATTTAGGATTTAGGGTTCAGGGTTTAGAATTTAGGGTTTATTTTTTGGAATCTAGGATCTAGGGTCTAAGGTTGAGGGTTTGGGATTTAGGGTTTGAGCTTTAGGGTTTAAGGTTTGGGATATAGGATCTTAGGCTCTCTCATGATAAAAGGATGCTTGTATGCACATGTGTCTAAGTGCATACATTTATGTAATTCTATAATATAATAATATAAATTGCAATCAAAGAGTATTCCTCAAATTTGAGATATGACTTGCTTTTTGAATATGATGTATGTTTGAGCATGCCTCTTGTAAAACAAAGTGGGATATCGAGAAGATAAAGGATTATGATACTCTTTCAATTTTATAGTTTGAGTATGATTAAAAAAGTGAAAAATATAATGAATTGAATTATTTGACCCATTTCAATACATGTGTGTGTGTGTGTAAGGGACTAACCAAATGAAAGTTGTGTGTTTGTAGTAGCCAATCTCAGTATGGGTAACAAGTAGGTTTCACATGACACATTATACGCATTGCTTGCTTAGGCTAGTGTTGGTAGTAGTAGACACTCTTGCTATGCTATATATGTAATTAAACTAGGACTAATGCATACCTTGAGTTCATTTATCTATGTTTAAGCTTCTCTTTACCTCTTCCTCTCGTCTCTAGATTTAATGGTGATGTTTTATCTTCATCGACATGTTATATCATGTTCAAGAATTGTGATTGCAAATGTGTTTTTGTAAAACAATATGTGGCACATGTAAGATCCATAATCATGGTACACCTCATGTTTTCCTGTATATTTGTTGAATGTGGCACACGTGTACATTCTCTCTCTCTCTCTCTCTCTCTCTCTCTCTCTCTCTCTCTCTCTCTCAATTTAAGAATTGTGATTGTAAATGTGTTTTTGTAAAATAACATGGCACACATAAGATCCTTAGTTATGGCACACCTCATGTTTTTAATGTGGCACATGTGTAAATTCTGTGTGTGTGGGGAAACCATGAGAGAGAGAGAGAGAGAGAGAGAGAGAGAGAGAGAGAGAGAGAGAGAGAGAGAAATAATGGGAAGTGAGGGTGTGTGAAAGAACTACTTATGTTGAGAATGAACATGCCCAAACTTGTAGATTAATCATTTTCTATAATATCCTAGGTGAATTTTGTGTATTTGTGTGTGTATTTATATATATAGGTTGAAAAATATGATACATATTTAAAACACCTAGGGACTATGAATTCAAGCACGATGGCAACACAAGGTGAAAGAAGAGTTGAAGAGAGAGAGAGAGAGGGATTGTTTGGCATGCATGCAATGAGAGATAGAATAAGGTTTTAATAATGTTAGATCTTATAATAATAAGATTAAAACCTTGGTGTAAATAGGGGTATCAATAAAGATATAAAGCAATACTATCTGCACATGTTATAGGCTTGCATTTTTTCTGGTGGATATAGAAAAGGAATTCTATGTAGCAAAATGCTTTGTTTACTATGTAGAATAGGAATACTATATAGAAAAGTTTTCAATTTCCTATATAGAATACAAATGCTATATAGCAAAAGGTGGTGTTTGCTATATAGAATACATATGCTAAATAGAAAAATACTTAATTTTGCTACATAGATAGACATCTATGGGCATCTAATAAATTGAATTTGATAGAGAGCTAAAATTAATCACCCTAATTTTACTAGTTAGATAGAACTTTGCTATATAGCAAGTCCCTTGTCTAGCATAACAATGCATAACAATGCAGGCAATTGAATCATCGGAGAAAGCCAAAAGTCCTATTGTGGGCACTGTCAGCTACAAGAGGCCGAAGCACAGGCGTCACATCTTTTTAAAGACTGTCCCTTCACGATGGCATGCGCTGATCAACGTCGTCTGTCACAAGACCTGATTGAGCTCATTTTTTGCTTTACTCCGCTTGCCGGCCTCGCGCGTTGCCGCTGGACCTGCCGGCAATGGAACCGTCTCATATCATCCCTGGATTTCGCCATCAACCGTAAGCGTCTGGCTCCATGCGAGGAGGAGGTGTGGTTCGCGCTGGAAGAGGGCACGGCAGCCGGGACGGTTGGATTTCTGGATACAACGACGCTGCCTGGCGACAGGTTCCTTTACCGCCTCCCACGAAAGACAACTCTGTTCGAGTGGTGGCGGCAGATTCCGGGCTTTTGTTGCTTACAGGGATAGGGGAGGATTGGGAAGCCCAGTTCATGGCCGTGTGGAATCCTCTGACAGGCAATCTCCGCCGGCTTCCGCCACTCCCTGCCATGCTAGACCGCACGCTCGTCTCCGGATTCGGCATAGCCAACGTGCGTACTAACAAGTATACAGTTATCGTCACCTCACGATCCGATAAAAGTAAGTCCGTTTCGATAACGAGCCTCTACGATTCGCAGCAAGGGGTGTGGAGAAGGACGCGGATGTCAACCTCCATCTTTTCGACGTGGCAGGGCGCTTCCGACATGTGCACAGCTGTGCTGGTAGGCGAGAGCTTCTACGCAGCGGTTGGAGGCCGGATATATGCCTTCTACGTAGGCGGAGAGGATTGGAAGTGGGTGCGGGGGACTGACCACGTGGGCATGGAGGTGGCGGCGGCGGCTCGACGGCGGCACTCGTCAGCGTTGCGGCGTGTAAGGCGAATTAGAGTAAATGCGGTGATGCGGGATGGGAGGGGCCGGAAGCTCGTGCAGGTCATCTGGCAAGAAAGAATCCATTCCGGTTGCCCCCTTGTGAGGCTTGTGTTAAATATTGATCAGTGCGACGCCTCCGCAGCCTGTGAGAAGCAATTAGAGACCAAGCCTCTGCCGGAGCAGCCCTTCCATGTTTTCTACAGGAGCCCCTTCCATTGGCAACGGCCCAGCAGCCTCAGCGCCTGCGGGGACAAGGTGCTCATCGTCACCGCCATTGCTTTCTTATTCGACATCTCTAGCAATGCATTGCAGCTGTGCCCCCAATATCATCCTTACTTGCCTTCCATCTCCCGCTGTAAATGCCTAGGATTCTACCCTAACTTTTGGCAAACTCCCTAAAGCAGTGTTAGAAATAAACCTTTTTTCTAACCACGGATGAGCTTCAAACCCACCAACCGCTCTTGATTGAAAAAAAAAATGCATACATAATCGGTTTTATAACTAAAACTTCGAAAATTTTGAATCTTTAAATTAAAGACTAAGAACTGGTTTTTCTCAATTTAAGTCATGGAAATTACATTAGGGGACAACTTTTTTGTGACAGTCCCTTGCCTAGAGGCATTCACAAACAATAAATCATCTTTTTTTTAATTTTTGCCAAAGGAGTGTTAGTTCTTAAGTTTAAATTAAAGAAAAATGAAAGTTAAAATTGTTCGACGGAGAAGCATATATTTGTATCACAGACCTCCCAATGGAAGGTACTTTCCGATGCACCATCTTTACTTTGACAATCTTGTGGACTTGAAACCACCAATAATGAAAGCATTAAGTTGGAGGGCACATTGATAGCTAGCAATGAGAGACTCCTTCGTGGATGAAACACCTCTCTATCTTTCATTGTGGTTTCCTACTATTGGGGACACGTATTAATCATCTTCTAGATCCCATGCACATATTCAAGAATCTTGGGAGTTCCATTGGCCAACACTTGATTGGTTATAAAGGCACAATAGTGGTGGTAGCTAGAAGACATGGGGAAGATACCTCATTTGTGGCATCACCAAATAGGGAGTAGAGTGGTTCTTCCAAAAGCACCATGGATACTAAGAAAAATTAAGAAAGATTTAGTGAAGAAGGAGACATCATCCTTATGTACACCAATATGCCATTTGCATTGTTTGAAGGGTGTATTCAGAAAGGACTATCTTGTCTAAAGTCACACAATCGGCATATTAAGTTTTTATAATTAATCTGTTGGAGCCATTTAAAAAATATATCTATCTTTATCTACTTCCTTTCTTTATCTACTTCCTTTCTTTAATAATCACATGTACTATTGTACATATTACCAACATGCATAAAGGGTTTCTTGACCAATGAGATTGAGAAAAGTTATCTACAAGATGAGTGCTCTCTAGTAAGATAAATGCTCTAGAGAAGTTATCTATGAGATGAGTGCTCCAATAAGATGAATGCTCTAGAAAAGTTATCTACAAGATGAGTTCTCAAGTAAGATAAATGCTCTAGAGAAGTTATATACGAGATGAGTGCTCCAATAATATAAATGCTTTAGAGATGTTATCTACAAGATGAGTTCTCAGTAAGATAAATGCCCTAGAGAAGTTATATATGAGATGAGTGCTTCAGTAAGATGAATGCCCTAGAGAAGTTATATATGAGATGAGTGCTTCAGTAAGATGAATGCTCTAGAGAAGTTATATATGAGATGCGTGCTCTAGTAAGATGAATGCTCTAGAGAAGTTATATATGAGATGCGTGCTCTAGTAAGATGAATGCTCTAGAGAAGTTATATACCAACTTGCTTCCCTTCTTTAATAATCACAACGTGTACTATACATTTCACCAGCATGCATAAAGGGTTTCTCGGCTAATGAGATTAGAGAAGTATTCTACAAGATGAGTGCTCCAGTAAGATGAATGCTCTAGAGAAGTTATATATGAGATGATTGTTCTTGTTATGGTAATTAATTTATTATTAGGGAATCCAATAAGTGAAAAGAATATCTTGGGTGACTCAAGTGTGATTAAAGAATTATTTGGTTGTGAGTGAATCCAACTAACCGTGACATGTGTGACGCATGTAAGAAAATGTGAGTTTGATTGTGAATGAATTCGATCAACTCTTTTGGATTAATTCTTGATGAGGGTGACCCTAGTTGGTTGTGAGTGAATCCAACCAACTCTGACACGTGTGAAACGTGTGGTCTGTGAATACGTGTGATGCATATGAAAACAATGCGAGTGAATCCAATGTAAGAGTTTGATCGTGAGTGAATCTGATCAACTTTAAGACACGTGTGACACGTGTGAGGACATTGGGAGTGAATCCAATGTGGGAACAATTAATGTGTTTGATCACTCGTGTGTGCTGATAGTTACAACCGAGGATGGTTATTTTCTCAAACGGGAGGACTATCATGAGAGTGAGATTTTTCAAAATATTTTATCATGGGAGTGAATCCAATTAATTATGTGTGATGCATGGTTCATGTGTGAAGCATGGTATTAAATGAATTCCATTTGTTAGAATTATTTCTGTGAGTGATTCCAAAGTAATTATGATCTAACATTGTGGACTATGTTGAGTATAGATCATGAGTTTGGAACAACCAAGGTGGACATTGGACGAGATTATCTAGCCGAGCACATGTGTGCTAAATATTTGATTTTGTACGCTTTGGCCCATTGTACATATGTTGGGCAATGTTTATTTTGGATGAGATACTTTTAAAAAGGCATTGGACTAAGGTTCAATTTTGTAAAAGCCCAATTTTGGAAAATCTATGCTATTTATGGCTCCAAGGGCTAAATTTATTAATATGATTTAAATACCGCATGTGGGAGTGGAGCCACACACGTCGCCGGGGGGGGGGGGGGGGGGGGAGAGAGAGAGAGAGAGATTGCACCCAATCTTATGTTCTTTGATTTTCATGCTCTTGATTTATTCTATGATGTTTATGGTTTATTTCTTCTATTATTTAATTTGTGGAATATTCTATTCTCCATATACCATGGTCTTGTTAGTTCTAGTAGGATATGGATGCCCTCTTATTTTTGTCAGTTCTTCACGCTCGTGGGATTATAAAGTTTTGATCCATTTAAATGTTCCCATAGGAATGTAGATGGATTTCTTCAAAGGCGATTATAAAACCTTCCATTAAGAAAATTAATTGCATAATGTAGTGTGTCTTATTGAGAAGCAATTTACCTCTTGTATTATGAATACTCTTATATTGAGAAGCAGTTTATGCATTATCAATACCCAAATACATTGTATTGTTATTCAATGGATAAAGTACCTATGGCTAGAATGTCTCATTGAAGATGGAGGTATTATTTTGAGAGATTCATGAAAACCGTTAAAGGTTTTGTAAGGCAAAAAGTAAGTTTAAAGGGGAGTATGATTGAAGGTTGGCTAGCCCAAGAGTCCTTGGTAGATATTTTGGCTTTTACTTGTGATTTTTTTGTATGAGTGAAATGGATTCGTCCAATTCCATGACTATGGAGTAATGAGGATGCCATACATTTAGAGGGGGGAGACCTTGCTCAAGACAAAAGATTAAGAGAAGGGCATCAAAGAGTAAATGTGGCTACTACAAGATTGACACTTTTGCATGGAGCATATAAATATATGTGGAATTTCACATTTTACTATGGTGTCATGGATTCCTTTTATGCAAGGTTTAAGAGCCACCACTGGAGATCCAAATGTTGTGACAACTCAACTAGAGTACTATGGAAAAGATATACTTGAGGCGAGTTTTAGAGACTCTATTGCATTTTTATATGATGTTAAGTGGCTCAAGATACAATGTAGGGATCTCATAATCACTATTATAAAGGACGCACATGGGTTCTTTACAATCAACTCCACAAGGATTTGGAAAAACCAAAGTGACACACATGTTATTTTTTAACAACTTCGACTCAAGAAAATCAATAAGAGGGAATTCTTTTACTATATTGATTTGCAAAGATATTACTTACATGAATTATACATCACGTATTGGTTGAAATATGTAATAATCCATTTGCATTATCTATATAGGTTGTTTTCCACTGATCTTGTAATGATCCATAATAGTGGTATGTCATATAAGTTACACCGAGAAGAAAACAAACATTTCAAGAATTAGAAGGTAAGTAGCTTAAATGCAATACCCAATGGTGGCTATGGATAGTGAGGGCCTCAACATGGATTAAGTCAACATTAGAAATGAGACAAAGATACAAAATAAAGCAACAAAAGACTTTGTTCAACAACTTGTTCCACAAAGTTGAGAATCAAAATGATATGCAAGATAATTTGTACGATAATATTCCAATGCCAAGTTCTCCTACAGCTACTATTGGCCTATCAATGACTATAAAGCTATTGTTATGATATTGTATTTTAAGCTCTCTTAAAAATATTATTCTACTCTCTTAGATAATTCAAGGATGCTTGGATTATCTTTGTGTCATGCCAAATTATGTTAATATTATGGGTGAAGCCATTTTAATTATTAATGCATTTGGTGCACATTGGCGTATGCTTGCACTGCCTATGTTTGTTGTAGTCAGTTCGTATGGCAGGGTGATTCTTGGAGTACTTAAGGTTGATAAACATGTGTGTGGTGATGGTTCAAGTGATCGAGAAGGTCAAAGAAAGAGAGTAAAGAAGAAAATTTATTTCCGGTCTCAAGCCTACTATTAGGACAAATGTTAATATGTTTCCTCCTCATAATCTCATTTGTGTTATGGATCTTGCTCTCAATTCTAAACTTCTACTTCTAGTGGTTCTAGAATTCAAGAAAATTCTTATGCAAAGTCTTCTAAACCATCTTTTGGTCGAGCAATTTTGATAAATCAAGGATGTATAAGGGTAAATATGTAGCTAAAGAAGATGTTCAAAAAGATAATAACAACAAATGCTCAAATGGAAAGCTGAAGAATCATATCTTCAGGTGTTACAAATGTCACAAGCAAGGGCATATTGCACCAGAATGTCCAAAGAAGAAAAAGAACTCCTCACCTATGGCTCATGTCAACATGGTTGAAGATGACGACGATGATTCACTCAAGCAAGAATCCTGACTATTTGGATGAAGTTAAGATTTTTATTCATGCTTGTTGCCATATATATAGGCAGTGATGTGTGTGAACACACTTAGGACCTCTGGGGCACTTTTTCCCTCTTTAGGAGGTTTTTTCCCCCGGCTTGTATATACGCCCATCCTTCTAGGGCTAACTTATCTTTGTACATTGACACAATCTAATACATTGTGTGTTATGTGCATTCTTGCTTCTTCTTCTCCAAGCTTGGTGTGCTTTCCTGCAACCCTAATTCCAACAATGCTTTGTTGAGAATTCAAGGAAAATAAATTTCTATTTTGCATGATGATGATAGTTCTCGTAATTTCATTTTCGAAAAGGCATTAAAAGCACTTAATCTAGATGCATCACATTCTAGCTATGAAGTGAAAGCTGTATTTCAAAAAGGAACTAAGTACAATTACACTAAAGAGGTTAAGAATCTAGAAGTGGAAATAAACTCATTGAAAGAAAAGAGAACATTTTTAGTTGCTCCATTGCAAGGTGTTGATGCCATATTAGGAATACCATGAAGATATGAGCATAACCCTCAGATTGATTATGACACCCATACAATATGGTTAATGAAAGATGATAAAAGAAATTTGTCTTCGATGTCAGATTAAGTGTGATTTAGGTTTCCTTTTAGCCCGTACTCAAGCTAAAAGAGCTATAAGAAAGAAGGAGAATATATTTTTGATTCTTGTCAAACTAGTGTATTGCTTAGACTGACTATGTGTCTCATGATACTTTTATTTCTAAGTTCTCTAACTATTTTATAGATGACCTATCTCTTAGTTTACCTAAATCTTTTCCAAAAGATCATAAAATTGAGATAATCCCTGGAAGCTCTCCTCCATGTAAAGCTTCTTATCGAGTTAACATGCTAGTCTAAGAGTAGAAAGGGATTCAAAAACAAGGAGAGGAATTGTTAGAGAAAGGACTATTAGACCCAATAGTTCTCCATTTGTGGTGCTCTAGTTCTTCTTGTTAAAATGAAGAATGGGACACATCGAATGTGTACCAATTATCATGCTTTAAACAAGATTACTATGAAGAACCAATATATTCGTGTTTCTTGCCGATCCCCCTCTCGGCGGAATGTCAATATAGGTGTCAATATAGGGTCTGAGGTAAGAGACCAGTTAGGCAATACCGTGGGAGGCGTGTAGCCACCCGCCAGAGCTTGTGGATTCCAACACCATCTCTAGAGTGGTCATGGGGACACTCAAAACAACACTCCACTTTAGAACTCCACACACTCTCACTCTGCTACATAACTCTCATAGGGTGAAAGCATGAATCGGTGGCTCAATAGCTGGTGTCCATGGATACCCAGGTATAGAGCTGTTTGGCACTTCATACTAGTAATTTAAAGGGTGCCTCAATCTTAAAAAAAGTGAAGCCAACTGAAAAAAAGTGGAGCCAACTGAAATGTCTTCCTCCACTCCTTTAAAAAAAGACTTTAAAGAAACATTTTTTAAAAAGTGAAGCTAACTGAAAAAAGTGGAGCCAACTGAAACGTCTTCACGACTCCACTCCTCTGAGAGTAGTGGTTGTGAGACTCTCTCTCTCTCTCTCTCTCTCTCTCTCTCTCTATGGAAGGCCCACAATTAGCAATTAAGACTTGTTAAATGAAGCTTGCTACAATTGTCCCAGGAATTACAGGTGTTTGGAAGTACTATTGAGGGTAATTTTTATCCAAGATTTGTTGAACACAATCACTTTACAGGGTTGTTCTGAGCAAGATGGGGAGTCACTTTTGGAACCACAAGTTTCCGAGGCACCAGTACGTAAGGTACAAATGAATTCCAAATGCATGCAACAGCTTGGTGAGGCTGGGATCATTTTAGTACAGAAATATGAGGCCATGATGAAGAGGGAGTATTGAAAAAGATGCCTTACTCAAAAGCAGGCTGAAGGTGCAAGCAATAGGGAGGAACCTACTATTGAAGAGGACATTCAAGCAAGGAAAAGGAGGTCTTCTGAAACTACAACATAAAGCAAGCATAGATATGCAAGTTACGAGGGTGTCTATACTCGTGTCTATAAGCACGTCGAGTTCTTTTAAAATTAGACGCTCTTATAGATGCATAAGTTACGACTACGTCTATAAACGCATCTATAAGCGCGTATAGTTCTTTTGAAATTGGACGTGAGTATAGACGCGCTTATAGACGCAGTTTACAACAGCAATTTCCTATGTAGTTTGCAATTGTGGACCTTGCAAAGAAAAACAGAATCTTCAATCCCCAAAAATATCATTTATTGAACTATATGCACAAGATTTTGATAATATGCATGATTTTTTGGTGCACTTATATACAAATGAATCTCTAGAAAGCATATTTACAAGGAAAAATATGCTAAGGAAAGAGAAAAGAAATAGGTATAAACGAGTAATGTGGTGAAAGAGATGGATACATGCAAAGACTTAGGTATATCAAGTAATGCCATGAAAAACAATCCAAAGGACAATGATTCAATCCCCACATCTTTTCATCAAAGTGAAGCTTTTAAAAACAATCTTGAATCTCCATGAAAAGCAATCCAAAGGTGAATGATTAAGTAATGCCACGAAAAGCAACATATCATAATAAATATATACATGTAATCTCAAAAAGGCATGAATCTATACATGTAAATCAATCAATCACCAATAACAAACAGCCAAAAGGAAGACCATAGCCATAATAAAAGTATAATGAAAGAACTAGAGTTCAACCTCATCTTCAATGAGGTCAATCCTTGTTGCTAAAGTATCTATCTCAATGTCCATGTCTATATCCAAATCTACAAAGAGATCCATCCCACTACTAGAATCATCACTATGAGAGGCAATATCATCGTCTCCAATAGCACAATCATCATCTCCGATGGCACGATCATCATCAATGTTTTCCCAGCTATCTCCCTCCATAGTTGAGTTGACATGCTCCTCCATATGCTCAATGTGGGTGAATGTACTATAAATGGCTCTTGAACGTGGTGAGATAAGGATTATATGCCACCATCTCTTATTGTCAATTATTGGTTGATACACAACCTATTCAAGCACAAAGGTACATCATACAAAAAAATTACATCTCCACTATCTGTAAATGCATATATTGTAATTACCAATAATTATATGTACCTGTTCACAATGTTGTGGTAGCACTAGAGTCCCATCCTTTTCTTGCCAAAACTTTGTAGAGTCAATGGGCGAAGCCACTTGCATGACGTTTGATTGTTGCATTAGGACCTCTTTCCACCACATCCTTAAACCTCTTGACATCCAAAATATATACAAAGAAGCTTCGAAAGTCAAGCTTAATGATATTTTGGATCAATCCACAATAATCATCCATGGCTCCATTGGCTCCACAATAATCATCCGCTCCATTGGCTCCCTCAAAGCTTGCAATTACCCCACAATCTTGGGTGTTCCTCTTCTCATCAATCCTTTGTGTGCGAAAATGTTTACCCTCTGACCACAAAGCATTAAAATTGTGCATTGTACCAAGATAATTTTTTTTATAAATACCTCAAAATAATTTTATAAATACCTCAAAATACCTCAATTTTTTAATAAATACCTCAAAATAATTTTTCGCAAGTTTAACATACTAAAATATGATTTGAGAACACAAGTTTGTTTACCTTTTTGAAGCATTCTCGGGCATACTCCCACTCCTCCAATGTGATATGCATGTTTTCATCTTGTGCCACTCTCTCCATCTCCTCATGTAGCCAATCTACATCAAGATGCTTGGGAAGTGATCGTAGGTGCTCGGGGTATGGTACACTACGTCCATGGCACTTACGGAATGCCGACCTTTCACTTTGTCTTCTTGCCTTTTCATCCTCATACTTTGCCACCCATCTTCTCATCACATCACTATTAAGCACACAAAAGGTATTAAGCGTACTATGCATCTCTGTATCCATGAATTTGGTCTTTCTCTTTCCTTGAGAAACATGAGAGGTCATCCTCAAGTCTTCTTCATTGCTCCATAGGCGAGGGAGAGAGGGATCCATTTTGGCAAGGTATTCTGAGATATAAACAAGTACCAACCATACGACCTTCTGGCTTTGCATTTTGCCTTACAAAATCCTTCAAGGTCTTCATCATGAAACGCTCAAGAAAGAACATCCATCGAGCATGCACAGTGCCACATATGGCAATCTGATCAATTAAATGAACCATAAGATGTAGTTGCTTATGAGAATCGACCGTGGGAATGTCTCCTCCACCAAACAGACCACCTCCACCTCCATGACCCTTACATAGTCAAGTGTACATGGATCGATTTCTTTTGAGCTCACATATCTACAATGTGAAACAATAAATAAATCATTTTGAGAAAAACACGTGTAGAAAATTGGCTATGAGGGTTTGGGGTACAAAACTCACAAGCTCTCCCATCTTATAAATCGTCTCTCGCACTTCGTGGGATGCACAATTGGAAATGCTTGGCCACATTTCCTCGATGTGCTTCTATGTAGGAGTGTTTGCGGGAATTCTTATCTTTCCATCATTGGATCGATGAGAGGAATGCCATGACATGAGCTCTGCAATAGATTTGCACTTGAACATGTGTTGGATGCGAGGAATGATATTTAGGCTGACACTTCATTCCATCTAGTTCATGGCAAAAAGATGCTCATGTGTTGTGTATGCCTAGTTTAGAGCTCTACATCTATGGTCTTTCATTAGGACTCTAAAATCTACCCTTGCAAAATCGATTTGAATGTGCTTGCTTCAAATCTTGTTGAAGGGCTTTGGCAGTTTTTTAGAGAGCTAGATAATCCGACTCCAGAATGCCCAATCAATTTTTTATTGCTGGAGCCTCAACAAATTCATTCGACTTGAATACTCTCTTGTGTGGTGGGGGTATAGGTTTTTAGATCAGACTTGGGATTCTATCTGATGCTCCATGATTGGCTCTAAAATTGGTTCAAGGATTGGCTCATGTATGGTAGTAGTGGTTTGTATTCGGCCACTTGTTTAAGGAGTTTGGACTTGTTGAAGTTTGGCCATTAGAGCACAATTCTGGCTCGTAGCTCAGACATAGTACCTCCCACCCGGGTTGCACATTGCCTAAATATATTTATAGGCTACTTGAATTATCTCAACATTCATTGTTTCCCTAACGGGATCGCCCAAAAAGTGTTGGCAAATGACTAGCACAATGAAATTAGCATATTGAACAAATGTGAACAAGCAATGTTCAGACCATCATAGATAAAAATTCATGCTTAGGAAAAGACAAAGACAAAGATCACCAAACATTGAACTATATTTCCTTCTCTAAATGAATTTTCTATGTATAATAGATTGCACTTTTTGCACTTACATAATTACATCAATTAGGATACAAAAAGATAATACCCATTTAGTTATGGACAAGTTAATCTTTCGCATGGGTATTACATAAGGATGGTAAAGGAAACAATTTGTAGATGTGTGAGAATGTTTCAATATATCCCTCTCCCTTCCTCTCCCCGCTCTCTTCCATACCCCACACACTCTCTCTCTCCCCCTCTACCTCCTCTCTCTCTCTCTCTCTCTCTCTCTCTCTCTCTCTCTCTCTCTCTCTCTCTCTCTCTCTCTCTCTCTCCTCGTACCTATCCCTTTATGATGACATTATGAAGTTTTCTAGTCTAGGGAACATCCTTGTAAGAATCCTCCCTCTGGCTTTTGAGGTGTGCAGGTGTAAAAACCTCCCCTTCTGATCTTATAATTATCCCCCTCTCTGAAATAAAAGAAAGATCTTATTTTACCCTGTTTTGGCCTAGAGAGAGAAAATATCTAGAGGGAGATAATTCAAAATTGAGATATTTTTGGATATAAAAATCCTCCTAGTGTCTAAAATGGTTTCCCCTGAAATAGATATTCAAAAAGAAATTTCCAATGTGCAAATGGAATAAATTAAAATCAGGTAAAAAGGACCTTAGCCTAAGGGTCCAAATTTTTTGAAATTTTTGAATTAAGGTTTCTATGGACCAATTAGATTAATCCAAATGTAGGGAGGAGATAAATTGAAGAATAAAAGGAAATCCCCCCAAAAATGAGTAAATACTCACATAAGATGAAGAGTTGACTAAGGATAAGGTTGACATTAAAAAAGAAGAGATATTTAGAAGAAATGATGCATTTTTTACACCTCAGTGTGTGGGGGACTTCCCCTCATGAAGGAGGCGCCTATTTCACATGTGTTGTTGAGTTTAAAACTCACAAATAATGAGATATTTTCATCTCTCCTCTCTCCTGCTTCAACTAGCTCCAAAATGTAAGCTAAACTGACCTAAAAATGATCTAAAATTGACCAAACTGATCTCGAAAATTCTAGAATCAGTTTGCTTGGTTAGAGGCTCACTTTTTCCTATAAATGAAGCCTCCCCCTTTGTAAATGGTTAATAGTGTTTTCTGCACTGTTAATCTACTCCCCTCCCAGAGCCAAAAACAGTGAATTTATTGATAATTCATTAGTTTTTGACCATTTCCTCTTCAAAAGAATTGGTGGCCACTGTTGTTGCAAACAAGAGTAGATCCCTCAAACCATCAAGCCAAAGGAAAGCTCACAGAAATTCATGTAAGCTAGAAATCCTACTTTTTCTTTATTCCATTTAATGGTTTTCTAATTTTTATTTTCTTTAAAATGAAAAATGATGCTATGCCTTGTTGGAAAGGCTTTCCCCCTCTCTTCATTCTTGAATTCAACCTTTCTTTATCCTAGATGTGTAATCAAATTGTTAGAATTAAACTTTTCATATTGTTTCTCTTTAAAAAGTAGAATTTGATTAGTTTAGAATGCTTTAAACCATTTGGGATAATTTTTAAGTAACTTGAGAATGAAAAAATTTGAAAAATGGTCAGCCATACAAAGGAGGTTATGGCAAAATTTTCTTAAATTTTGTGAAATACGTTTTATCTTTTATTATTCAATCAAAAAGAGTAATCCCCACTGCTTGTGTATTCTAAAAGACTGTGTTATTTTTATTCTATGCATAGAAAAATGCATATTAGAAATATTTATATAATAAAAGTATTATTTTCATTAGAATTACTTTCTATGCATAGAAAGATGCATATTGGGAATATTTTGATTATAAAAGTGTTACTTTCATCAAAATTAATTTTTATGCATAAATAGATGCATAAAAGATTTTTTTTAATAAAAGCGTTACTTTCATCAAATTTTGATTTTATGCATAGAAAGATGCATAAAGAAATTTATTTTTATTTCAAAAGAGTTATTCTCATTAATTTTAATTTTATGCATGGAAAGATGTGTAAAGAAATTTATTTTTATTTCAAAAGAGTTATTCTCATCAATTTTGATTTTATGCATGGAAAGATGCATAAAGAAATTTATTTTTATTTCAAAAGAGTTATTCTCATTAAAATTAAATTTAGGCATAGAAAGATGCATAAAAGATTTATTTTTATTTCGAAAGTGTTATTCTCCTTAAAATTGAATTTATGCATAAATAGATGCATAAACAGATTTTTATAAAAGTGTTATTTCTCACTGAAGTTGTTCTTATGCATAAATAGATGCGTAAAGAATCTTTATATCAAAAATAAGAATTCTCTTACATTCTATAAGCATATGCAGAGACCACTTATTATGATGATTGCCCGCATGATTTGGAGCAAATCATCGGTACCACATGAGATTGTTTGGGCAGATAGATGGGAATGAATGGATGGATGGATGTGATGAGAATAGAAGTGATGAGAATGAGAGGTAAATAGATGTGATGAGATGTAATGCGAATCAGATAGATGGGAAAGAATGGATGGATGGATGTGATGAGAATAGAAGTGATGAGAATGAAAAGTAAATAGATGTGATGATATGTGATGCGAATCAGATAAATGTGAATGAATAGATGAGATGTGATGTCATGTGAATCAGGATGTAAATGAATGATATAGGATATGAATGAATGTGATAACATGTGAATCGGGATGTGAATGAACAATAAGGGACGTGAATGAATGTGATAACATGT